>NC_072006.2:61573026-61873421 GCF_028885655.2 Pongo abelii
AATGAGGTGCATGCAGAGAATGGGGTTCAGAGTCCAAAGTGTTTGGGTTCCTGGTTCGAGTTCAAGTCTCAACCACATTTCTGCTCTTGGATTTCATGAGGCCTCCCTGTATCCTTAGCCCAAGGCCCCTTCCCTAGTGAGGCCACGTGATACTGGAGTCTTAACTGGCAGAGATGAGAAACAGGACCAAGCACAGACCCGCTGCCTCGTGGGAGCTCACGCCAGAGGCCCCACGCCCAAGACAGACCCAGCCAGCCCCTTACCTGCCAGCCCAGGTCTCGGAAGCTGACATACAGCTCGTGCTTCTTACAGGCCTGCCTCTGGTCGCTGCTGCTGTTCTCTGCGTTGACAAGGAAGTGAAGAAGCAGAGCCCAGTGAGGAGAAAGAAACACACACACATCAAAGTTCCCTCCATCTTAGGCAGTGATGTGAAC
This sequence comes from Pongo abelii, assembly GCF_028885655.2. Taxonomy (NCBI): domain Eukaryota; kingdom Metazoa; phylum Chordata; class Mammalia; order Primates; family Hominidae; genus Pongo; species Pongo abelii. The sequence goes on from NC_072006.2 coordinate 61,573,461, forward strand.
AGCAACGAAGCACAAATGGCTGGGGGGTAAATTTCCTGATTCAAAAGGCAGTTCAAGAGTCTAGCTGCCTTAAAACTCATTTCTACCCCCAGCAAAGGCCCTACTAAGGGAGGTGCCAATGCCCCCATTCCTCTCTCACACAGTCTTATCCCATAATACTTTCTGGAGCCTTCTGCAGACACTGGTTTCTTTTATACACGTGTGTTGTTTAAATGCTGACATCTGCCTGGATTCCATAAGGGAATCAAACCCCATCCACCTCACACAAGGCCACTGCAGGGGCCCTGCTCAAAGAGATCTGCTTATGAACAACCTCAACTTGTGAGGCCCCAACACACTCATCCCTCTGCAGGGGCAAGAGGATGCGGGACAGGGCCTGGGACAAGCACCCATCACCACCACCAGCAAGAAGAAATGAGACAGCAGAGAGTCAAAACCTGATGACCTTTCAAAAAAAACACTCCCAAGGTTTCTTTGAGTAGTGAAAATTATACACTGGGGTTTTCCAGAACTATGTAAGTTTGTAAGCATTTGGGTCAGGGCCTGAGCACTTGTAAACATTGCAGAAGTTTCTGTCTGTCTGTCTGTCTCTCTCTCACACACACTGCAACCTTCCTTCCACCCCACAACAGAGGGATTGCTTTTTTCTTAGTCATGACCTGTCTTTCCTCCACCTACAACTTCCCAGGGGCTCTCTGTCATACTCAGAGCAGGGCCCAGGCTGTGCCTGTGGCCCACAGGGCCGGGTGTGCTCTGACAACTGATTGACCAAACACCAAGCTCACTCCCACCGCAGGGCCCTTGCATGTGCCGTTTCCTCCACCTGCAATGCCCCTTCCTGCAATCTTTGTTGTGTCTGGCTCAAGCCTCAGTTCCAATGTCACCTCCTCAAAGAGGCTTTGTAAAGTCACTATTAGATCCCCAAAGCTAAGCTCATCAGTGCACATCGTGTCCAGGAGTCAAGAAGTGGTTCGGGAAGGGCAAGTGACCCAACACAAACTAAAAGACATGGGGACTTCTGGAAAAAGTTTCCACGTTCCTAAGAAAGACCCATGGAGAGACATTCATTCTCTTCCTCCTACTGCCCAGGAGCAAAAAATAATGAAGCCCCCGTTGGCTGCCCCCATGGCCAACTATAGCTGCGGCCTTGAGAGGAAGCAGCACTGAAGATGGTGGGGTGGGGCAGAAGGAGCTGGGGCTCAGAGGACACTGTTGAGCTCCTGGATCAACCAACCCTAATGTCCACCCAACCTTGGCTCTGCGGGCTGATGAATTTTCTACTGGTTGAAGCGCATTTGACTTGGGTTTCTGATATCTGCAGCCAACCCTCAACCCACCCCAGCTGGCCGCCCTGTGAAGGCTCATCCCACATAGAAAACGGCAGTCCGCTTGAGCCCAGGTGTCACCCTTAGAGGTGTAGACCCTGGAGCACAGTCAGCCTCTGAGTGGAGTATAACTCGTGAGTCAAGACCAGGTCCTGGGGACTGCTCCAGCTCTGGAGTCAAACCCCAGCTCTCCTAGATCTTGGACTCCTGGTTTGCAAAATGAAGAGAGCTCCTATACCTCCTGGGGTAGCCTTGAGTGTTCATGGCAGTTTCATATTTTATTCTTCTTCTTCTAGCCCACTTGTTAGGGAAATTTGAAACTACGCACATTCTCCATTCACACACACACCTGTTAACTGTTTGAATGCATGGCTCTTTCCTCCACACCCACTACATGCCATTAGGGTATATGTCAAAGAGTGGAACACCACTTAATTTTTGGCTTTTCTCTGATTCATGAGAATTCTACCTGCATGGCTTCTAGGATGATGAGAAATGGTGAGATAAGAAGGACATCGCTGAACTCCCTTCCCTGAGCCTTACTTTCTTCATGTGTAAAATGGGTGGGACAGGAGTGGTGCAGTAAGCTAGCCTCCCATGGACCATACACTGCAAACTAGGACACCTCCTCAGACACAGACTGGACATTCTGTTGGTCCTAGAAACCTTCAGTGTGCCTTAGCTACCCCACGGCTGAGAACAATTCTGGAATGAAATGGGCTGGAGGCAGTGAGCCAAGAGTGGAAAGCAGAAAGAAGGAGAAAGAAGAGGGTTGAGGAGGAAGGATGCAGGAGAGGGGAGAATAGCATGGAGAGCACAGAAGGAGTCAGGAACCGGCCTCCAAGGCTCAGGCCGAGACAGGAGCATCATGCTCCCTGCTGGGGACTGAAAAGCAGGCGGCTTTGGTTTTCATCAGCAATTTTTTTTTTTTTTTTTGAGACAGAGTCTTGCTCTGTTGCCCAGGCTGGAGTACAGTGGTACAATCTTGGCTCACTGCAACCTCTGCCTCCTGAGTTCAAGTGATTCTCCTGCCTCAGCCTCCTGAGTAGCTGGGACTATAGGCACTCATCACCATGCCCAGCTAATTTTTGTATTTTTAGTAGAGACGGGGTTTCACCATGTTGGCCAGGCTGGTCACAAACTCCTGACCTCAGGTGATCCACCCACCTTGGCCTCCCAAAATGCCATTTTTGAATATATCTATTTATACGGATATAAAATTTATCTATAGTTCAGAAAAGCAATGTGGAAACATATGCACACCAATAAGGAAATTACATTTAATTGATTATAACTGAATCACATGTGTGTTTAGACCTGGTCCTGAGGAGACACTCGAGACTCTCTGTGAAGCGAACTCGGTGAAGGCCAGGGCGGGGCCGGTGGGCTCCAGGCTGTGGGGCAGGAGCGCTTGCCCCTGGGTGCCCTGCCCTCGCGGCCTGCATGCCTTGTGGAGTCACTCATTCATTCAGCCATTGCTAGGGGCTGCTTCCTGGTGTGCAGGCATGAGATGAGTCCCAGGTGTAAGACAGCAAAGCCCTGCCACTCAGGGGCTTTTCCAGAACGAGAGGCGGGTCATAGATAAGTGAGTGCACATGACTTACATGGAGATGAGAGCTACAGAGGAAAACAAGGCAGGAGAAGCTGGAGTGAGTGGGCATGCTGCCGCGGGTGCCAGCAGGCGCTCTTCTGAGGAGGTGACATGTGGGTAAGAACCAAAAGGAAGTGAGATGGGGAGGGGGAGGAATCCAAGGGCGAGGCATTCTTAAATGAGGATGCTGAGCAGTGGGGACGAGGCGCCCTCCATGCCTGAGGCCGCTGGAGTAGCATCGGACAGAGGATCAGAGGCAGGTACTGAGCCCGGCAAGGAATGAGGAAGTTGGGGCCTGGGTCAGCAGACAGCATGGGCGGAGGGAAGATCTGCGCGGCTGGAACCAGCCCCAAGGCTCAATGCTGCAACGGGGTGCTCAGAGTGGATGGAGGCAGCCAGGGGGAGCCCAGAGGCCCCTGGTCCCCACCCTCAGTGGTGGAGTAGCTGGGCTGAGAGAGAGAGAACCAGCTCTGGGGCAGCAGGAACCTCCCCAGGGCCAGGGTGTCCTCAACACGAGAAGGTCAAGGTCAAGAAACCATCAGGGAGGAGCCCAAACAGCTGGACTCTATAGCCTGCCCTCTAGAGCACACGACACCAAGCAGAAACCTAAGATAGCCTTCATGGCTGTGGCATTGCCCAGGGCCACAGGTAGCCATGCCCCTCCACAAGCCTCCTCCCTCTTCCGTATGGGGAGGCAGAAGGCAGGGCAGAGGAGAAGGAACATCCCCTCAGCTCAGGGATGTGTCGGGTGAAGCTGCTAGCTCGAGCCAGGGACATTGCTGACTCCTTGGTGTCTGGAGTCAAGGAGGATTCTGAAGCTGTGTTCAGGCTCCATCAGAAGGAAGTCCCATGATCTATTAGCAATGTCCGTCATGAGCACAGGAGAGGCCATGATCTATTAGCAATGTCTGTCATGAGCACAGGAGAGGCCATGATCTATTAGCAATGTCTGTCATGAGCACAGGAGAGGCCATGATCTATTAGCAATGTCTGTCATGAGCACAGGAGAGGCCATGATCTATTAGCAATGTCTGTCATGAGCACAGGAGGGGCAAGGAGTGGCCTGAGTGCTACTTTCCCCAACCCTGTCTTAAAGCAAAGCCACGACATTTGGCGTAACTTAGTTCAAACCCAAGGCCAAACAGACCAAGGCCGAGCACAGCTCATGAAGCTAGTTGTGGTGTATGAGTGAAGCGTGGGCACTGGCCCTGCCACCAGGGACCCCAGACCCTGCTCTGTGCTTCCAGGGTTCTTTGATCATGGCTGTCCTAGCAGAAAGTGGCCGGAGCTCCTGTGTATCCTTAGGACTTATTAGCAGGAAAGCAAGGAAAGGAAACGAAGGAGAGACTCCCAGCTCCCCTGTCCCTCCAAGCCTGCCCCACCCGCCCCCAAGCAACAGAAAGTGAGCAGGAGACAGCCCGGACGCCAGCACCGGGATTCATCCACCTCCTCAACCCCCTGCCTGGGCCGCAGACAAGTCAGGACTGGTGCTCAGGCTCAGCTCCCGCCCCTAAGGGTCATCTGGCAAAGGCGGCTGCTTACCAGGGAGCTGGGTCCAAACGTGGGTGGGGAGAAGGAAGTGCAGGGACCCAGTTTCTCAACCCCAAACCGCACCATCTGAAGAGCACGTGAAGCCCCGGGGTAGGGGGCTGGCGGGCAGGAAAGCGAGCTCCGAGTGGGGTGGCGTGCCGGAGCATGTGCCCCCGCCCCAGCACACACAGGGCTGCTGAGAGATTCAACTTGTGTGGCCCCACGGCAGGGCTCCAGCCCAAAACCGGGGGGACGAGCGATTCAAAGGGGCAGGCACACAGGCGTACACACTCACACTCACACTGAAGGACTGTGGCCTAAGCCTAGGGTGGGGTCCAGGCCTCGGTATTTTTATTTTATTATTTTTTTCTTAACTTCCAGGCAGGTTTTAGAAGAACTTCAAACAGGGCCACGAGCGATCCGCGGGAAGGAGGCAGGTTCCCAGCAATGAATTTCTGCCACGGGAAACAGTGAGAGCCCCGTCCTGGGGACTGTGTAAATGGAGACTTGGTGGGGCTTTGATGAGGAGGCGGTGGGGAAAATCAGATTGAATTCTAAGCCAGCGAGGCCTAGTTCCTCACCCCTTCATTATCCAGGTGCACCCGATGGAGCTCCAAGACACGGAAGTCTTTGCCGGATGCAGTTTGCCTGCACTTCCTGCCTGGATGATCTGTAACATCCTCTAAGGAGTCTCCGGGCTCCAAGCACCCCCTGGGCACCCACCCTGTTCCTCACCTTTCTTAGAGCAGCCAGAATGATCTTATCACCTACACCCCACACCATACCCTGAATCTCTGCAAAGACTTCTGAACATGCTTGGCATGAAGTTCAAACTCAAGATGTGGCTCCCAAGAGAATGCCTGACCCACGCACCCTCACTCCCCTCCCCTGCTTCAGCCCCCACAGCCTCCTCCCCACTCCCCAAAGGTGCCAGGAAACCCCACAGCACAGGCCTCTGCCCCTGCAGGTCCCACAGCCCAGAGCATCCTCTCCGGACCAGCCTGGCCTCGTGGGCACCCACTGGGCCCAGAGCTCTCAGCTCTCTCGCCACGAAATCTTGTCTGCGGCCCTCGGGATGGGCTGCATTCCCTAGGCACCACCCTGACTCTGGGCCTGTTACTATGTATGGATGTGAATGGCAACCCCCTCCTTCCTGTCCTAAATTAACACCCCCAAGGGCAGCCTTTGTGTGGGTGTTCGGCATTGAACCCCAGCCTTCAAGAGTCCAGCATAAAAGAGGCTTCAAATACAAATGAAGGAATTCAGTTGGTTTTTGATTTGGGAGATCACAGACCCCTTTGAGAAACCTGGAAAAATGGATCCACTGCCAGAAAAGAAAATACACAGAATCCCTACACACTCTGGGCCACGCAGACCCACTGAGGTCCATCTGGGGGCCCCAGGACACCCAACAGGGGTCAGGAAGCCTTGTCTTTAAAAAGGCCACCAACCCCGCTGACCTGCCTTCTCCCTTGAAAAGTAAAATGAACATAAATTTCAAGCTAGGCTAGGTGAGGAGGAAGAAGCTATTGGCACTAAAGGGTTAATTTGGGGGTGGGGCTGCTGCTGTCCCCTCGCCAGGACCTTTCTCAATAGCCCCCTGCTCCCCTTGGGTGCTTCCTGGGACCAACCGCAGGCCCCGGAGCTGATAAGCAGCTAATAGCTTCCCACATGGTGGCAGGGCAGGTTTGCACCTCAGACCCTTTTCTGCCTTGTGATCAGCCTGGAGCCAAGAAGGCTGCAACTCCTGAGCCGGCTCCCAGATGGTTGTGTCCCAGCTCCTTAGCAGGATGACAGAAGCACTCTGAGGAGGCCGGGGGCAGTAGCTCATGCCTGTAATCTCAGTACTTTGGGAGGCCAAAGTGGAAGGATAGCTTGAGCCCAAGAGCTCGAGACCAGCCTAGGCAATATAGGGAGGCCCCGTCTCTGCAAAAAATAGCCAGGTGTGGTGGCATCCATCTATAGTCCCAGCTACCTGGGAGGCTCAGGCGGGAGGATTGCTTGAGCCCGGGAGGTCAAGGCTGCAGTAAGCCATGCTCACACCACTGCACGCCAGCCTGGGCAATGGCGTGAGACCCTGTCTCTAAAAAAAAAGAAAAGAAAAAGAAAATCACTTTGCCAACAAAGATGTATTCTTTCCTATCGCTGCTTTAACAAATTAACCAAGCAAATTATCAAAACAATACAAACGGATTATAGCTCTGTGGCTCTGAAGTCCAGCACCAGTCTCAGCAGGTAAATGTAACTGGGGGCTCTAGGGGAGGATCCCTTCCTTGCCTTGTGCAGCTTCTCCAGGCCACCCGCATCCCAGGGCTGGTGGCCCCGCTCATCTCCACCCGTCTGTGCTCACATGGCTCCAACCACAGCTCACAAAGGCTCTCTCCTATAAGGACTGATGGGACCACCCTGCTACACAGAGCCTGCATATTGGAAGCCCAGCTGATTAGCACCTGTGATTCCAAGGGCAGCCGTAACTCCCCTTTGCCCTGGAGGGTGACACATTCACGGGTTCCAGAGATTAAGACACTGGCATCTTGGAGAGGCTGTTGCCCTGCTCATTGCAAATGGCTTCCCGAAGAGCCAGAGAAACGGCACCCCCAGGCAGCAGCTTCCCTGGCCGGTGGGATGGGATTGGGGATAGGGAGCAAACTGGGCTCCTTGGATCTGGGGGGATGTCACCCCTCCAGTCCACTGGCAAATGGTTTGTTGTGAGGTTCATTGATTTGAAGCTTTGGTTTTAGTCTGGGAGGGGTCCAGATGCATCTTCCGGCAGACTTGACAGTGCATGTGCAGGGGGCGTGAGCCAGGCAAGGGGTGTGGGAGGGCTGCCCACAGACACCCACGGTGCCAGCAGGGCTGCTCCAGGCCAGCCCACCTCCAAAGCTCAAAACCAGAATGCACCTTCTTGGGATCCCAGCACCCCCAGGCCACCAGAGGCTGTCAATGTCGGTTTCCCAATCAGCCTATGGGAAAAGGGATTGCACCCCAGCCACAGCCCCAGTGCCCGGGACAAAGCCAGGCTCCTGTGGGGCCTCCACAAATGCCTGGTGAATTGTCAGAAAGCACCCAATGGGATTGCTGGGGACATCGAAGTTCATCCAGGCCAGGCAGATGGCCCCGGCAATGCCCAACAGGGAAGAGGGCCTGGGGCAAGGGACAACGCAGACCCCAGGGGCCCAATCCCAGGGCTGCCAGTTACCTACACTGTGCCCTTAGACGAATGACTTACCCTCTTTGAGCCTCAGTTTTCCCCTCTGTGAAGTGGGAGGCCATCTACCTCAGAGCCTCAAGAACCACACAACGTGATGGGCTAAAAGCTGTCTGCTCTAGAGGACCTGCAGAGCGCGACCTCCTGGAAGTCTCCTTCGCACAATGCATTAACTTTACTTATATTTACTGTTAATGTTTGATTTGCTTGCAATGAAAATATTATCTTTTTTTTAAAACTTATCGTAAATAAACATTTCAAACAAACTGAAAAGTATCGCAAATCATGTATTTTTAAAAAACCTACCACCTAGCCGGGTGCAGTGGCCCATGCCTGTAATCCCAGCACTTTGGGAGGCCAAGGCAGGTGTATCACTTGAGGTCAGGAGTTTGATACCAGCCTGATGGACATGGTGAAACCCCGTCTCTACTAAAAATACAAAAATTCGCTGGACACAGTGGTGCACACCTGTAGTCCCAGCTACTCGGGAGGCTGAGGCTGAAGAATCACTTGAACCTGAGAGGCAGAAGTGGCAGTAAGCCAAGATCGCACCACTGCACTGCAGCCTGGGTGACAGAGTGAGACTTCGTCTCAAAAAAAAAAAAAAAAAAAAAAAAGTGTGTATATATATATCAAGTATTAAAGTTTGCCATGAATTTAAAATATTTTTCATTTATGAAATAAAGATACAGCAAACTCTTCTACCTCCCCATTTCTTCCTCCCCCTCCCTTCCATGGGGTAGGCCCCCCGGGGGTCTTCCCATCCATGTTTCAGGGTCTTCCTTCATCTCTGTGTAGCTGCAAGTGCCGCCATTGTTCTGTTCATTTAAATATTTACATGCTTGGCATTGTGTTATACGAATGCTTTGCTACTTGCATTTCTAAGCTAGTTTATTACTTTTACAGAATTAAGATGTTCTGTGTAGGGGGGGATTTGGGGGTTTTCTTCCTGCTATATTTGTTCCAGAGCCATCTGGTGAGCACCTGAATGGATTTTGAGTCAGTCCCCTGCCGGGTCCCACTGGGGCCCTGCTGGGTTCCTGTAATCCCTCCCACCTGGGTGTACCTGCCACGTTGGCCATCCGCAGGGCTTCCTGGTTCTTGGGCGTCTTGGAGCGGTTCTGGCTGCGCTGTTTGCTCCCCGTGGACCGGATGCTGCGGAAGTGGACCTCCGTGGCCTTGAAGAAAGCCACCATGAAGGGCTGCTTGTTCTGGGGCCCGTGCCGCCCAATCAGGCCCGCCAACTTGGGGTTGATGCTCTGCCCTGGACAGGAAGCAGCCAAGTGCACAGAAGAGTAGTTACAGGAGGGCCATGAGCGGGACAGGGCTGCACAGATGCTATGTCTCCCGGTTCATTCATGAACTCCTTATTCCTCCATCCAGTAAGTATTTATTAAGTACTCACTCTAGGCCAGGTACCATTTAAAGAACTTGGAACACAACTGCGAAAGCAGCCAAGAAAACATCCTATTCTCTGGGTTTCCATGCAAGTGGGGAAGGCAGGCAGGAAATATAAGGGGTGGGGAACCAGGCTGAGGGCTGCGGAAGGTGGCAAGCTAGCGAACCCCATAAGTGCCATTCACATTCCATTGGCCAAAGCAGGTCGTGGTATCTGCCTAATTTCAGGGAGTTGGGGGGCAATCTTGCTCCATGCCAGGGAAGGTGGGAGCAACTGCAAACAACCCTAATGACTACAGGGACCATCTGAGCAGAGATCTGGGTAACAGTGAGTGAGGGGGCCCAATAGATGTTTGGGAAGAGTGTATTCCAGGCAGAGGGAACTGCAGAGGTGAATGCCCGGAGGCAGGAGCAAGGAGGGTGGGTTCAAGGGGCAGGGGTGAGTAGCAGGGACAACTGGGAGGGGCAGTAGGGGCACGAGTCAGGTCGGGTCCTATGGGCAACATGAGCACCTGCCTCAGCCCAGTGTCCTGCGTTGCTGGTGTTCCCTAAAATTCACACACACACGGAACCTCAGGATGTGACCTCATTTGGAAGCAGGGTCTTTGCAGATGTGCTGTCATCAGTTAAAATAAGCTCATACGGGATTAGGATGAGTCTTAATCCAGTGACTAGTGTCCCCATAAGAAGGCCACGTAAAGACACGGATGCAGACAGCCCGGGGAAGACAGAGGCCATGAAACACCAAAGATTGCCAGGAGCCTCTGAGGCCAGAAGAGGCAAGGAGGGATTCCTCCCTAGAGCCTTTGTAAGAGGACAACCCTGTGGCACCTTGCCTTTAGACTTCTTGCCTCCAGACTGTGAGACAATAAAGCCCTGTTGTTTCAAGCCACCCAGTGAGTGGAACTTCGCATCCAGGGCCCTGGTCAGACACCAAGGCGCTCTGCAAGAAGTAAGAACCACTAGGGTAGGACTTTCAGTGGTTTCTATAAGGCCACTCAGGCTGCCCCTGGAGAGCCGACTGCAAGGGTCAACCTGGAAGCAGGGAGACCAAGTGGAGGCAACAGAATGGTCCACGTGGGAGGTGACGTGAGACTGGACCCAGGGCAGTGGGGAGGGAGGCTGGTGAGAAACGGCCAGATCCTCAAGAGTTCATTTTTAAAATCCATCTTTAGAATTTATTTTGGTTTTAACTTTTTGTTGTGAAATGATTATAGATTCACAGGAAGTTGAAAGTCGATGTACAGGGAGGTCCCAAGTGCCCTTCATCCAGTTTCCCCCAAAGGTGACGTCTCAAATAACAAGAACACAGCCTCCAAACCAGGAAAGTGGCAGATTTAGGACTGAATTTGGGAAGGTATTATAAAAGGTGTGAGAAAAAGGGGAGTCTCATGAGACTGGCATGCTCTTGGTCCAAGCCCCTGGAAGAAGGGAGGGGCTGTTTACCAAGGTAGGGAAACTAAGGCAATGGAGCATAAGCTGGGAAATAGAGGGTGGAAGACAAAATGCAGTTTGGTTTAGCAGATATTGTCTGAAATCCCTACTTGACACCAAAAGGAAGGTGTCAGGTGGGCAGAAGGTGTCAGAGGTCTGGCCTAGGCTTGATCAATTGATCAATTGGAAGAGATGAGCTCTGGGCTAGTGAGGGAGGGAGCCGGGCCCAGGCAGGTTCAAAGCACTGCCTCTGTCACTTAATGCACAGCTGGGGCTCAGGGCAGAGTTTTGCACACCCTAAGTGCTCAATAAATGCTAGCTCAGGGCAGAGCTTTACACACCCTAAGTGCTCAATAAATGCTAGCTCAGGGCAGAGCTTTGCATACCCTAAGTGCCCAATAAATGCTAGCTCAGGGCAGTGGTCCAGACAGTAATGTAAGCTTGGGCATCCCTAGTATAGAGATGGCATTTAAAGCCAGAAGACCGGATGAGCTCGCCTGGGGAACGTGTGTACAGCCTGACAAGCAATGTGAAGGTGGCCTCTGTGTTCCACTGAGAGGTCAGGGGAATGCAACGGAGACTGTGCAGGAGTACCTGGTAAGGAAGGATCTGGAAGATGCTTGGGCAGGAAGAATGGGGACACCAACAGGGTATGGGGTCCCGGAAAACAGGGGAGAAGTAGAGGGAGCAAACTCCGTGTCCTGTGCTCTGCAGATGGACTTAAGAATACACTGTCTATCCACTGGCTTTGACAATGATGAAGTCATTGGCAAATATATATGTAATACCATGTCTGGGGGTGATGAGTATTTCAAAGCCAAAAATAAAGCATCCAGTGGAAACAAAGCCTGTTTTACTCATGACAGCACAAGCTCAGAGAAGCTGAATAACCCACCCAGGGATACCCGGCTTGGAAGCAACAAAGCAGAATCTGAACCCAGATGAGGATGACGGGGAGTTGGGAGGCTGAGCCTCTGCAGATATGGTGCCCCCAAGTTAGGTGGGAGGGGTCAGAGGCCAGCAAAAGCGATGGGCCCGTTCACATCTGGAATTAACTTCACCTGGAGTCCCCCAGACGGGCCAGAAGTCAAGAAACCCAGCCTCCCAGGACCAGATCGGCACCAGGGGGTTCACTTTGGTTTTTTAACAACTAGTGTTTAAAACAACAAATTTCCCCCCACCCGCCGCTATTTTACCTTAACCCCCTTTAACGTTTGGCTTTCCTGCATTCTTGAGCGGGGTTTCCCGGAGTTCACCCATCTATAATTTGAATGGTTCTATAAAAGAAACCATTAAAGCTGAGCCCCTAGGAATTGTGTTTCCCCCCCAGAAAGCTTTTAGGGTAAAATTAAAATGCCTGGCCTGAAAAGCTGATGCTGTTCCAGATACCTTAAATCCACGCGCTGCAAAAAGTCTCTCTGCAACTCTGAGCGAAGGTGTCTGGCTTGCCTTGGGCAGCTGTCAGGACAGCCACATCCAGGGAGCCACAGCCTCAGCTGAGAAATGTCAGGACAGAGGGGCAAGAAGTGGGTCTCAAGGGTGTTTAAACCCGCATCTGCCACTAACCAGCCTGTGTGGGCTGAGAGAGGCAAGTTGTATGCTGGGGTCTGAATTTCCTCACCTGTAAAATGCGGATGATGCCATGAAACTCATCTGTCCCCCCTTTCCGTGATAGCCAATCAGATTTTCATTCAGGCAGTTGTGCCTTACGTAGCCTCCACCCTGGCCTTAGAGGTGGGGCCTGTGGTTTAATAAAAGGCAACTAATTCTCTGGGTACAGTGATTAGTTCAGTGATGAGCACATGACACATTCTGGCCAATAAATGAAGGAGAGGTATCCTGGAGGTTTCTGGAAAAGAAGCCTCCCACTCTAGTGTCCAGAAGGAAGCCTGCCCTCTCTCTCTCTCTCCCCCCCCCCACCCTCCCTCAACAGGATTGAGGGAGGAGGGATAGATGGAGCCACAGAAACAGCCACCATCTGGCAACCACAGGTGACCATGTTTCCAAAGAGGCCACCCTGGTAGAAGGCAGAACAGAGACCGGGTCTCTCCTGACATTGCTAAGTCACTGGATCAAGCCAGCCCTGAAGCCCGCATTCTCACCCCAGCCACTAAGATGAAAAACCCTTCGATTGCTTAGTCTGAACTGGTATTTTGGGTTGTTCTTGCCCCTTTCCTAGAGACTTGGGGACAGGGAGCATGGTGCCAGCCATCTAGGACCTGACATGGAACAGGTGCTCTGAGGGCAGGTATGGAATCTTCCCCTTTGTCACCAAGTTTGGAAAAAGGTTCAGGTTTTTAACCTAAAGGCTGAACAACACCACAGCGACACTTATTCACCCTTCAACAACAACAACAACAACAACAACAAATGGATACAGAAAATACACTGGCAATCCCTAAAAAAATTTAATATGTAGTCTTAACATGACCCAACAATTCCACTCCTAGGCGTGTACCTGCGAGAACTGAAAACACGGGTTCACACGAAAAACGTGTACATGAGAGTTGGCAGCAGCATTATTTATGATGGCTAAAAAGTGGAAACAACCCGATGTCCATTAACTAATGAATGGATAAACAAAATATGGTGAATCCATATTTTGGATTATTGTTTGCCATAAAAAGGAGTCATTTTCTGATCCATGCTACAACACGGACAAACCTTAAACTCGTTACACGAAATGGAAGAAGCCAGATACAAAAGCCACACATTGAATGATCCTATTTCTGTGAAATGTCCGGAACAGGTAAATCCATAGCAACAGAAAGTAGCTTACTGGTTGCCTAGAGCTAGGGGTTGGGGGAGCAGGGAGTGGCTGTTAAGGGATATTTTGGAGTGATGGAAATGTTCTAGAATCAGACAATGGGATGGCCGCACTACAATGAGAATATACTAAAAAAAAAAAAAAAAAAATCACCAAATTGCACTTTTTGAAATGGTGAGTTTTATGTTAGGAAAATTAGATCTCACATTTTTAAAAAAAACTACAAAGCAAAACAGGGGTGGGAATGACCCACTCACTGTGCCTTAGAGGGACAGTTTGTATGAATAAACAGTAAGGATGCCTACCGCAGTGTCTGGCTGTTTACCCAATGAATAAATGCCTTGCCTCACCAGCAGCAGACTGGGAGCTCAGGCCCACCGCATCCTCAACACAGCCCCAGGGCAGATACCGCAACCTCACTTTGCAAAGGAGGAACAAGACTCTGAGTGAGGAAGGCCTTTGAGCTGGTCCATGGCAAGGCCAAGATTCGAACCCTGGTCTGTCAAAACCAAAGCCTACATGCTCTGCCACGACAACCACAAGCCCTCGTACTGCAAACACACCCAAGGCCTCCTTTCCGTCTGGGTTTACAGTCAGTACTCAACTAGGGTCAAGGCTCCCCAGAAGGGGGTGGGGCCTACACATGAGCTTGGATGTCAGCACCCCAGGGGTGGGGAGGGGACAACTTCTCCCAACAGCTAAGTCTTTTTGTCCCTGTTATTCCTTGAAATGTCAAATGCCTGACTATAGTCATTTGGAAGAAATTGGACTGAAATACTCTGAACTCAGTTATCTGACTTTTTCTTGGGGTACAGGGGGCTCTGAAAACAATACCTGATGACTGCAAACAGAGGAAATCACAGAGAAGAATGCAGGCCCTGGAACATCTTGCTCAGAGCCCATTTGCGGGCAGCGACCTCCCATCCATCCCCAGGCGCCAGCACCGGCTATACAATTTGCAAGCCCCGGTGCAAAATGAAAATGCGGGACCTCTTGTTCAAAAGTGATTCATCATTTCAAGGTTGGGACAGCAGAAGCAAACCCAGCGCAGGGCCCTTCTAAGTTCACCCACACCCGTGAGGCTGGCCCCATCACACGCGCATGACACAGAGACAGGGTGCGATTCCACGTGATTGGGACTGCACCGTCAATCCTGTTGCATATCACTCTGCCCTTTACGTAATATATTGCAGACATATTTCCACGTTGACGAAACACACACTGACCTCCTCCCTGGTGGCCACAGAGGAGCTTCGCATCTGGAAACACTGAGACAGAAGCATCCTTTGCCTCGTCCTCTTCTCCTAACGTAGGTTCTGTGTCCCAGGCTTGAACAACTAACTTGTTTTTTCATTGATTAATTCATTCAGCAACTATTTATTGAGCACCTACTGTGTGCCAGGGGCTGGGGCACATCGGTGAATGAGAACGCGACCACCCTGGGAGCTGACTGGCGAGGGAGATCAGCTCAGGGGTATACAGTGCTGTGTCTGATGGTGGCAAGGACTAGGAAGAACCCAGGACAGGCTGGCAGGGACACGACAGTGGGGCACCGTGTACACGGCGGAGCGAGCCATGGGAGGCTTTGGGGAGGGAATGTTCCTGGCAGAGGGAATGGCACGTGCCAGGTTCATGAGAAATACACAGTGTGTTTCAGCACAGTGAAGAGGCCAGTGAGGCTGGAGAAGTGAGCCAGGAACCAGAAGGGTTGAGGCTGGAGAGAGTGAGCGAGGAACCAGAGGGGGTGAAGCTGGAGAGAGTGAGCGAGGAACCAGAGGGGTTGAGGCTGGAGAGAGTGAGCGAGGAACCAGAGTGGGTGAAGCTGGAGAGAGTGAGCAAGGAGCTCGAGGGGGTGAGGCTGGAGACAGTGAGTGAGGAACCAGAGGGGGTGAGGCTGGAAAGCGTGAGTGAGGAGCCCGATGGGGTGAGGCTGGAGAGAGTGAGTGAGGAGCCCAAAGGGGTGACGCTGGAGAGAGTGAGTGAGGAGCCCGATGGGGTGAGGCTGGAGAGAGTGAGTGAGGAGCCCAAAGGGGTGACGCTGGAGAGAGTGAGTGAGGAGCACAAAGGGGTGAGGCTGGAGAGAGTGAGGAGCCCGAAGGGGTGAGGCTGGAGACAGTGAGCGAGGAACCAGAGGGGTTGAGGCTGGAGAGAGTGAGTGAGGAGCCCAAAGGGGTGAGGCTGGAGAGAGTGAGTGAGGAGCCCAAAGGGGTGAGGCTGGAGAGAGTGAGCGAGGAACCAGAGGGGCTGAGGCCAGAGAGAGTGAGCAAGGAGCTCGAGGGGGTGAGGCTGGAGACAGTGAGCGAGGAACCAGAGGGGTTGAGGCTGGAGAGAGTGAACGAGGAACCAGAGGGGGTGAGGCTGGAAAGCGTGAGTGAGGAGCCCGAGGGGGTGAGGTTGGAGAGCGTGAGTGAGGAGCCCGAGGAGGTGAGGCTGAAGAGAGTGACCGAGGAGCCCGATGGGGTGAGGCTGGAGAGAGTGAGTGAGGAGCCCGAGGGGGTGAGGCTGGAGAGAGTGAGTGAGGAGCCCGAGGGGGTGAGGCTGGAGAGAGTGAGTGAGGAGCCCGAGGGGGTGAGGCTGGAGAAAGAGAGTGAGTGAGGAGCCCGAGGGGGTGAGGCTGGAGAAAGAGAGTGAGTGAGGAGCCCGAGGGGGTGAGGCTGGAGAGAGAGAGTGAGTGAGGAGCCCGAGGGGGTGAAGCCGAGGTGGGTAGGGGCTGGGTCACGTGGGGTCTTCCAGCCCAGCGGGGGATTTGGGCAGGGGGCGACGTGGCCAGGGTCACGTGGCCAGATACCCATTCTGGATGCCGTGTGGGGAACCAACAGAGCTGGGAGAGAGAGTGATGGTCCAGAAGCACGTCCGCTCCTGCCCGCCCCTCCTCCAGGCCCCACCATGCTCAGGGCCGGCCTCCCTGGGACCCTCACACATACTACCCTCCTCCTCCAACAAGCTCAACAACTCAGGGGAAGGATGGTCTCCTGCACCCACTGCTCCTGCACAGAAGCCAGCTCTAACACTGGCTCCAAAGCTTGTTCACCAGACAGGCCACAGCCAGCATGGTGCGCCTGCCCACTCCGGTGCAGTGGCCATCGGGGCTGCCTCGGGCATGGTGGGATGTTTAGCAGCACCCTTGGCCTCTTCTCACTAATGCCAGTAGCACCTCTCCATGTCATGACAACCAAAAACGTCTTCAGACATTGCTACATGTCCCCTGGGAAGAAAACCGTCCCTGGTCAAGAGCCATGGCTGTACAGACACACTCCCTAAACAAGCCAAGAAAGGAAGATGTGTAAAGGTGAGTCATCGCAGCAGAGTCTGACCTACAAAACCCAAGAGAGAATGTAGTGCTTTATCAAGAAGAGATTAATGAACTTAGAAGGCGCATCATGAAGCATCAACCAGTGCCTGAAGATTCATTTACTGAACACGTGTTCATGCCTCGGGTACTGAGTCCAGCACTACCGTGTGCTCTGGGGTGATCCAGCAGCAAGACAGGCCCAGGCTCTGGTGGGGCCAACAGAAGGAAAGTTCCCTCCCATGAGCGACTAAATGAGGAGCAGCATGCAAATTAGCCTGATTACACCTAGGAAGAAAGAAATGTAGGCGGCCAGGTGTGGTGGCTCACACCTATAATCCCAGCACTTTGGGAGGCTGAGGTGGGCAGATCACTTGAGGTCAGGAGTTTGAGACCAGCCTGGCCAACACGGAGAAACCCTATCTCTACTAAAAACACACAAAAAATTAGCCAGGCGTCATGGTGCATGCCTGTAATCCCAGCTACTTGGGAGGCTGAGGCACGAGAATTGCTTGAACCCGGGAGGCAGAGGTTGCAGTGAGTTGGAGATCGTGTCACTGTGCTCCAGCCTGGGTGACAGAGTGAGACTCCACCCAAAAAAAAAAATATATAAAATATATACTATAACATATAATATATATAATATACTATAAATTATATTTTATATTACAGTATAAATGTTTATATATTATATATTTTTATATATAATATATAAAAAATATATACTATAATATATAATATACTATATTATATATATTTTCTATTATAGTATATATTATATATATGATATAGTATATACCATATAATATAGTATATATTATATATAATTGTATATTATTGTATATATAATATATAATATAGCATATTATGGTATATTATATATAATATATATTTATAATATTTATAAATTTATATATTTATTTATATTTATAAATTTATATAATATATACATATATTATACTATATATTATATATAATATATACTTATACATAGATATACGTATATATTATATAGTATATATATTATATAGTATATATACTATATAGTATATATACTATAATATATACTATATAGTGTATATACTATAATATATACTATATAGTGTATATACTATAATATATACTATATAGTGTATATACTATAATATATACTATATAGTGTATATACTATAATATATACTATATAGTGTATATACTATAATATATACTATATAGTGTATATACTATAATATATAATATATAGTGTATATACTATAATATATAATATATAGTGTATATACTATAATATATAATATATAGTGTATATACTATAATATATAATATATAGTGTATATATTATATATAAAATATAGAAGATATATTCATATATATTATGTATTTTTTATGTATATATATATAAAGCACATACTAACGTAGGTGCTTGTGTACAGATGTAACATCTATTTTGTTCTAATACCCCAGGAAGGGCTGAAAAAGGTTATTTTGCAGGAGAACAATTCCTTTTCATTTTATGTTATAAAATATCAGATTTAGTCAGTGCGTGTAACTATTTACTTTATTTGTATTTAAATGTCCCGGAAAAGTCACACTGGCTTGTAAGGCATCTGTAAGGCATAGGGGCGAGGTGAGTGAATGAACTGATGTAGGCAGGGAAGCAGGACCTGCATCATATTTTAACCATAAAATCTGTATCTTTGAGAAAGTTGGAAAATATATTTTAGCAGAGGTTTAATAAGTTTTTTTTTAAGCCTGCAGATTTGCCCAAGAATAGCAGATTTTGCAAAAAAAAAAAAAAAAAAAAAAACAGTGCCTGATTGAATTTGAATTTCAGATAAACATATAATGTTTGCAATACGAGGGACATGCTGAACTAAGCGATTCTTTGTTGTTCGTCTGAAATTCAAATTTAACTGGGCATCTTGTATTCTATCTGCCAAGAGATTCTCCTCAAGGTTGGGATAGAAAGGCTTTCCCGCGGTGTAATAACTGAGCCCTCTGCAGGCTGCAGCAGCCAGGTGGGAAAGGGGCCTGGCCTACCTGACAGGCAGGAAGAGGGGCCCAGAGGTCATGGCTTTGCTGGTTTCTTCACTGGGACTCAGTGCTTGTCTCTCTGTGGTGTGTTTTGTTGCTTTTGGAAGTCTTAGTTTTTAAGTTACCGTACAGTAAAATCGACCCCTTTTGGTATACCCATCTGTAAGCACTAGCACGTGTACAGATGCTGGTACCCAGCTTCAGTCGGGATACAGAACAGCTCCATGCCACAAAGAACTCTCTGAGCTGCCTTTTAGCTCAGTGGCTCCCAACCGGGGCGATGCTGCTCCCCAAGGGACATGTGGCAATGTTTGAGACATTTTTGGTTGTCGTAACTGAGCAGTTGCTACTGGCATTGAGTCGGTGGAGGCCAGGGAAGCTGTCAACATCCTACCATGCACAGGACGGTCCCCAACTGAGAACTACCCAGCAGTGCCAAGGCTGGGAAACTCCGCTTTGTAGTCACATGGCTCCCACTGCCGGCCTCTGGCAAACACTGACCCACTCACATCCCTATAACTGCATTTTCTAGACATTTCATACCAACGGACTCCTGCACCCTTCTGCATTGGCTTATTGCAACCTGCACAGTGCCTTTGAGATCATCCACATAGCTGCGTGTTTCAACAGTTCATTCCTTTTTGCTGTATGTAAGTAGCATAATTTGTTTATCCATCCATCTGGTGGCTTCCAGCTTTGGTGATTACGCATATGAGAGACACCGTGCGCAGGTTTTGGGGTGAACTTACCTTGGCATTTTTCCAACGTAAAGCAGAAATTGAGTCCTTTACATTGCCAAAACTTCAGCCCTTTGCACGCTGTAGGCGCCCTCTGTTCACAAAGCATCACAGCTACTATTGTCTGAAGAGGCCAGGAAAGCTGTCTGACCACACCTTTGCTCCGATGGTCCAGAGCAGACTGGAGAACGCCCAATCATTGCAGGGAAGTGAGGCAGAAGCAGCTGGTGTGGACCCCACAGCCATGCCCAGCCCCCTCATGCCTGGCCTTGCTCCATCCACGAAGGCTGCACATTAGACCCTTTCCAGCCTCCCCTGCAGCTCCTGCTGGGGATGGATGCTGCAGGCTTCTCAGAAGTGTCTTCTCCCCAAAAAAGGCAGGCACATGATGAGATAAACATCCTTCCTCCTTGCCTACTGCATTTTCCTTCCATGCTTGGGGACATGGAGGCAGCCACACTGCCAACCATGATGAGAGAGCCTCAGGACAAAATATCAACACTGTCAAGGTGATGGGGCTGGAAGGGAAAAAGCCTTGAGTCTGTTGATACTCTAGCCCAGGGGCCAAGAAACTACAGCTTGCAGGCCATATCCAGCCCACTGCCTCTTCTTGCAAATAAAGTTTTATTGGAACACAGTCAATGCACAGTCAGGAACACATGATCTGTGGCTACTGTCACACTAAACAGCAGGCAAAAACAAATGTCTGACCCTCAAAGCCTAAAATATCTACTCTCTGGTACTTTACTGAAAATGAAAACCTTTGCTGACCCTGACTCTAACCAACCCTAGATCCACTTACTTCCAGACTTGTAGGGAAAACCATCAGTGTCCTCATGAGATAAGACATCATTATTTTCTATTATTTGCCAGTATAAGTATTCTGGGTACAGTTGATTCCATCATTGCTTCTCCACAAAAATGAAAACCCACCAATGTGTACCAAGCACCGTGCTAAGCCCATTCCACGCATCGCTCCTCGCTGGAATCTCACAAGGTAGAATTGTGACCCCACATTTACAAAGAAAGAAAGCAAGGTCACAGGCACAAAGTCACCTACCAGGGACCCAATGCTAGGGAGTGCAGAGATGGAGTCCACACCCTGGCCCAGCCGACTGGAGCCTGCGAGCTTGACCCCTGAACCATCTGCCAATGAGTCCAGGCGATGGCAGGGAAAAGGATCCCCCAAAATTCAGAGAGACTGCCCAGGCATGGATGTAGGTGACCTACGGGGACCCCAAAGGTAGGAGGGATTCACTGAGGCATAGAGGGAAAGGCCTTCTAAGAGGAGCCTGGAGGAGACAGGACTCAGAGTGAGCTGAGGACAAGGCCCAGCCAGTGCATCCTCACACCGCTGGCAAACCCCAGGCGACTTGAGCAAAATCAGCATGGCCAGCCCGAGGAACCCAGCGAACTCTGCGGAAAGATCCTGGAGAGCAGGCAGGGAGCACAGTGAGGCCCCTTGGTAAAGGAGGGGATGCAGCCCACCCACACCGCACAGGGGCGGCATCTCGGTTTCCTTGTGGCTTGTTTTCCAGGCCCAGGGCTACAGGCTACCCCTCCAAGGCCCACAGCACAAGAATGTTTCTCATTAATTGTGAAAAACACATTCACTCCAGCCATTTCTCTGGGTGGACCAAGGCCCAAGTGACAAGTGAGAACTTAACACTTGTGACATCTGCCTTGCTCCGATTACCCAATTCCGCCCTCCCCATTCCTGCCGTCCCAGCCCTGGAAAGACTGATCCGAGCCACTGGGTCATCAGGCCTTCTCTTTTCTCTCCCTCTCCGGCTTCTGGACAAACAGGATGTGAAGCAATCGCGTGGAGCGAAGGCCCCTTGGAGCCAGCTGCGCCATGGGTGGCATCGCTCACCAGCCTTGGCTTTGTGGGGCTTAGTTTCTGCAGCCGCCGCAGGCGAGTGGCTCACCTCCTGGCTCCTTCCTCAGCTGCCACAGCTGAGCGTCACACTTGGACAGCACATGCCCTTCAATCCTTTAAATGCTCTGCAATCCCATCCAATTCAATCTGGAATGAGCATGAAGTGAGACACGTGCTGTTTGTCACAGGAGAGACGCTCGGGGCTCTCTGCATGCAGATAGCCAAAATGCACATGCTCCTGACCCCCAGCAGACTTCAGGAAGCAAAGATGGGGTGCAGGAGGGAGAGAGGTGCCCTATGGCCTTGGAGCTCAGGGGATGGAGAGCCAGCGCTCACAGGAGCTGCAGAAATGGGTCCCCAACGAGGGAGTATAATATGAGGCAGACAAAGGCTCCCCGATCATCTTCTTGGATCTGAGAGGCAGGGTGATTGACATGGCCCTCCTGAGTCTTGAGTGAGTGATTTCTTCTGCAAACAAGGAAGAGGAGGGGTACACTATGAACCAAAACAAAAGGCCGCAGTCCCTTACTTGGGACAAATGACCTGGTGCTTCCATGTCTGCAAGGACGACAGTCTCCCCAGCCCAAACCAGTCTTCATCTCTCTGCAGCAGGCTTTGCGGCTAGAAGACAGCACAAGGAAAATGGGCGTATTGATTTGCAGAGCAGCAGGAAGCCCTTCTGAACCATACTCAGAGCCTCAGACCTCATCTGCATGGCTTCACCCCTGCCCTTCAGTACATGGTTTCTCGTTCCTGGTCGGCCTCCTCCTAGAAGAATGTGAGCAACACAACAGCCAAATCTTCATTTTGTTCAGGCTGTGCCCCTGCTGCTTCGAACAGTCCTTGGCTCATTGTAGGGGCACAACGGTCCTTGGCTCATTGTTTGTTGAGTGAATAACTGTGCGTCCAACATAGGTGGAGAGGCTGTTTGCTGCAGGAAACTTGTTCTAACAACCAGATGCGGGGGTGGGGGAAGACCATCATTCATCATTCACTCCCCATGCTGGGATGCAGGGCCCATGAAAACGCTATAATATCTCTTAAAATTGGAAGATAAAACATGAACTTTTAGTATCTAAGAAAGTTTTGGTTTTTAATTCAAAGCTGGGCACCTGCAATTCCAGCTACTCAGGAGGCCGACGCTAGAGAATTGCTTGAGCCTGGACAGCCTGGGTAACATAGCAAGACCCCATCTCAAAAATAATCTTAATTTTTAATTCACCCAGAATTATAATATTCATCTTGATATTAACATGGCCATAGAACATACTTTTTAATTTAATTTTTTTTTTTGAGACAGAGTCTCACTCTGTTGCCCAGGCTGGAGTGCGGTGGTATGATCTCAGTTCACTGCAACCTCCACCTCCTGGGTTCAAGTGATTCTCCTGCCTCAGCCTCCCGAGTAGCTGGGACTACAGGCATGCACCACCACACCTGGCTAATTGTTGTATTTTTAGTAAAGACGGGGTTTCACCATGTTGCCCAGGCTGGTCTCAAACTCCTGGCCTCGTGATCTGCCTGCCTCAGTCTCCCAAAGTGTTGGGATTATAGGCATGAGCCACCGTGCCCGGCCCTAATTTTATTTTTTTGTAATGGAGGGAGGAGCCCATGGAAGTCAAGGGCAGCCCTGGTCACTTCTGCAAAGGGGGCTCCTACAGTGAGTCCTGCAAGAAGCCTACTGTCTTCTGAGTGCTTTTTAGAAACACTTCCCTTCCCAGGTGAAAAGCCAGGTAAGACCTAACATGTTAGAGGGTCCTGGGGTCTCTACCTCCGGACGGCCAGGCTGGGTCCCCTGCAGGGGCTCATCTGCCCCTCCAAACCCCATCCTGAGGTTGCAGCCTGGTGAACACATTCCTTGGAAGATTTTCCAGCAAAGAGGAAGGGGGTTGGAGTCACAATCCTCTGGCCAAAGCCCAGGTCTACACCTGGGAGTCATGAAAAAGTTCCCCAGCCTTCTCAGCTTCTATTTCCTCATATATAAAATGTTGGTGATATCAATTGTGCTACCCGGGCAGGATTATTGTGAGAACTAAATAAATCAACAATTAGAACGTCTAACATTCATGAGCACAGACAGGGTGCTGGGCCTGGGATTCAGCACGTTCTGTGAACTCACTTTCTTCTTCCAGCCGCCTACAGAATCCGTGATGTTATTATGTTCATAGAACAGACAAAGGAACAAGACCCCAAGAAGTTGGAGTAGCTGCTGAGACCACACAAAGGTGACTGAGGAGCTGTGCTATGACAGGGCCAGCGGTGCCAGAGTATGTATGTGCAGCGGCTACTAGTCCATCCTGCTTCTAAAAGCTGCACCCACACTGGCAGCTCAGGGCCTGGCCTGCAGGGAGGGCTCCTCTGCCTTAAGGCCACAAGTGGGAGGAGCCCTGAGCTGCAGGATTCCCTCCACTCAAGGGTGCCTTGCCTCTCCTCTCCTCTCCCCTCCTCTCGCTCTCCTCTCTATCTTCTCCCCCCTCCTCTCCTCTCGCTCTCCTCTCTACCCTCTCCTTTCTTGCAGGGCTCTGGGCAGTGCTAGATTCACCCTAGGTCCCTGACACCAGCATCCAGCGCGGGGTGTAGGACACAGCCAGTCCATGGGTGGGAAGCACAGCCTGGGGGCTGGAACAAGTGGAGAGGCTGCCTCTCCTCTCTTCTGTACTAAGGGAAAGACAAACAGACTCCAGCCCTCATTCCTGCAGCGCCAGCCCATCCCCAGGGAGATGAGACCAGGCTCCCCGCTCGGCCTCCTCCTGATGAGCTGCAGGTGCCTGGGAGTTTATAGGCTTTTCCCCGCGAGGGCATGCTGGCCTGGAGCAGAGCCCCAGCTGTGGCTGCTCCGCATGGTGACTCACAGGAGGGCCCAGCTGGGAGGAAGAGGGAACAGACGCACGCTTCCTGGGTGGTCTCAGAAGGGCACCTCCGCACTTTGACCTCGAGACCCCCCACCACCCGTGGCCAGATGGGAGGGAAGGAGGGCGCCATCTGGGCTTTGGAGTTTTAGAGACCACTGGCAGGCAGGGGCTCACGCGGGGTTAAACACCAGCCTTCTGAGAGAAGGTCTGTGATGGCTGCGCCCCACTAGAATGGAAACACACTGGCCCAAATTACTATCCTCCACATGCCGATTGTGTGCATGAGAAAAGTAAGGCCCCAGGAGGTGTCCAGGCTCCAAATTCCAGCAGCTGCTGGGGCCCCTCTCCACCCAGGCACAGTGTAACTGCCTAGTGGTTGCAAGGTTCAGGTGACCTTGTCTCTACCCCTTCTAGATGATGACGTGGGCGCTGCTGCCTGGGCACCTGTCTTCTCTGGGTGCTGGTGCAGGCAGGATATCCTCTGAGTTAAGATCAGTAAGAGGTCCCCAGGGTAGGGACCAGGGTCTCTGCAGCCAGCTCAGGGCCAGGCACAAAGCAGGTGTGCACTGATTTGTCGGATGCACACCGCCTCCCACAGGCCCTGCTGCCCTTCCCCGTGTAGGATCTGGCAGGGGAGGGTTGAGACCCAGAACCCGAGGGGCACCTGTCAGCCCAGGCACCATCTCGTAAACAGGCTGCCCCAAGCACCGTGCACGACTTTGCCAGAGTGTTGTCACTGGGCCAGGCCTCAAGTTACCCAAGTCTTATTTTAAAAGGTGGCTAAGGAATAAAAAACTACATATTGAGTGCGGTGTACACTAGTTGGCTGATGGGAGCACTAGAATCTCAGACTTTATGATTTGTCCATGGAACCAAAACCACATGTACCCCTAAAGCTACTGGGGAAAAAGGGCATATTCCTGGGCGCATCATCAGAGATCCCCCACAGTGGGTCTGAAATGGAGCTCAGGCACCCACATGTGCAGTTTGCCCCCTAGGGTGACCCTGATGGATGCCAGGCTTGAGATCCTCCACCGTAGGGAAAACAAAGCATTTTCACAGCCACGATGTCTCAAAAATCCTGGACTCACTTGCTCTTTAGCTCTTCCCCAAGAGGTCCAAAACTCCACACAGCCAACTGGCCATTACACACTTTGCCCCTCCCTGACAATCCGAGTGGGTGATCCTCCTCTGACTTGGGCAACCACACAAAACTCGCTGCCTGGGCGCGCACAGCACCTGGACAAGCCAAGTCACTGGGCGGTGGCACCACACCCGGCCCCCAGGGCCCTGCCCAGGAGGAGCAAAGATGGTGTCCCGGAGTCAGAGGGGATCAGGGACACAGCATCTAATCCTTGATCTGACTCTAGATAGCAACTTGCGGCCACCAGGCTGCAGGGAACGGAGAGGGTCTCAGGTGGGCTGCTGAAATATGGAGCCCCAGCAGGTTCTCAGGAGCCTCCATTTCCTGCCTGCACCACGGGGATGTGAGCCATAGCATCTACCTTGCTGGGTAATTGTGACGATCACAAGAGACAGTGGTGCTTCGTAGCAACCACAGACTGAGCAATTAAACTCTTTACTTGCATGAGCTCATCTAATCCCTCACAACCACCCTTGGAGATGGAAACTATTATTAACCCCATTTTCCAGATGAGACACATTAAGTGACTCACCCTGGGTCACAAGGCCGGAAATAGCAGGGCTAGGATTTGAACCTGGGGAGCCTGGTTCAGGAGCCCGAGCTCTAACCATCAGGCAGCACTGCCTCCACCAATGCTGAGCCTTTCTCCATAACCTGGACAATGGGGGAGTAGGTGCTGGAGATGAAAGGGGCAAAAGGACTCGGGCTGTGTCTGGGGGAATGGTGAGGGCAGGACTGGTAGTAGGAGGAGCTGGCCACAGGGCTGGTGTCAACTAAGAGAAAATCACCTGAGCCAGCAGAACAGGCAAGACAGAGAAGCACAGAACCCACTGGGGCCCAGTTGGAAGGTTTCCCCAACATCTACAAGTCCACAGAAATGTGTTACTAAAAATAGAAAAATTAGCCAGGTGTGGTGGCGGGCGCCTGTAGTCCCAGCTACTCAAGCAGCTGAAGCAGGAGAATCGCTTGAACCTGGGAGGCAGAGGTTACAGTGAATCGAGATCATGCCATTGCACTACAGCCTGGGTGACAGAGACTCCATCTCAAAAAAAAATAAAACTACAAATAGACAATGCCACCTCAGGAACTGGTCCTAGAGCTACACTCAAATGAAAAATGACCTACACACCAAGGTTTCCCACTGAAGCCCTGTTTGTGAGACCAAAACACTAGAAAACACCTAGGCATCCATCCCAGGAGAGCTGGGTAAGTCAGTTTTGGTGATGATGATGATGATGATGATGATGAATGCTCTCCTTTACATGTGTATTACGGTTAGGTCCTATTCTAAGCCTCATTACTCAAAGCACAGTCCAGGGACCAGCAGCTTCTGTCATCTGGTGGCTGTCTGAAAACACAGACTCCTCTGCCCCAGGCCAGCTGAATCAGAATCTGCATTTTACCAAGATGCCCGGGAAAATCCTATGTACATTAAGGCACTATTTTTAAAAACTCTTCCCATAATAACCCATTACATCTTGTAACAACCCAATGGCCCAAACCCTCTCATCACCTGCATGCTGGAGATGAGAAAGCCCAGGCTCTGACAGGTTAGGGAAATTGTCCAACGTCACAGTGTGTGGGTGGCAGAGCTACATGGACACAAAACACATGGAACAAGGAAGCTCTTTAATGGCTGACAGGACCAATCTCCGAGATAAGTCAGCTGGAGAACACTGTATATGCCAGGCCACCATTTATGGGAGAGGGGAAAAACAGAAAGCCGAATCTCCATGTAATTGCTGAAATACCCAGAGAGCATCTCTGAAAAGACAGAAACAGCAGTTGTCCCTGGGAAGTGGAACTCAGCAGCTGGAGAAGAAAGTGGGAGGGAAACTATTTAGTATTACACATGTATTGCTCATAGCTCCAAAGGCAAACATTGTGAAGGTGTTTATTCAAAAATAAATGAAAAAATTTTTTTTTCATAAAACTAGTAGAAGGAAGAAGCTACACAGCTGGAAACCATCACCACCGAATTTTAAGCAAAGTCAAGCTACAAGGTATCATTTGTTATCTGTTTGGGGTCGGGAAAAATTAGCATAGAGAAGCCCATTCCCACTTCTCCACTCACCATCCTTCCCACTTCTCCACTCACCATCCTTCCTTCTTCCCTTCTCAAAGGAGGCAGAACTGTGGTGGGAATGAGAGGTGTGGGGGAGGGCAGACTCACAATGGATTCTCCGGGAATTGGGGAGTCAGACCCACATTCAGGTTCTAATGTGGAAGGGACTAATGCCTTGCACAAGGGCAATTTTGTCCCACAGGGCACAATCTGGTGATGTCTGGAGACATTTTTTGGTGTCACAACTGGGAGATGCTACTAGCATCTATTGAGTAAGAGACCGGGGACACTGCTGAACACCCTGCAGTGCACGGAACAGTCCAGAATGTCCTGTGTCCTGTGGTGTCACCTTGGGGCTCTAGTTAAAGTGCAGGTTCTGATGCAGCAGGTCTGGGGTGGGCCCAGGATTCTGCATTTCTCATAAGAGGGCTGCCCTCACCCCTGCTGATATGGGACCACCCTTTGTGTAATGAAGCCTTATCCAATTCTGCTACGACCAAACATGTAATCTTCTTGTGAAAAGAGGGGAAGGGGCTGCTTCTGGTTTGGATCAAAAGGCTGAACATGGAGTACTTGTTGGGAGGGGCGGGGAAGCCTGTTTGTAGTGAAGTAAGCATGAACACTGCTGAGAGCCTCCCGAAGTCCAGGAGCACAGGCTGCGTTAGGACTGGCAGTGGCCGGGGGACTCACCATCCAGCGTCTCCACCGAGAGCTGCAGGCCCAGGTTGTGCCGCGGATTGACCACCCAGTGGTTGCTGGTGGCTGTGATGTCAAACACCAGCCAGCCCTCCTCCGAGGCCCAGAGGGTGCGGCTGTCGAGCAGGAAGAGATCTGATTCCCTGCGAGAGAGGAGAGACACGGGCTTCGCGTTAGCCAGGTCACAGCTCCGCTACCCCAACAGATGGGAAGCAGAGCCTCATGGGGTGGGAGGGGAGGGAAAGAGTCCACTGGTCCCCAACAAGTGGGAACATCAGACCAAGATCCAGGCACAAAGACCCCTCAGTAGCTGTGGTGAGGAAAGAGAGTGCAGAAGAGCTACAAAGAGATACACGCAGGGAAAAGGCAGCTGTTACATGGCAATCTCACCCCACAAATTGTTAAGGGCATCCCAGCGGGACAGAGTACAGGAAGACAGGGATTACGCAGCCTCCGTGTTGCTGGAAGAGTCTCAGAAAGCAGAAGTTGACAGTGACTGAACTATTCACCATGTGCCAGATACTGTCCCACAGGCTCAACACTACACTATCTCATTCAATTCCCACAACCCGAAGTTGTGGGAATATCATTTCCACTCAATTTATGGTAAAGCCATGATTTGCCCAAGGTCATTTAACCAGGAAGTTGCCAAGCTGGAGTTTCAGCCCAGTTACCTGGGCAGATACTCTTCATTTCCAGGGCGTGCACCATCTTCATGAGCCCACCAAGAGTTAGGAGGTGAATCTCTGGACTGATGGTATTAATAGTGAAAATCCTTTCATTCTCTCTTCCTCACTTTTTACAGTAGCAAAATGGGTAAAATCATAATTAACTTGATAGGGGATGGAGGGTGAATGGGTGGTTGGATGGATGAGTAGATGGGTAGGTGAGTGAATGGATGGGTACGTGGGTGAATGAGTGGATGGATGGATGGATGAATGGATGGATGGATAAGTCAGTGGATGGGTAGATGAGTGAGTGGGTGGGTGAGTGGATGGATGGATGGATGGATGGATGGATGGATGGATGGATGGATGAGTAGATGGGTGGGCAGGTAGGTGAATGAGTGGATGGGTAAATGGGTGGATGGGTAGATGAATGGGTAGACGAGTAGATGAATAAGAGGGTAAATAAGTGGATTGTTACATTTCTGGATAGTAGAATCCTAGTATGAAAGATCTTTATAATATTTCTTGCACACTTTTAATAAGGATTCAAAATTTCAATACTTTGAGTCCTTTAATAGTCAACTAGAATATTTATACCTCTGTGTTGTATGAGAAACCAAGGCATAATGATGAACAACATGACACTGGTCCCTGCCCCAAGGCAACAACAGTCTCTATCATACCTGTGATTATAGTGAATCTTCTCTGCTCACACGTAAAGATGTCAGGCATACCCTTTATGAAGCACTTACCATGTGCCAGGCTCCGGGTTGAAATGCCTGACCAGTCTCATGTCACTTACTTCTTACAACACTCTGTGGGGTAGATAATATTCCCCATGCCATTGTGCAGAACTCAAAACTGAGGCTCCGAAAGGTCAAGTTGTTTGCCCAGGGTTATGCCACTAGGACAGTCCAGGCAGGACTGGAAACCAACCAGGCTACCTGCAAGCCCAAGCTTGCAACTGTAAACAAAGACAGTTCTTCCTGACACTGCCTTTTCAGAGCCTTTCACCAGTCAACCTCGTTGGAATGTAACCCACTAAACCATGGGCAGGAGCCGAGCCACCCATGTCCCTTTGATGAGGCACACATCTCTGGTTGGCTCCAGCCCCCAGCTCTCCCTACTAACACTGCAGACAGCCACCCCTATTTATCTTCCTGTCTGACCTGGACAACTCTAGGTTTGTGAGGTCTGCTAGATCATCCTTCTGCTGCATGCCATAATATGTTAGACATTCGTCAGGCACATCAATGTGAACAAGGCTTACAGAAGACATACGGGAAACAGATCTGTAATGTTAGCAAGTATTGGGAGATTAACAGACCCAGAGAAGCCTACACAGGGAAGAAGAACCAGGGTCAGAAACAGACAGGAACCGAGGCAGGTGCGAGGGCACAGGGCAATTTTCTCAGGCACAAGCACAGAAGGAACGAATGGGAGCTGCTTTTCCCTCTGGGTCTCTCTCCATCCAAAACTCTGGGGGACAGAATCCAGTTGGCCCAGTCAATTTATGTGCCCACTCCTAGCCATGGGAGGGTGGGCACCCCACAGCAATGGACAGCATCACCAGGACCACAGATGGGCGCAGGAGTCACCTCATCCCATGCCACCTCAAACTCTCCTTTTTAAGTAATATTCAATGACCTCCAGGACCTGATTCAGAAAATGCTTAATTCTGTTATTGCTGTCGTTTCAATGTTTTGTCCTTCCCAAGACTCACGTTGAAAATCCCCAATGCATCATTATTAAGAGGTGGGCCCTTTAGGAGGTGATTAGGCCATTGGGGATGGATTGATGTCTTTATGAATGGGTTTGAGGGAGAAAGTCTGGACGCTTTTTGCTTTTCCATCTTCGGCCATGTGAGGACATGGCAACAAAGTGTCATCCTGAAGCAGAGGGTAGCCTTCACCAGACACTGACCCTGCAGGAGCCTAGATCTTGGACTTCTGGTCTCCAGGACTATAAGGAATGAGGTTTTTTTTTTGTTTTTTTTTAAAGATTGTAAAGGACTCATTCCTCTCTCAAGCACAGAGAGATGACAGAAGCAAGGAAGTCTTTTTAGAGCCACACAGGACTTTGAAGACCCTAAGTTTACCTTTCACATCCAAACTGAATTAAAATCATGAGATGATTTTTCATGACTCATTTACTTCTTCTTCCCCATGATCTTTTAGAGGTAGTTTCAGGCTGGCTTCGGGAATGTCTACACAGATTTTAAACTTATAAACAAGAATTTCCTGCTGTCTTATCTCCAGTTTGCCTGGATGACTTTCCTGGCTTTGAAAAGCTACCAAGGTTGTCAATGAACCATTAGCTATTCTCAACAATTAACAGATGAGACAAGAAGCACCACTCCAAGTCGAAACAACTTCTACTGAATCAGGCTCCCAAGTCCCCTGTAGGAAATATCCACACCTCAGCATAGAATTCACAAACCCAGGTGGTGATTTTGCTGGAAAATTGTTATTAGCAGGAAAATGTGACCAGATATCTGGACAGGCCCTCGAGGACAGTAAAACAATGAATGGTAACCAGGGGAACAGAGTGAGACCTTTAAACAGAGAACGCCTCGCCAAACGATACTGAGCATTCTCTTGTTGCAGGCTATGACACTGAGGCCAGATGCTACAGGCCAGCACTGACTCATCCATGAATCAACGTGAATGCGTCAACTCCCCTCCTTCAAGTCATAGTTTGCAAAGTGTCCCAGGCACACTTAGGAGAGCCAAATCTTCACTGGAAGGCACCAGGAGATGGGAGCCTTGCTGAGGTGGGTCGAGTGTGAGATGCTAACACGGGCTTTGCTTTCAGATTGAGAGCCCAGGCATGAGGTTGGACCTCACGGAAAGGACAAGGAAGGAATTACTCAGCAGCCAGGTTCAGTCTGACAGCTCGGAGAGGGGGAATTTCTAGCTGCCGCCTTGAGCATCATAAAAGAACACTGGTTCTTGCAACCAGGAGAGCACTGAAGGAGCCCTTTGTGACATTTTTATTTACCTTGAACACACTGGCCTCCCCGGCCCAGCCCAGGTGAGAGAAGAGGTAGGCAAGGCTCAGGGTGAAAGGTCTTGAGGAACCTAAATGCATTCTTTCACCTTCGCCACTGCTGAGAATCTCGGTGCTTTCCATGCTTCAGTTCTCTGAATCTCCCCACCAGCCCTATGAAATGATCAAAGTCCTGTTACCATTTTACAGATGAGAAAAGTCGGGGTCAGTGAAATGAAGCCAATTGTCTCCAGTGACACACCTGATAAGTGGCAGAACCAGGCGACAGTGCAGGAAACCTAACTCAAGAGCCTGAGCGCTTAAACCCTGCCACCTCCTTCACTCACCTGGGGATAAGAGACACACAGGAAGATGTCGAATCCTGTATGATACGTGTTGTCAGCACAGCATTGTGTGGGGCAGAGAAAATACTAGAGGGGGAAGAAACCCAGGTGATAGAGAAGGGATAAGGCAAGGTTACACCAGATAATTCCTGTGTCTTGGTTTCCTCTTATGTAAAATGAGAATAATGCCATCTTCTTCAATGATTAGGAAGAGCCAAGTTAAGACCAGCCTGGCAGCAAACTCCAAGACGCTCCTGGAAGAGCATCTATAGTTATTACAAGGTATGTCAGCGTTGGTATCTATTCTCTGCTAAACTTCAGGAAATCCTAGGATGGGGACTTTACCATGTCTTGGCCCCAGAGGTTACTGACTTGCCCGTGATTCTCCAGTCAACAGACCACATGTCCGTTCCAAGAATGTCTACCTTGGACTCCAAAATTTGTCAGAAAAGTGTACTATGTTCACAGTAGTGTTAGATTTTCTGCAAATACGGCCACCAACAATTCCTTGTCTCTGTACGCACATGCTGCTGTCCCACAAACTTGTGGAGTCTGTTCCCCACCTCTGAAGTCTGGACTGACCATGTGATCTGCTGTG
The DNA here is from genome assembly GCF_028885655.2 of Pongo abelii. Taxonomy (NCBI): domain Eukaryota; kingdom Metazoa; phylum Chordata; class Mammalia; order Primates; family Hominidae; genus Pongo; species Pongo abelii. Next base: position 61,606,002 of record NC_072006.2, read on the forward strand.
ACCAGGAGCACCCAGTGGAACTGAGGCCCTGCCAGGCTCAGGACTGGGACTTAAGAAGCCTATCATTTCTATTTTTGCCCTCTGGGAAGCAAGCCACTGAATGAAGAAATCTGACTATACTGCTGAAGGAAGAGACCACATGGAGGGGAAGGAGGCACAGGCCATGGAGGATAAGGGTCTATAAACCAGAGAGAGAGAGAAAAACCAAGCCAGTCCCCAGTGAGGCACCATCTCGGGCCTTCCAGACCTAGTCAAGCTCCTAGCTCCATCAGTGACTACAGCAGATACCAGAAACAGTAGAAGAACCACCCAGCTAAGCCCTGCCTAAATTCCTGAGCAATAAAATGATGTTGTTTTAAGCCACTACATATGAGTGGTTAGTTTCAGAGACAGATAACCCAAACAACAGTCACATTGTTTATAACAGAAAAACTGAGTACTAACCATCCAGTGAGAGGGACTGGTAAAAACATTATGACACATCCAAGGCAACAGAGCCCTGCACAGCCGCTTCAAAGGACCGTATAAATCTACACTTGTTGACAAGGTGGAAATATGATAGGAAGGTGTTAAGAAACAGAATTTGTAGGATGTAAACTTCTGGGAAAATGCAAAATGCAAAAATTGGTGCAAAAAGAAATGAAAATTTTGATTTGCCCAAAAGAAATTGAAATAGGAAGGTCTTTCCCATCCCCATACCCCAGTTGGTTTTATAACCACAGATTTTGCAAATTATCAACAGATAATTCTTTCTTATATAATTTGATCAAGAATATGGAAGAGGGAGAGTTTGAAACCCATACTGTAAATCTAGCACACCACTGACTCCCAAAATAGAGAAGGCTAATTTGAACAGACATTTTCCTAAAGAAGACGTGCAAATGGCCAGTGAGCCATGAAAAGACGCTAAACATCATCAGCAACCATTAGGGAAACACAAATTGAAACCGCAGTGAGACAGCACTTCACACCCACTAGGATGACTAGAGCCAAAACCACAGATGATAACTAGTGTTACTGGCAAGGATGTGGAGAAAGTGGAGCTCTCATATACTAATGGTAGGATTGGAAAATGGGGCAGCCACTCTGAAAAACAGTATGGTGGTGTCTCAAAAGGTCAAATGTAGAATTACCATGTGACCCAGTAATTCGACTACCCACAGAAGCAATTAAAATACATGTCCACCCAAAATCTTACACACCAATGTTCATAGCAGGATTATTCACAGCCAAAAAGGTAGAAACAGCCAAAGTGTCCATCCACTCATGAACAGATAAACAAAATACAGTCTATTGATACAACAGAATATTATTTGGCACTAAAAAATGAGGTTGTGATAAAGGCTACAACACAGATGAATCTTGAAATCATTATGCTAAGAAAAAGGAGTCAGACGTAAAAGATTGCATAGTGTATGAGTCCATTTCTATGAAATGTCCCAAATAGGCAAATCCATAAAGACAGGAAGTAGGGCCAGGTGTGGTGGCTCACACCTGTAATCCCAGCATTTTGGGAGGTAGAGGTAGGCAGATTGCTTGAGTCCAGGAGCTCAAGACCAGACTAGGCAAGACGGCAAAACCCCGTCTCTACAAAAAATATAAAAATTGGCCAGGCACAGTGGCTCACGCCTATAATCCCAGCACTCTGGGAGGCTGAGGCGTGTGGATCACCTGAGGTGGGGAGTTCGAGACCAGCCTGACCAACATGGAGAAACCCCGTCTCTACTAAATCGCACCATTGTACTCCAGCCTGGGCAGCAAGAGTGAAACTCCATCTCAAAAATAAATAAATAAATAAACAAATATCTATATTTATATACTTTTATATATATATATATATATAAAATTAACCAGGCATGGTGGTACCTGCCTGTAGTCCCAGCTACTCAAGAGGCTGAGGCAGGAGAATCGCTTGAGCCCAGGAGGCGGAGGTTGCAGTGAGCTGTGATCATGCTACCGCACTCCAGCCTGAGTAACAGAGCAAGACCCTTCACTGTGAAGTATTTTGCTTCCCTTTACAAGCTAACACATGTACATCAATATTGTCTCAATTTAGTAAGCATGCCCTATTTCTGGAAAAAGATAGATCTGTATGGGATAACATATTTCCATGTTATACTTGATCAGCAGAACAAACCTAGGTGAGGGGGCAAGCCTGGCTCTCACCTTCTTTCCTGGGTTCAGACAGTTTTTCCCACTCCTCTAATCTCAGAGAAAGGCAGCAGAGCCAGGGGACAGGCCACATGTCTGTTGTCTATAAACTTGATGATCCTTCCACTTTCTCAGGCTGTTTCTGATTAAAGAAACAGCAAGACTCCAAAAGTCGTCTCTCTTCTCTTCTGAAACTGGGTTCTCCCATAGCCCTGCTCTGCAAGGCATGAACCGCTGGTGACCCCAATGCCGCAGCACTGAGAGGCGTTAATATTTAACCACCAGCCTGGGGACAGCGCGTTGCTGGGCTTTCGGGTGCCTCCTCCCAAGGACACCCAGGTGAACTGGCTAAAATCTAATTCTAGAGGGAGCAGGAGGAGGAACCGCACATCCCAAGGCTCGTTTCCAGTGTCTCCCAGCCCACCTTCCCCTGGAAAGTTCTACCACAATGGAAAAGGGGATATTTTAAAATCTCAAACGTGGGAAGGCAGGAAGTCCTTTTTTTGGCCTCTGGCTACCTACCTAGAGGCTATTTAGAGACTGATCCTCATGGGCCTTCACCCACTACCCCCCTCCCAGGGGAGTACGACTCCCCCGTGGGATGCAGGACCCGGCCTCAGCGCAAACACAGATCCAGAGAAGGCGGCCCTAAAACTGCCCCAGGGCAAATCAGAGCGGAGTTGGGAGTCTGAGCATCTCTCCGGCCCTGAGGCACCGACGCAGGCGTTGGAGCCACAGGAAACACGAATTCCAACATGGCCACGCAGTGCACACTGTCTCGGTACCTGCGACAGTCCCCATCCTGTCTGCGCCCACCATCAGGGCTCCTTCAGCCTCCTGCCCCTGGGCCCAGCCATCCAGGGTCTTAGGAGCAGAACAGGCCCTTGGAAATCCATTCTGGTCATTTTAATTTTCAGCTTGGAAAGATGAGAGAGTTTCCGTCTTGCGCATGGGCAGCTGGTGGCTGAAAGAGGATTAGACACCAGTTCTGGGCCACAATTTAGGGCAGTCTAATGAAAAATGTTCTCGCCATCACAGCCTGAGAGCCAGCCTGATCTCTCCCTCTGCTACCTCCAGACACAGCCCCCCACTACCTTCAGGGAGCAGGCGCAAGCCAGCGTTGGAAGGGCCGCATTTGGAATCACCTGGCTGGTGGCTGGGGGCCCTCAGCACCCTGACACCTCGTCCTGGGCACCTACTGCACACTAGGCTCTTAAGGGACACTCTCCCACCTCCTCCTCCCTCCTCCAATGAGGTCAGTACAATCCGTATCCCCACTTAATATCACCTTAATACCACCTATTACATGGGGATGGGGATTGTACCAAAAACTGAGGGGCAGGGAGGCTCAGGACACGCCTCTGCTGGGAGCAACAGGCCCCAGGCCAGAGGTTACTGAAAGCACAGAAAGCCGTCTCCAGGAGCCCCACCGAAGTTACAGGAGGCAGGGCAGGAGACGATGGGGCTGGCCTAGGCCCACCATCAAAAAAAGGAAAACACACTTCAGATGATGTGGTAGGCAGAATAACACTCCCTCAGACGCATCCAGGTCCTGACCCCGGAAGCTGTGGGTATGCCACCTCCCAGGTCCTGATCCCAGAGGCTGTGGGTATGCCACCTCCCGGGTCCTGACCCCGGAAGCTGTGAGTATGCCAACTCCCGGGTCCTGATCCCGGAAGCTGTGGGTATGCCACCTTCCGGGTCCTGATCCCAGAAGCTGTGGGTATGCCACCTTCTGGGTCCTGACCCCGGAAGCTGTGAGTATGCGACTTCCCGGGTCCTGATCCCAGAAGCTGTGGGTATGCCACGTTCCAGGTCCTGATCCCGGAAGCTGTGGGTATGCCACCTTCCAGGTACTGATCCCGAAGCTGTGGGTATGCCACCTTCCAGGTACTGATCCCAGAAGCTGTGGGTATGCCACCTTCCAGGTACTGATCCCGAAGCTGTGGGTATGCCACCTTCCAGGTACTGATCCCGAAGCTGTGGGTATGCCACCTTCCAGGTACTGATCCCGGAAGCTGTGGGTATGCCACCTTCCAGGTACTGATCCCGAAGCTGTGGGTATGCCACCTTCCAGGTACTGATCCCGAAGCTGTGGGTATGCCACCTTCCAGGTCCTGACCCTGGCAGCTGTGGGTATGCCACCTTCCAGGTACTGATCCCGGAAGCTGTGGGTATGCCACCTTCCAGGTACTGATCCCGAAGCTGTGGGTATGCCACCTTCCAGGTCCTGACCCCGGCAGCTGTGGGTATGCCACCTTCCAGGTCCTGACCCCGGAAGCTGTGGGTATGCCACCTCCCAGGTCCTGATCCCAGAAGCTGTGGGTATGCCACCTCCCGGGTCCTGACCCTGGAAGCTGTGAGTATGCCAACTCCCGGGTCCTGACCCCGGCAGCTGTGGGTATGCCACCTTCCAGGTCCTGATCCCGGAAGCTATAGGTATGCCACCTTCCACAGCAGCAGGGACTTTGTGGATGCTATGAAAGATTTTTGAGTTGGGAGATTATCCTGGATTATCTTCGTGGGCCCAAAGGAATCATAAGGGTCCTGATAACAGGTGAGGCAGGAGGCCAGAGAATAAGCTGTGACAGCGAAAGCAGGGGTCAGGGTGGTGTGGTGTGACTGCGGCTGGGGACCTTGAGCCAAGAAAGGGGGCTCTGTCTCCTAGAAGCCAGAAACGGCAGGGAAACAGATCCTCCCCCAGCCCCTCCAGAAAAGATGCAGCCCTATGGACCCTCTGATTTGGGCCTAGTAAAACCCATTTCAGACTTTAGACCTCCCAAACTCTAAGAGAATAAACGTGTGTTGTCTTAAGCCACTAAGTTGGCGGTCACTTGGTACAGCAGCAAGAGGAACGAATACAGTTTCTCTCCTGAGACCCACGCTGAAACGCCTCCTCTCCACAGGTGCTCTGCTAGGAGCCAGAGACACAGCGGCAGCCAGAGATGGAGCTCTGGGTCCAGAGGCTGGGCGTGTGTAGCACAAAAGAGGGTCATTCAAACCCTAATTAAGTGGCGTGAAGGAGGGAAGAGGCCTCTGGGTGAGCAAGACAAAAGAAAAGGACTAGATGTGAGGTGTGAGGGTGTGCGGAGAGGACATTCCACAGAAACATCTCCCGAAGCGGGTCAGAGGATGAGCAGAACTAACACAGCTAAAAGGGCAGGGAAAAGCATTCCCGGCAGAGAGAACCGAATGCGGAAGTCATGATGAGAAATAGTGAGGAGAGGGCACAGGTGCAGGATGTCCCCTGCAGGGCCTCTGGCCGCGGGAGGTCAGGTCTTGCTGAGCGCTGGGAAGCCGGGAGGAGTTCTAAGCAGGAGTGGAGATAACGGGCTCTGCCACTCGCAGACCCAGCTGACTCGCTCCCCGACCCCTAGTCTGACCCTCACCCTCGCCTCACTCTGCTGCTCTTTGGAAAACTGCAGGCTGGACATTCTGAAGGCCTGCATGTTGTGAACGGTTGCTGGGCCGCAAGGATATTCCTCAGAAGAAAAGGAGCAAGAGAACGAGCCAGCGAGCACGGCCAGAGCATTCCCAGGCTAGCATGATGTCATGGAGGGAGCACAGGCTTGCGGCTGCGGTGAGTCAGGCCGGGAAACTGCAACCCACCGTGCACCTGGAGTCAGCCCAGCAGCAACCCCAGCCTGCAGGGAAGCCCGGGAAGGAGATCAAAGGAGCCCAGAAGGAAGCCGGCCCCACCCTGGCAGCCAGCTCCCGGGTCCAAGGGGTGCCCCTTCTGAGCTGCAGGCTGGGGAGGACCCAGCCCGGGCCCCAGGCTCCCCCACCTCGGCTTCAGGGAATGCCCTGCTTTCCTGCCAAATCATAGAACAGTCCCTGGCATCCCCGAGACGGGAAGATGAAGTCAGGGAGGTCCAAGGCTTTTTTAAAATACACTTTCTTGAAGACGGTGCATATCCAGGAAGACTAAAATTAGAGCTTTGGGGAGTAAGGTGGAAAAATACACAAAGAGGCGCAATATCCTCCTGCCCCAGACAGAGCTCGGGTGGCCACCCACAGCCCTCTCACCCACCCCAGCTGTCTGTCTCCCTCTGGGCAGAGCCAGCTGACTGCAGACAGCACCAACCCAGCCACTCACGGGAAGATCAGGAAGATGCCCGTCCAGCACCCGGAGGCCAGCATTGCCACAGTCAGAAAGCGAGTCAGTGGCCCTTATGTTCTAGCCCTCGGTTTCTCCATCCACAAGACAAAGGGTTTGGAGTTTATCAAGGTCTCAAAAACTGCAACTTATTAATAGGATAGCTAAGAAAGGAAAATGAGAGGGTCAAAAATCCAAAATGCTCTGTGGTGAAATAAGGTTGGGAAGCGCCACACGACACATTGCTCCTTAGAGATGTCATAATGCACCTTAGCTCTTTAAAGGCTCTGAGAAGTCCTGCTGCAAAGAAATGTCTGCTCCGGCAATGGAGCGCAGTAACGAGCCGTGCAAACTTGTGTCAAGGTGTGGGTCACAGAGCCAGGGGGTCAAGAGGGAAGAGAAATACGGCGACAAATGGAAGGCTCTCCCTCATTAGAGACACAGCCACCAGCAGAGACAATCAGGGGGTCAGAGGCCCGGAATCCTCTCTGTGATGAAATCCCCAGGGTGGTCCTTGAGTCCCACAGTGGGTGCTCAGGGATGTAGGCTGTAGGGCTCCAGGCTCTGGGTTGAGGAAAATTGGAATTAAATCTCAGTGAAGTAACCCTGAGCAAGTCAGCCTCTGTCCATCAGGTTCTTTTATTTGTAAAATGGAGGTAGCCATGAGGATTGTTCTGAGAATGAGTTAAATGGAAAGATATATTCGAGATGCCAGCGCAAAGCCAGAGACTCAAGGCTCCCAGCTGGTTGGAGCAAACCTCAATGTCAGTGTGAATCTTCCACCATGGGATTCAAGCTGTCTTGGCTTTAAAGCAAGATCACAGCTGAAGCGAGCTGACCTCAACTCAAGATGGAACCATCTTAGAACAAGGCACGGAGCGAGCCCACTGAACCCTATGGTACCTGAGAGGCAAGCACTGTAGTCTTCTTATCACAGGTGGGAGACTGAGGCTCAGAGAAATGCTGGCAGTGAATGGAGCCAGCCCAGAGCCCTGTTCCAGCCAAGTGTCAGTCCTGCACGGTAATGGTTTGATGGTGGAGGGAGAGCTACCACCCAGAGAACCTGAGGGTTCCCCTTCCACTCTTCTCACCCCACACTCCCCCTGCCCCAGCAGCTTGCAGGGGCTGAGCAATTAACTTCCCTGCCTCAAACCCTTTATCAGCTCTTAGGATAAAAACCCAAAGCTCTCTAATGTGTTCTGTGATAAAGAAGACTATGGAAGTGACAGTCCAAACCGAGAAACCGGGGAGAGAGAGGAGGCTTTATTGTCAACTCCAGGTCATCCAACCTGTAAGGCCCTGGATGGTCCGGCCCCTGTCTCCACAGTCTCCTCCCACCCAGCCCTCATCTGTGCCAGTCTCCAGCCCACCACAGCCCTTCACACATGCTGTTCCCGCTGCCTGCAACACTATTCCCTGCCTTTTCACCTCCCTCACACCTGCCTGTTCTTGAGCATCCCAGGGAAGTGTCCACTGATGCCCTAATGGCGCATCCACGTCGGACACCCTCCAAGCCCAAGTCCTCTCCCCTGCGCCATCTGGGCTGGAGTTTCAGTTTGTTTGTATCGTTTTTTGGGTTTTCCTCTTTTCCTGCCAGGTTTTAAGCTTTTTGTCAGCAAGAACCAGCCCTATTTTGTTCAGCCCTGGAGCAGCCTCTCCACCGAGCACACAGCTTAGCACAAAGCAGGCCTCAGATGCACGCTGGATAAATGTGCTGGTATCCTCTGCATCCTTATGGCCAGTAAGGTTTTCTGGTTTCACTTCCAATAGTTTATATTATTAAAAGAGAAATGGGAAATACTTTTTCAGATTATTCAGGTAGCTCCAGAAATGGCTCTGACTCACAGTTCACTGGGGCCGTAGCCCACCCAGCCTGCCCTATGCCCCACTGGGCGCCCACTCCCAGGCCATGGGCATCCAGCTGCACATGTTAGTTGAAGGGAGACCCTCGTTAGCCCCTGGGCGCCTCCATACCCTCCACCTTCACAGGCCTGGCTATGGAACCAGGGGGCTGTCAAATTACCTCCAATTGACCCCTCGCTGGAAACTGCCAGGCTGCATGGGCTTCCGGTTGAGTGCCCCCATTTCCTGTCCCCGTCACCTCTTCAGAGCCACCTCCTTTCCCCATATCAGGCAAAAATCAAGAGGACTCAGGCGGGCAGAGAGCAGCAGCTGGGAAGAAAGCACATCTCACATTTCCTTTTGGACCTGACTCTTGTCCCTCTTTGCTTAAGATACCAGGGTTTGAGCCCCAGAATTTCTGGAAAACTGGAGGCTATACCGTTCCATTCCACACAGGCATGATCCATTCAGAAACCCAGCGGAACTGAGCCGCAAGCTGGATTCCAGCTCACAGAACATACCAAGAACTCTGGTGAAACATCAAGAACTCTGGGGGGTCCCCCCAGAAAAACCTGGGGGGCACTGCAGAGCTTCTGACGTGGCTCTGGGGGAAATCCCAAACAGATGGGCAGCTCCCTGCATCTGGCACTGAGGAGGTGGGCGGGCAGCCATGGAGGATGGGGAGACTCAGCTTTCTAGACTTCCCCTGGGGACCGCATTTCCTCCAGCCTCCAGGTCCAGACCAAAATAGAATGAGGTAAATTGAGCCCCTTTCATGCAGCACACTCAAGGAATAAACAAGCACCACAAATACAGTCTTCGGGCTGGGTCATCTTTCCAACCTCATTTTTTTTTTTTTTTTAAGAGAACCGCAGGCTGTTTTAAGATTCCAAACCCAGAGACAGAAAAAGTGCAGCAAAGCAGGGCGACAAGAGGAAAGAAACTTGACAGTGCTTTGCAGACAGAAACAAGTGACGCAATTTCCAAAGTCAACATTCTCAAAAACAGAGGCTGGGTTGGAACATCTAGAGAAGGCCAGAGCGGGGTGTTCTAAGACTTATTCTCATGGTAGCATCCTTAAGCCAGGGGGTCAAGGAAGGGGTCAGGCTGAGGACCTCAGCTTGCACTTAGTAGACCCTCACCAGGTCCCAGAAGCTGTGCCGGTGCCAAAGCTGCCCCTTGCCAGGAAGCCCTCCCGGCTGCCCTGTGTGGTTGACACTTGGCCTCTGTCATGCTTCAATGACCCCAGAGGCAGATCCTGAGTCAAGGACTTGAATGCAAGTAGTTTGTCTGAGAGGTGACCCCAGAAACCATCTGGAGAGGGCAGGGAAGGAAGTAAGGCAGGCTTGGAGATCGTCAAAACAGAACACTGTGGGCCTGGGACTTAAGCCCGTCAGAACCTCCTGGAGCAGCTCCAGAGCGGTGCACCTGAGGACGAGGGGGCTGTCTCCTGAGGGCGAGGGGGCTGTCTCTTGAGGGCGAGGGGGCTGTCTCCTGAGGGCGAGGGGGCTGTCTCCTGAGGGCGAGGGGGCTGTCTCCTGAGGGCGAGGGGCTGTCTCCTGAGGGTGAGGGGGCTGTCTCCTGAGGGCGAGGGGCTGTCTCCTGAGGGTGAGGGGGCTGTCTCCTGAGGGCGAGGGGCTGTCTCCTCAGGGCGAGGGGCTGTCTCCTCAGGGCGAGGGGCTGTCTCCTGAGGGTGAGGGGCTGTCTCCTGAGGGCGAGGAGGCTGTCTCCTGAGGGCGAGGGGGCTGTCTCCTGAGGGCGAGGGGGCTGTCTCCTGAGGGCGAGGGGGCTGTCTCCTGAGGGCGAGGGGGCTGTCTCCTCAGGGTGAGGGGGCTGTCTCCTCAGGGTGAGGGGCTGTCTCCTGAGGGCGAGGGGCTGTCTCCTGAGGGCGAGGGGCTGTCTCCTGAGGGCGAGGGGCTGTCTCCTGAGGGCGAGGGGCTGTCTCCTGAGGGTGAGGGCCTGTCTCCTGAGGGCGAGGGGCTGTCTCCTGAGGGCGAGGGCCTGTCTCCTGAGGGCGAGGGCCTGTCTCCTGAGGGCGAGGGGCTGTCTCCTGAGGGCGAGGGGCTGTCTCCTGAGGGCGAGGGGCTGTCTCCTGAGGGCGAGGGCCTGTCTCCTGAGGGCGAGGGGCTGTCTCCTGAGGGCGAGGGCCTGTCTCCTGAGGGCGAGGGCCTGTCTCCTGAGGGCGAGGGGCTGTCTCCTGAGGGCGAGGGGCTGTCTCCTGAGGGTGAGGGGCTGTCTCCTGAGGGTGAGGGGCTGTCTCCTGAGGGCGAGGGGGCTGTCTCCTGAGGGCGAGGGGCTGTCTCCTGAGGGCGAGGGGCTGTCTCCTGAGGGTGAGGGCCTGTCTCCTGAGGGCGAGGGGGCTGTCTCCTGAGGGCGAGGGGGCTGTCTCCTGAGGGCGAGGGGGCTGTCTCCTCAGGGTGAGGGGCCGTCTCCTGAGGGTGAGGGGCCGTCTCCTGAGGGTGAGGGGGCCTTCTCCTGAGGGCAAGGGGACTGTCTCCTAAGGGTGAGGGCCTGTCTCCTGAGGGGAAGGGAACTGTCTCCTGAGGGTGAGGGGCTGTCTCCTGAGAGTGAGGGGCTGTCTCCTGAGGGTGAGGGACTGTCTCCTGAGGGTGAGGGGGCTGGGGAATTCTCCACAGACCTCGACTCTGACTCCTCAGTGGGTCAGAGAAAGTTCCCAGCAGAGCTCCCACACAGGAGAAGGTGTGTGGGGAGGGGAAGCCTCGAGGTCTGCGGCTCAGCGGGTCCATCTCTCCGAGGAGGAGTGGAGGCCCTGTCCAAGGTGGCAGTTGGTGAGGCTGACGTGGTGGGAATCACTGCCTGAGCAGCCAGACATGGGCTGGAGGAGAAATGCTGTCTACACTCATGGCAGGGACCCCCGCCAGGACAACCTGTGGTGGCATCTGCAGAGAAAAAACTCAAACACCAGCGATGCTGGGGAAGCTGGAGGATCCCTCTTATGTCCAGGAGCAAGACTAGGGCCTCAGAGATGCTTTTCCTACTGCACCGTGAGCCCCCGCATGTGGAACACCCAAGGGGAAAGGGATGGAGGCAGGACTCAGCTGGAGAAAGCTTTCCAAGGAGAATGACCATGACAGGTTTGTTGGGAGGCTCCTGGTTCCAGCCCTCAATCCCACTTGCAAACCTGACTCCCAAACCACCCCACCCACCCTCTCCCACTTCCGGGACCTGTGGGTTCAACCCCAGAGCAAAAGGCTGAGCCCACTCCCTAAGCCCACAGCATGGAGGGGAAAGAGCCTGCTTTTGAGGACACCTCAAGTGCCATCTTTAAAGCGCCCCTAACTAGGCCCTGGGGAAGAGTTAGGAGACAAAGAACCCTTACCCCAAAAAGGCTCTTATAATCTCATTTCCACTCAAGAAGCAAAGCCACATGGAGTGCTCTGTGACAGGCACCGAGGTCGCCATAGCTGAAAGCCCAGGGGTTACAAGGACTCCAGTCTGGGGACCTCGTGTGGCTGTGACCCAGGTCACTCAAGTTCAGAAGACATCAAGCCACAGCCAGAGCATAAGGATTCAGGTTGAATTTTAAAATAGGTGGGGCTGAGATAGACCGAGCGATACTGGGAGAGGACTCTGCATCAACTCCCTCCAAACGCTGGGTGACTGTCACCTTCAGAAACAAGCAAAGCCGGAGAAACACATAGGCAGGAGGAGCCCCAGGGAATGTGGCCACTGAAGGGTAGGTGGCATCCTGGACAGGACAAAAGGACAAGAAGTAAAAGCAAAGGGGTCCGGAATAAATGATTGACTTCCATTAATAAAAATGCAGATGCTGGGTCCTTAATTATGAAAACTGTACCCTATTGATGTAAGGTGTTAAAATAGGGGAAACCAGGCATGTCTGCGTGTCTGTGTGCTGTGTCTGTGTCTGTGTTTCTGTGGATCTGTCTGTGTTTCCATGTGTTTACATGTACAGGAGACAGCTGGAAATGAGGCTGGGGCTGAAAGATATCTGTATAAAGATATCTGTCAACACTGATATCAACAGACATCTATATCCAGGGAGATGGCAAGGCCAGGGCCGGCTTCATGGGCATGTGGCCCGTGCAGTCACACAGGGCCCGACACACAGAAGTACGCCGAGCTTGGTTTCATGCTCTGCTGTTGCTGTCTTGAAATCCTTTATACATTTTTGACACATTTTCATTTTGCACTGGGCCCCAAAAGTGACACAGCCAGTCCTGGGAGCTTGTTTTTAAACATTCATGATGAAAACTCTTAGCCCCTACACCTGACTAGTTGGGGTTAAACATGGGAACCTGTATTTTTCTCTTCCAATGTATTTCCAGGAGGTTCTGACAACAGCTGAGTTTGAGCACCACCCCGGACAGATGTGTGTGAGGAGCTGCACAGCTGGTGTTTGGTGGTAGCTGGTGTTTGTTTGGTGGTAGCTGGTGTGTGTTCGGTGGTAACTGGTGTGTGTTCGGTGGTAGCTGGTGTTCGGTGGCAGCTGGTGTTTTGTAGTAGTAGCTGGTGTTTGGTGGTAGCTGGTGTTTGTTCAGTGGTAGCTGGTGTTGGTTTGGTGGTAGCTGGTGTATGTTCAGTGGTAGCTGGTGTTTGGTGGTAGCTGGTGTTCGGTGGTAGCTGGCGTTTGTTCGGTGGTAGCTGGTGTTTGGTGGTAGCTGGTGTTCGGTGGTAGCTGTTCGGTGGTAGCTGGTGTTTGTTCAGTGGTAGCTGGTGTTTGTTCAGTGGTAGCTGGTGTTTGGTGGTAGCTGGTGTTTGGTGGTAGGTAGCAGTGAGCAAGGTAAGTGGGAAGGTGGGAAGAAGACAGGGTGGGCGAGGGACTTCCCACTTAAGTATGTTCAGCTTCGGCTGTCACCCAGAGGTACTTGACATCCCTCCCTCCATCCTGTGCTTCTCAGTCAGGGCCATTCTGCCCTCGTCTCCTAACTCTTCCCCAGGGCCTAGTTAGAGGCCCTTTTAAAGATGGGACCCTGACAATGTCTGGTGACATTTTTGGTTTCACAACTGAGTGTGGGGATGTGTCATTGGCATCTGGTGGGCAGAAGCCAGGGCTGCTACTGAATGCCCTACTATGCCCAGGATAGCCCTTAACCCCAGAGAATGAGCCACACCCAAAGGTCACTACTGCGGAGGCTCAGAAACCAAAACCCTGCCTCAAATGACAGGGTATAAACACTTCAGCTCTCTTGACGGGACTAGGGTGAGGGTGCAACTTTGTCTCCAGAACCTCTAGCAGGAAGAGTGAGCCAAAGTCACCCTTCGGGGTGCTCTGCGCAGCACTGCTCCCTCACCTGGCCTCCCCATCTCCCCACTGCCTAGTGCTCCTAAAGGCCTTTCCTGGAAACATTTTCTAATCCTTCACTCTCACAGCCACACAATCCTCAGCTGAGGGTGCGCTTCGGAGAAACCTGACCTGAAACCGGTGGCCAACAGGTTGCACTTGATGGCAGCTTCACTCAACTGGCAGTGGCTGCCTTATTTAGAGACCTGTACCAAGGATCCAGGGAAAGGGAGGGAAAGGGATCCATTAGCAATGCCTGCCTTGGTCCCAGGAGGAGAAGGGTGGCATGCGTGCCGGAATGCAAGACCAGGTGTCAGCTTTCCTTCTTTCTTTCTTGGGGTGGCAAAATGGAAAGCCATGGGCATTGCAGAGGAGAAAGAAGAATATGGCACCGACAGAGGTTGCAATAGGAAGACAAAGGAAGAAGCAGGGTTTGGAAGAACCTTGAGTATTTACCCACATGCCTACTTCCAATCTGAAGTTGAACTAGCTTCATTAACTGTGGTTGTCTCCTTTAAAACATCATCACTTTCCTGGTAAGCCTGTATTCCCCACCCTTCGAGTTAATATTTGAGCAGACACTTTTCTTCCCAGCTACAGATGACTGCTTGTGACCAAATTGAAAAATATTAATTCTCTTTGTCTCCTGCCAAAAAGGCTAAAGCAATTACAGATCCTGATTCGAAACACAGATGTTAATACATTTGGAAAAATGAGCTTCTATATGCGAGCAGAGGCCCAGGGCCAAGCATGAAGTGCTTTTCGAATCAAAGTGCCAAATCAAGTTATCCAGAGAGCTGCCTCCACGAAAGCCCATTCTTCCCAAATGCATTCCAGTGTAAAGAACCCCAGGCTGCCGCACACACGCTGATGTCTCCCCTATTTGCAAACAAGAACCGACCTACCCTTGGGCACCCACTGGCACACAGCTCTAAATAACGTAATTATAATCATCACAGGGAAACATCCATAGGATCAAAAAGTATCATAATTACAGGCAATTTTCACTTTTTGGAAATTGGGCTCAGATGCTGAAGAAAGATTGCAAGCAAGGCATTCTCGAGTTTCAATTCTGGAAGAGAAAGCACGTTGGAGCATTTGCTAGGACGGACTAGCCCTAGGGCAAAGATACTGCGGCCGGCACTCACTCATCCAGCAGGCATCTGTTGTGCATGCGCTCAGGCACACAGGACCAGACCATGCAGTCTGTGAATTCAGAGAGCCCACATCTTCAAAGGGAAGGCCGGGTCGTGCTTTTATCCTTTCGTGCATTTGGTGTCTTACTGAGCACCAACTATGTGCCAGGCTCTAGGCAAAATGGATACCACAGTGAGCAAAACGAACAAAACTCCTCCCCTTGTGGAGCCCCTGTCACTGTCTCTGCTGGGTCCCACTCAGATCCCACTCAGATCTTCACTATGCAGCCCCACACGGTTCAGCAAGGGTCCACATGCTGTCCAAGTCCGTGCAACTTCCGAGGAGTGGAACAAGAGGCGGCTCCAGGTGCGTCTGCAAAGCCTCACTACACACTACTGGGACATGCTGGGCAGGTCACTGGTCTCTGCCTCAATTTCCTTGTGTGGAAAATACGAATTGCCCCACCATTTCCCAATTTACAGGACTGGACTGCCATGAGGAGAAAGAAAAAAGTGTATCCACCAGCCAAAGAAGAAAAACATATGTGACTGGGGAAAGATGCAAGCTTCTCATCCTTAATCCCCAACCCAGTATTGTGCCTTCATTTCCTTGTCTGTGAAAGAGGGTGTGGGAGCAGGCACGGTGGTTCATGCCTGTAATCACAACACTCTGGGAGGCCAAGGCAGGAGAACAACTTGAGGCCAAGAGTTTGAGATCAGCCTGGACAACACAGTGAGACCTCATCTCTACAAAAGTAAAAAACTAGCCAGACATAGTGGTGTGTTCCTATGGTCCTAGCTACTTGAGAGGCTCAGGTGGGACGACTGCTCCAACCCAGGAGGTTGAGGCTGCAGTGAGCTGTGATCACTCCACTGCACTCCAGCAGAGCAACAGAGCAAGACCCTGTCTATCTCTAAAAAAAAAAAAAAAAAGAGGGGTGGGCAGGGATAAGGGTGTCTCTATGGGGGGTTGCTGTGGGAAGCAGTAAAGAGTCCCCGTTGCATGCAGTTAGCTTTTGTCATCATGACTGTTCCCAAAGGCAGCCATCCCTTCTCCCAGTATAGACAAGTGTCATGGGAGAGAGGAGGCTCCAAGATCGCATTATGGACCCGGCTAAATCGATGGAAACGTAAAGGGAGCAGACCTTTCCCACAGATGGTCTACAAGAGGGGCAGGACTGACCACCTCATGGGGACACCCGCTCGGCTTCACTGCAGATGATATAACACCTACGGGGAATCAGGGAAAATGTGGGCAACCTGCTGAGCCCCCGCCCACCGCAAACACTCAGCGAACGGAATCTGTTGCCATCGATTCCCAGCCACCACCCGTATGCTCCCTGTGAAGCCAGGCTTGGAATGAATTATGGGAAGAAATAACAGGGACAGAGATTAAACAAAAAAGCCACCAAGGCCCACCAGATGGCCTCAGGCCACAGGACAGGAAGCCAACGGGCATTTGGCCCCCGGA
This sequence comes from Pongo abelii, assembly GCF_028885655.2. Classification (NCBI taxonomy): domain Eukaryota; kingdom Metazoa; phylum Chordata; class Mammalia; order Primates; family Hominidae; genus Pongo; species Pongo abelii. The sequence continues at coordinate 61,621,961 of NC_072006.2, forward strand.
TGCTGAGTAGGGGATGCTGGCCGTGTCTCTGGCATTAACTGGATTGAACAAGTGGTTTGCCATCTCTGCCCAGCTGGGTGGCTTTTTCCAGAGGGATCCTTGCAGATCCATGAGAGGACCCCAAGTGGAACCAAAGGCATTAAGGGCCTGCCACTCCCGCTCAGGCAGCTTCAGTCTGGGTTCTGGAGTGGGGCCCAGAGAAAGGGACTGCGAGGAAAAATGCCAAGGCTCCTTGATGAGGGCTGCTCTCCTCTGACCTTCCAGGACATCCTGGAAGTTCCCAGCAGCCAGAAGGAATCCTCCTTGCCCTCTGAAAAGGCTACTCAGGAAGCTGACCTGGCACATCCTGAGAAGGCAGCTCAAAACCAGAGCTCATGCCCTGGGGCTGAGGTGTAGTGGCAAGGGGTAGAAGCCAGGAGACGAGGAAAGAGGCACGTAGCCTTCAGGAGCAGCAAGAAGCTCCAGAGGCTTCCGGAAGCTTCCAGAAGCCTCTGGAGTCAGAGTCCAAAGGGATCTTCACCCTTAGCCAGTCCCTTTCCTGTGCCATTGAGACTGACAATTGTGGTCTGGACTACACTTTGGGCTCAGTCTCTTGAGAAGAAAAACAGTCTTCTCTGAGACACCAAGCTGAAGGGAACATGGAATGTGTCACAGAAGGCCAACACATGGTGAAACCCCATTTCTACTAAAAATAAAAAAATCAGCCAGGCGTGGTGGTAGATACTTGTAATCCCAGCTACTTGGGAGGCTGAGGCAGGAGAATCACTTTAACTTGGGAGGTGGAGGTGGCAGTGAGCTGAGATCATGCCACTGCACTCCAGCCTGGGCAACACAGTGAGACTCCATCTCAAAAAAAAAAAAAAGGAATCTCTTCTCTTCCTCTTGGGCATGTAAAACAGCTCATGAGTGAGAAATTAGAGAGATCTTAGCCACCTGTTCACACCCCAGCACACAGGGAATCACCTGGGAGCTTTTAAAGCACACCAATGATAGTTCAACCCCTATGGATCAGGAGTTTTAAAAGCCTCCGTGATTCTAATGCATAGCCAAGGCTGAAAACCAGCTCAGGACTCATCAATGCACCCATCTGAGTCCCAGGTGAGGGAATCGGCACTATGGGAATCACTGACGCGTGGCCATGGCTAAGATGGTGAGTGCTGGAATCTAAGAGCCTGGGTTCGAGTCCCACCTCTGCCACTTTGTAGCTGTGTGCTTTTGGGCAAGCTACTTCCCACCTCTGAGCCAGGCTCTGCTGGGGATGATACATCTTCATAGGAACCTTTCCAAGGCATGAAACAAAGCTGAAGTGTCCAGCACAGTCATAAACAGTAAGCACCACGCAACAAGAAGCCTCAACCACAGGGTGGAGATGTGCTCTGGAACGTGACCATGGCTCTCTGCCCAAACACGCTCATGGGGCCTAACGGCAGGGCAAAACCCGCCCAGAGTCTTGCTACCAAGTCATGAATCCGCACATCACAAGTTGCCGCCACCCCAGCATCCCCAGGAGACGACTGGGCAAACAGCCCTTGGCCCACTGCCCGAGGGCCGCCCTGTGAGGGGGCTGCATCGTTCCTCCTACCACATCCAGCCCCATCTACCTTCTCAGGTTTATGGACCAAAATCATCAGGGTGTCCCCAGGGAGATTCTCAGAAAGGCAGAAACTCAGGGCCCCCATCCCAGGGCTGTTCGAGGGCAAGAGCCTCTGCCTGGGCTGAAGGGACCCAGGAAGCTGAGCCCAGGCCTCCTCTGCCAATCCATCCTGTGTGGTGGGGACAGGCAGGGGGCAGCTCCCTCTTCCTCAGAGTGACTCAGGCTGCAGCTGATCCAAATCTTGGCCCTGGAGACCAAGCTGAGGTCACCCTCCTGGCAGCCAAAATCACTGAGATGAACCCAGGGACATTTTCATCCAGCTGCCGACATCATCTCGACCTTGGTGGCGGCCGACTCCCTTGGAGCAGATTCTGTTGCCCCGGCTGGCCTTGGCCTCCCAGGGAGGTTCTCAGAGGCCAGCTCCCAAAGCAGAAGTGTGTCGCCTACATGTGGGGCAGCGCTGTGGAGTGGGGCAAGCCTGGGACATGCTCAGGGAGAGACGGGGAAGGCTGGGATGGAAGATGCCAGGTCCCAGCTCCACAGCAGAAACAGGGCAAACAGCACGACCCCTACCCCAAATATCCTCCACCTGGAACCAAAGACCGCACCAACGGGGACAGGAGCAAGTCCAGCTCCTGAAAGCCAGGCCCCAGCTGGCCTGGCCTCAGGCCTGGGGTTCAGAAAAGGAGGATAAGACTCCGATCCTTTCGCAGCCCCCTCTCGCCCCAGCAAGGCCTCTGGAGCCAAGGCCACTGTCCCCAGACCTGCCTCTGAGCCCCGACTCGCTCCACAGCCCGCCAAGGGCGGCCCCAACATGTCTTTCCAGCTGTCTGGGGCCGCGCTTTAAGCAGAGCCGCAGGGCTATGGAAGGCCTCCAGCTCGGCTCATTATCGGAATTTAATCTGGATTCCGAGAGATCAAGAGGACTCAGTGGAAAGTAACTCCCACAAGGGGAGAGACGCTGAGGCTGACCCAAAGCCGGCTAATCCTCGGCACCCCCGGGGCTTTCCTGGAGCTCAGGCACAGCTCGTCAGATGTCCCAGCCCTGCACAGCTGGGCAGCTGGCGGCACAGAGACAGAGGCAGCCACATGGCAGGGACAGCAGGGCAGGCTCTGGGCTCCCCCGGGGCTGAGGTCTGCAGGAGGCCTTCAGCTGGAAGAAGCTGTGCAGGCCCAGGTTGGGGACATGCAAAGAAGAGCCCCATCTCTGAACAGGTGAGCTGGAGGAAGCTGGGGGGATTTGAAGAGCATTTTCAAGCTCAGGGCTTTGTTCCCACTGGGAGATTGCAGAATTAGGGGAATTGGCTCGGTGGACATACACGGGAAGGCAGTGCCACAGCCACCACCCAGGGCTCTTGTCTTCCTAAAGAGGTCTTGGTCCACTTCCTGCTGTGATGACGATGATACTAACACAGGTGACCATTTATTGAGCACTTCCTGTGTGTAAGACACTGTTGTAAGTATGTCACCCCCTTTCATCCACAGCACAACTCTGGGAGGGAGATTCAATTATTATCCCCATTTTACAGAGGGAAAAACTGAGGCTCTGAGCGATGACTCTTTCCCAAGGCCACACGGGTAGCTGGTGGCAGGATTTGAATCCATGCTCTTAATAGCTGGGGAATTACATAATAGGGGTATCTTGGTTCTAGGTTCAAAAACAAAACAACCTGTCCAGAAAAATGAATAAATAATATATATTTTTTTAATTTAACCATTTAACTTCTGAAGAATGGAGGCTTTGCTGCAGGAGGCACAGGAAGAATGTGTAGAAACCTAAAGAAAGTAGCTCCGTCTTTCCCTCCACTGCTTCTCACCCTATTCCCTTCCCTGCTCAACGCTCCCACCTGCCGTGTCCTCTCCTCTGCTGGAACGTGAGCTTCCAGAGGGCAGGGACTCATGTCTAGTTCGTTCTGGTCGATGCCCTCAGGCATGGCATGCAGCAGGTACCTGTGCTGAGGGGGGACTCAGTCACCCAGCAGCCCAGAAGTCCCCAGGAGCAGGACCCCAGCACTAGAATGGGCACCCCCAGCCCAGGTTGCTTGTTGCCGGCAGCCTGGCAGAGAGGATGCCTGGAACGTCCATCCCTCCTCCAAACACAGTGCTCAGGCCTGCTGCCCAACCCTGCAAGTCCTCAGGATCAACCCCATGGATCTCAGGCAAGACAGCAGAGGCACCTCAGACCATGATGGGACCAGGTGCCCATGAAGCCAGCAGGAAGGACCAAGAGCTGCCGGAGCTGAGTGGAGAATCCAGATAACAGCGCAGACACTGAGGCTATGGTTTCTTCCTAAGCAAGAAGCTCCCTGGCTGCTGGGAGTAGATGTCGATGTCAACTCCCAGGAGAGCTGCTCAGCAGTGTCTACCAAAGCCACCCATGTGTGGGCCCTCTGACCCCACAATTCTATCTCTAGAACTTTATCTGACTGATAGACATGAACACGTATGTCAGCAAGGGTACCTGCCCTGCAGCACTGTCCATCATAGAACAGAGGAGCCAGCGTGCACACATGAAACACAGCACAACCCATGCCGTGGAACAGTGAGGTGACTCAGAGGACGAGGGCACCCCGCGTGAACCACTGGAAAGGGCTGCCAAGGTTCATCATCCAACGATGAAAGCCAGGGGCAGGAGTGAGTGCACTGTGGGGCTGCACAGGTGAAAACAGCAACACAGATTCCTTTGCTGATTTCAGGAGACTCAAGAAACTGGCATCAGGGGCCGCCTCAGCGGGGGCTGGGAGCCTTCATTTTCACCGTGGTTCCTTTTCTTTCCTTTTGATTTTATACCATGAACATGTCTTGCCTACTCAAAGACTTTTTTTTTGAGACAGAGTCTTGCTCTGTCACCCAGGCTGGGGTGCAGTGGCACCATCTTGGCTCACTGCAACCTTCTCCTCCTGGGTTCAAGCAATTCTCCTGCCTCAGCCTCCCAAGTAGCTGGGATTACAGGCACACGCCACCATGCCTGGCTAATTTTTATATTTTTAGTAGAGACGGGGTTTCACCATGTTGGCCAGGCTGGTCTCGAACTCCTGACCTCAAATGATCCACCCACCTTGGCCTTCCGAAGTGCTGGGATTACAGGCGTGAGCTACCACACCAGGCCTAAAAACAAATTTTTGAAAGAAGTATCTTTCACAAGCATGGGCTCCAGCTTTGCAAACCTGGGCTCACATCCTAATGTGGCCACATTCTCTCTGGGTAGCCTCATTCTTTGGCTTCAGGTCCCTTTAGTTCTCCTCATTTTACGGATGAGCCACCACTTCTGAAGGCTACTGTGAATATGAAACAAGATATCGAGTGCAAAACACTGTGCAAACGCTCAAGAACACTTTTGTTTTCTTGGTACTTAGATGACCGCCCCCGCCGCCCACCCCCCCACCAAATAGCAGTGCTTGGCAAACGTAGCTGTGATGGTTCTTCTGTCCCTGTCTATGGTAGCAAGTCCCCTTTCTAGCTGAAGATGCTAGGCCTGCACATCACAAGGAGGTGCCCACACCACCTTTCTTCCATTGATTTCCCTGCCCAGTGGGGACAGTAGATGTCTGACAGGCTGAGGGGTCCAGCAACCCCGCCACTGAGTAATAGGACCTTGGTCATTTCCGCGTCGGGACTGTCTGAATAGAATGCACCTGCTAAATGTCCCAGCCCTTTTTCTTAGCCTCCTTACCTCTCACAAGACCTTGAAATTAATGGATCTCAATAAATTAAAGACTTTCAACACACACGTTTGGTTTCTGACCTAGTGATTCTTGGAAGGCTAAGAGTTCTCTGTTTATTTTGGTTTGGGTTTTTTCTTCCCCTAGCATTTTATTTTAGATGGCCACCTTAATTGGTTGCCTGACATCGTGCACTGGGTTTCAGAGTGAGGAACGGGAGAGACGTAGCCCTTCAAAAATGTTTCTTCCCCTTCCCCTTTACTTCTATGTCCCTTAGCACCCAGCCAGATCTATACTGCCTATAAAAACCCACAAGGCGCCACACATCCCTGGCCTCCCTGGCCTTCTACTATTCCTGAATTCGTTGTTGGTCATGGTTTTAAGAAAGTGACATACACCATACACCTTCTTTAGAAGGGATAATCTGGTACAGGGCCTGGCACGTGGTTGTGCCAATCTGACCCATCCTCTGGCCCTCACCACCTTCTTCCTCTGCCCCCAGAGGAAACTCAGCACCTCTCCCAGATACCCGTATAGCACTCACCTGCCCAAGTGCTCCTGGAGCACCTGATAAACGCTGATCCGGAATGTCTCATTGTCGAAGCGTTCCCGGATATAGTCCTTGTAGATCCGGAATTCAGCTGCCGTGACAGCTTCCCCTTCTGGGATCTTGGAAAGATCAAACCGGAACTCTCGATGGTGGTAGCGTGGGTGGAAGAATTCCTTGTCATGTTCCACTGGAAGAGGAAGAGAACACACACCAACACCGACAGCTCATTAGTGTCTGGGTTTCACTCTCTGGCTCTGAGTCCAAGCATCTTGCCTAAGCTAGATGGAGGCATGCCCACTGCCAGTGACCCCAGTGACAACTGCTCCTTCCGCACCAACACACTGCAGACTGGAGGGTCACAGGCTCAGATCCCATGGTCCCCATGGTCATCCTGAACGACAAGAGCATGATTCTGCGTCCAAACTGCTGGGAAAAGTAGGGCACTAACCACAGCCATCCAAGAGGTCCTGGCCAGACTCAGGTCGCAGGGGCTCAGGCCTGGGTTGGAATCTGGCCTCAGCCACTAACCAACAGAGTGGCCCTAGATAAGGTAACAGAAAACCTCTATGGAACCCAATTTCATCATCTAAAAAATGGGGATTGTAATCCTTCTTCATGGGTTATGGTCAGGGTTGAATGATCTCATTCTCACAAATAGTTTAACATCTGCTAGGGTTGGATAACTGTTAGCTATTGTTGGTAAGCATAAACCTTACTGTGCCTAGTATGAGATGTCTCTAGGACCAGGGGTTCTCAGCCCTGAATGCACATGAAAATCACCGTGGAAACTTTTAGAAAATATTGATGTCCTGGCCCAGGTGTGGGCTGGTAAACATTTAACAACTGGCTCTCAGGGACCTGATCTGAAGCACCCTGACTCCACAGTGTAAATACTGCCATCTTGGCAGATTTCAAGCTACCAATGTGAGGTCGCTGGACATGGATGGGAAGAGAAGCACCCAGTGGGCTCCAGAACACAGCTACTCCAACCCCCTCCTGAACCAAGGGAATCCACATCTCTTTAAAGCACCCCCAGATATTTCTAATGAGTTGCCAAGGTTTACAGTCACAGCAGTAGACTAACAGCAGTAAAAGGAGTGAATGGCAGAGTTGGGGTGGGGGTTGAAAGTGACTTCAGGACAAAATAAGGCAAAAGGCCTCCACCTTTCTCCCTTTTCCTGGCAGAGATATTAGACTAAGATGTCATGTCCATTTCATAGACGATAAGCACCAAGATGAAAGCCCGGGGATGGTGTTTCTGGGTGGGGACCTGTGGCTCCTGTGGATCATGCCCCCTCTGGACCAACATGGAGCAGGAATGACACTGGCAGCCACAGAGTGCTGGAACGGGCAGAATGACCACACTCAGGCCAGTGAGAAGAACCTCCAGACACCTTTCATCTGCAGGAAAATACAAGCCCATCTCCACTTCCTGTCTGGGGGTGGGGAACTGGAGAGAGAGGGAGAAAGAGCAGAACCAGTTTGGCCGGCAGATTGGTCAGAAGAAAGGAGAAATACGATCAGCAAGCTTCAGCTCCAGGCTGGGTTATGGCTGCCTGGTTCCAAGTGGGACAGCAGGATGGGAACACCACTGAGGAAGTTCACAGCACTGGCAGCCCCAAGACCCTAGCTGTGCAGCTCCATTAAAAACAATCTGGTTTAAACCTTAACAATAGTCCAAAAAGACAGCAGGGTGAGGGCAGGGAGCATGGGGGAATTACCCGCTCAGGCTGTTCCCTCTCAGGAAGAAGGGGCAAATGAAGTCCCGGAGGCTGGGGTCTCTGGCTGGACACAGGAGCATCCCTGTCTTTGGAGAGACCTCGGGAAGATGACCTCTGAACCACAGCTGCTAGAATCCTGGGCCCTATATGGAGAGCTGGCAGGAGGGAAGGACTCTCCAGAAACTGTGGGTGGGTCCCTCCAGATGACAGCTCTGCTTGTCACAACACGCCCCTCACGCCCACAAGGAACCCTTCCCTCCTGACCCAATCTATGGGACAGGACAGGTGAATGGGAGAGAAGGCCTTGGGGACGTCACCAATCCCCCGCTTTGATTTACAGAGAAGGCAGGAGTCTCCGTAAAGAGCAGCAATTTGGGAACCAAGTGAGCCTCGGGAGGTGACCCCAGGTGGGAAGGCGGGGCAAAGGGCCTGACTGTCACCGTGGACTACCCCCGGCCAGTCCTCTGTCACCTTTCCAGCTCAGTCCACCCTCATGCCAGCCCTAAAAGGTGAGCAGCCCGAGGAAGTGAGTACAATCCCACATAGGTAGGTGAGGCATGCACCTGAGACCCAGGAGGTGTCCAGTGACCTCCCCAGGGCCAAAGACCTGGGATTCAAGCCCAGGTCCCGCCCAAACCAGAGGCCTGAACCACCATGCATCTCTGTGGCTGCATGAGCAGCTGAACAGCTCAGCAAGGGCCATTCCTCTGCTTGTTTGCAGAACTTTATTTATTTATTTTTTTTTTTGAGACAGAGTCTCACTCTGTCGCCCAGGCTGGAGTGCAGTGGCGCGATCTCAGCTCACTACAAGCTCCGCCTCCCAGGCCCACACCATTCTCCTGCCTCAGCCTCCCAAGTGGCTGGGACTACAGGCTCCCGTCACCATGCCCAGCTAATTTTTTGTATTTTTAGTAGAGATGGGGTTTTCACCGTGTTAGCCAGGATGGTCTCGATCTCCTGACCTCGTGATCCGCCCACCTCGGCTGGGTGGTCACAAAGTGCTGGGATTACAGGTGTGAGCCACCGTGCCTGGCCATTTGCTAGAACTTTTCAACTGCACTGTTGCATACGTGTAGCGTGTGTGTAAACCAAAGTAAACCCAGTCATGGAGATTCCTCCAGGTCAAGAGACAGAACATTACCAATCCCCTTTCCCTCCCTGGACTTCTCAAACTATAGGTTAGCTTTGCCTGTTTTTGAACAGTCCCTGCAGGGCCTCATACACTATATCATCTTTTGTATCTGGCTTCTCCCATTTAACAGTGCTTGTGTAATTCATCCATGTCACCGTGCATGTTCATTCATCCTCATTGTCATATGATAGTCCATCGTTGTATTAGACCACAATTCATGTATCCACTCTACAGTTCATAGGCATTCAGGGAGTTTCCAAATTGGGGCTCTGAAAGCAGTGCTGCTATGAACATCACAGAACATGTGTTTCATGCCTAGAAGTGGAATTGTGCATGTGCAGCTTTAGTCACCCTGGAAGCTGTTCTCCCAAAGCATTGCATCTGAGAGGTTTTCAAGAGTGTGCTAGGAGAGAGGTGGAAGAGGCCAGGTCTGCCCCCTGAAGGAGGTGGCACAGTCTTGGGACAACTCATGGCTTCTCTAGTGCTTTTCTCCAGGAGACCAGGAGAGGTGAAGCACAGATGAAGTCTTGTTCCAACCATCTCTGTTCTCCACCGCAGCACAGCCAGACCTCCAAAGACCACGAAGAGCCCTTGAGTTGTGCCATAATTCAACTTTCAGCAGAGAGGGTTGCTCCCACAATCATGCACAGGAGCAAAGTCCAATGCCTTGAACACAGTGGGTCTCCAGCAAACCTCAGTTCCCTGCTCCCAGCGCTGGATGAACCCAGCTTCAGAACAGCCCCACTGGCAGATATGCAATCAGCCTGAGCAGAGAAAGGGGCTGGGGAACATCTGAGGATGTACAACTGAGGATGGCTGAAGAGCCCGGAAGTACAAAGCGCACGTTTGCGGAGTTCTTACTCTGTGAGCCCTGCACTGAGCACTCTTTGCCATCATCTGATGGAACCCCATGACGCAGGATTGATCCCCATTTTACAGATGAGGACACTGAGGCTCAGGGAGGCCGGGTAACTTTCAAAGGTCACAAGTCAGGTGAGCGGCTGAACTCCAAAGCTCACCCTCTTGACCTTCACACTCTCTAGAGCCAGGTGGCCTGAGTTTGATCTTGGCTGTGTCACTTACCAGCTGTGCGACCTTCCCCAGGCTACTTAATCCCTGTGTGTTCCCCTCCCCCCGGAGATAGTAACAATGGCCCTTTCTCATGGAGTTGTTGGGAAGATCACAGAAGCCATTTGCTGACAGGAGAAAACCACAGGTGAGCCATTTGAGTCCGCCATTGTTACAGGGCCTCTAAAACAATGAGCCAGAAGAATGACAATCAATGCAGAAGAAGCAACATGTGCTATGGGCATTTACACAGTGCATTTATGAATACATTGGAAAAAAAAGTGCAATAGACCGAACAATAAAGATATGTTTGAATAAGCACGACATAAACACAGGTACAATCATTAGAGTCACGCTCAATGAAGAAAGAAAACACTGACACATAATCATAAACACAAGGTTTGTTACAACAGCTGCAGGTACAACTGTTTTTAATATAGAAGATGAACTGTATCTTAACTGTTAAGGTATCAGAGTTACAAGGTTCTTTTCTAAAAAGAAACTCAGGGATAAAGTGAGGAACTAAATTTCTTGCAAACATTTGTGGGCTCTTTGGTATGGCTTTCTGACAGGATTTCCTTCATTAATTAGTTGGAGACTATGAGAAGCAGGAACCACAATGTTACTCTATTCTCCCTGAAACCCACATTGTCACATGTTCTGAAAATAATTTTGTATCCATTATCAAAGAAAGAACAGTCATGAAGTACACACACACACACACACACACACAAATAAGCAGTGGATAATTCAAAGTCCAAACCAAATTCCAAATCTCATCTTTCCAAGGTTTCCCTTTTCTATGGAAGCCACTCCACAGTGTGAAATCTACACCATTTCAACTCAAGTATCAAGACAACTGAATTATTACCACTAAAAGAGGTAGAAGCTTGCATGTATTTTTCAGGTGAAAATATGTCTTTATACTTTCTTCTAAAGTTACTGCATATAGTTGGTTACCCAAGACTTGAGTTTTAAACTAAATGTCTAGAGTTGACATCTCCCCATGCCCACAGAGAAAAGCTTCCTAAGGAAGCCCAGAGCCTAGGATTCCAGCTTTTCCTCCCTCTACCTCCAGTTACATCCCAGCACCCCAAGGGCTGAGAGGGCTTACAGGCATTAACAAAGGACTTTCATCTTCAAAAAATTAAAAGGGCCTAAAACCCCAAGACCAAAAGATAAGTCCAAAGAAAATGGATTCCAGAAAACACCATCCTGACAGCAAGGAGACCCATCACTGTCCCAAAGACAAGTCCAGTGTCTTTCTTTTACAAAAACCCAAAATAGCCCCAAAACTGGCCCTAAGAGGGGAAATTCTGGGCTGGAGGGTGTCAATAATGGGTTAGAGACAGGTAGGAACAAGAGGCAGCCCACCTGGGTGCCCCCACTTCATGATCCTCTGCCATGTCAGGGAAGACTTCTGTCCCAGACGGGAGTCACACCTGCCCCTGGCATCACTCAGGAGTACCTTGCCTCTCCCTAACATCTGGGGTTCTTCCTCCCACCTACAGTTATGAGAAATATTCAGGCAAACCCCTCACTAAGTTATATTTGTCTGATACAAAGCGAGGGCCACAACCAAAGAAATTGGCAACCCACTCTGTAGACTTGCAAAGGGCAGCTCGTGCTTAAACAGAACCTGCAGTATTCAGAGCCGTGCTTTATGGGACAGTATTTAACACCCTAAAAATTAGGGGTATGAACCCAAATATATGCATATGTACAGTTGTACATCATAATACACAAAACTAAATAAATTGCTACAAACACGAGAAAACAGATACAGAAGATATATTTCTCCTGCTTCCTGAGGGATCATTTTGTGCTGGGCATAGCTCATCAGGATGAGCAAAGTTGGGGCATGGCTCACTGTGATGCACAACTGTTAAGGAGCCTTGCCCATGTCCCCCCACCCCCACCTCCCATCCCTCGTGTGTCTCTCTTGGAGAGTCCATCATCACTGTCCCAGTGGAGCCATGGGACTCCAAGGGAGCCACCATCTTGTTCCATGACCCTCTTCTCCCCAGTTGAGGGATGGGAGGAAGCCAGCCTTAACCTTGGCCACACATAGGCCTTCTTTTATTTTTATTGGAACCTGGTATGAAAGAGCCCCTGTTCGCTCTCCCCGCCTTGATCTCTAAGGATGTAATCCAGTGCTCTGAGAAGCCCCTTGCCAGCACCCTGCAAGGAAGGCTGGTCTGTGAGAAAGACGCTTCCAAGCATGGAGGACTGAGGTTGGAATTGAGGAGAGAGACCTGCTGGGTTGATCCCCTGGTCTGGTAGTCCCTGCCCTTCCTGAAGTTTGGGGTTTCAGCTCTTCCAGTCTATGAGTTATGTTGAGATCCTTCAAAGAAGTCCCCTTTAAGCTAACTCTAGTCAGCCTGCTGCCTGACTGCAACCAAGGCAGTCCTGAGCAAAACACACACAAGCCCAATTGTATACACACCCAGAAGTGGAAATGGATGGGCAGGAAACACTCCCAGGTAGCTGTGTTCTCTCCAGATGACCATTCACCATGAAAACTGCTTTCTTCAGACTTGGATCATTCCCAAATGTAAGGCATCCCCCTTGACTGAGCTCTGTAAGAACAGGGCCCATGACTGTCTCAGCTCTGGATCCCACGCCCTCCACAGCCTGATGCTTAGCAGGGTCTCATAAATCTTCTGCATTGAACACATTACTCTTCACGCAACTCCTTTCTAGTTTAAGTAAACTACTTTGTTGATAACGTACACACAGTAAGGCACACAGACAAGCATTCATAAAGTGTGATGAATTTCCACAACGTGAATACACCTAGAGCAGGACACAAAACATTTATTACCAGCTCCAAAGTCGTCCCGATAGGGGCCCCTCCCAAACACCAGTCCCTCCTCCCCTAAGGCTGACTGCCTTCCTAACACCCAATACCACGGACTGGCTCTGCCTCCATGACACCTGCCTATGGAATCACAAATATGTTCTCTTCTGTGTCTGCAGCCTTCGACAGCCTCACTCATGTGGTTCTGTGTACCAGTGGTCCATGCATTCCCACTGCTATCTAGAACCCCATCATATGTATAGGACACACTCATTTTTTTATAGTCATTTGGGGAGTTTCCAGTTTGAGCCATTGGGGAGTTTACAGTTTGAGACAAACTGTGCTGCAATGCATACTCTTGTGCATGGCTTTTGGTGAACACGTGTTCACTGGGTAAATGTCTTGAAGCAGGATTTCTGGGTCAGAGGGTAGGCACATTCAGCTTTAGTTCCACATCTGACTGTTTCCATGTCAACAATTTTGGGGAAACAGGGTATGAGGCCAAAGGAGACACAGTCCCTAAAGAGATCATTCATTTTTGTTGATTTTGGCAAATCTCAGTGCCTGTGTTCAGGTATGAGGAAGGTGGGAGGCAGCTCTGCAGGTGAGGGTTCTTCCCAGGAGAGGTGCTGAATGGACTCTTAAGGAAGAACGGAGGCCCACTAGTCCCAGAGGACAAGGAAGGGCACCGCAGGCAGAGGCAACAGCATGATCAAGGGCCCAAGAGACAAGAAACAGGGCATGCTGGGGAGTTTAGGTAAGAAGTTTGCTGAGAACGACAAGAAAAAAGCAACAAATTCCTCATTGGGAAAATGCTTGAATGTCAAGCTAAGGGGTTGATCATTGATGTCGTCAACCATGATGGCTTGGTCCCTTGTTAGACACAAAGCAGTGCCCTGACCAGATCTATTTTAGATAGAGGACCCTGTGGAAAGTGGATTACAGGGAGTGAGGACAGAGGCAGAGAGCTCAGAGGAGGCTCTGGATCACAGATGATGCATACCCAGTACATGCACCGTCCTCCTCCCTCCTGGCACCCGAGGTAGGCATCACTGAACAATGGCAACACTCTTTTCTTAATTCTGGCACCCAGGCAGCCACTATCAATCCTGACTGGCTCAAGAGAAAAGATATCAGCATTTTCCATCTCTTGTCAGGACCCTAGAAGTGTAATGGACCAGAAGTGCTTCTCTAGGGGAAGGGACAAGACAATTGATCACAAGCAAGCATATGAAGAGGGGGAACTAGAGGATGCTGCCCACTGCTGGCCTGGAATGCTAGCAGGGCGATGACACCATCAGTAGATATCAACGCAGGAGACAGCGCTCAGGAGGTGAAGTGGTAGGGAAGAAAACATGTGTGGCTGCACACAGGTGAAACTTGAGATGACCTGCAGAAAGTTCAACTGGACAGTTGGAAAAAGAGGTTTAGATAACCCTGGCAAGAATGCTCAAGCTGGGAGCTGTTGAATTGGGTTTATGGATAAAGTTATGCAGGAAAAATGCATTTATGATGAGAAAGACCAGCATGGCCTTGGAGCAATATTTGGGGCCTACCTGGGAGGGGGAGAACGATGCCACCAGAAGGACTTGGTCCAAAGGAAGGGCAGGACCAGAGGACTGGCAGGGCAAGACGGCGCAACAGTGGCCAGATTCAGAGAAAGGGGGCAGGGAGATCCCTCTTCCAGGGACTATTCACTGTATTTGGTCACTGGCTGCTCAGAAACCTCAGGAAGCAGCTCTCATGGGGACAGCCATGCAGAAAAAAAAAAAAACACCTGATGAGCAAGACTGTGGCCAGTTGCATATGAAAGATATTTGTATCCATGAAAAGGGGAACCGTCAGCCCAGGCAAAGCCGCCTTCGTTTCCTCCTGAAGCCGCTCTCCCAGCCAGGGCTGGAAAGAGTTGATAAATGGATAGTAAATAATCACCCAGCAGCTCCTTCCAAAACTTTATGATCTTCAGAAAAAATCTGGTTAACCTTCCAGACTATGCGGTCCTCTCACTGCCCCCAAAGATGCCGCTAAACTACAAGGCAGGAACAAATATTTTATGAGCAAAGGGATGCTTTCCAGGCAAAAACCACAAGTCAAGCATTAGAATTCCATGCTCCTCACTCAGAGTCCGGTTTCTGTGAGCACAGACTAGTCCAAAGCGTTCTTCAGCTCCAGTTAGGGGCCGGCGAGAGACCCCTGCACCCCACTTTAATGAGGATGAGGTTCAAGGAGCTAAAAGAACTAATTGAAGTCCACATTATAACCAGAAGTCAGAACTGGGTTTTCACAGACCCAAGGACTGCTTAGGGCCCCATATCCCAGAACGTCCCGGGTACCCATTTAACTCTGAAACTACCAACCCTGGCTCGCTCTTTCCCTGGAGGGCTATAGCTCATCTGGAAGGTTCTGGCACACACCAGAACTCACTGGAGCTGACTTATCCCGGCTGCTGTTAGGAGGCAGTTTACAGCCCGCAGTTTCAGGGATGTGAAATTTGATGATGGCTCTTCATTCATTCATTCAAAGATTTACATGGCAAGATTAAGGAGCTTGAAAAAGCCGCCAGAGGCATGCAATAAATTGGGAATTCTGGAAAGTGGAACAGACATACCTGACTACTCTAACAGGAAAATGTTCTCTTAATAACATGAGCATTCTGGGGAGGCCACACTGACACACACAGCTCTTGGGAGAAGGGAGGAGAATGCTCTATGCCCGGAGAAACAGAGCATCGCCTAGAAGTCGACAATGATACACATCGTTCAGATAACAGCTCCACTGTACTCATTCAACAAGGGCTTTCTGGCTGCCCCAGCATGGACGTGAGAGCCCTCAGGTGTACCGTAGCAGAGTAGTTCATAGAAGCTCACTTAGATTGCAGCTCTGACAACCTATGGAACCCCTAAGCCACGTAAACAGCCACCATTTTTTAAAACTTTCATTTTTAATTATGGTAAAATACACAGAATATACAATTTAACATCCTAACCACTTTTATGTGTACAGTTCAGACACTTTAAACACACGGGATGCCATTTTTGCGCATCCAGTCTCCAGGACTCTTTTCATCTTGCAACGCCACAACTCCGTCCACATTAAACACTAACTCCTCTTTCTTCCTACCTCCTCCAGCTCCAGGCACCCACCCTTCTACTTTCTGTCTCTATGAATCTGACTGCTTTGGGCAACACCTATAAATGGAATCACACAGTATTTGTCCCTTTGTGACCGGCTTATTTCACTTAACAAAATGTCTTCAAGTTTCATCCGTGCTGTAGCCTGTCAGAATGTCCTTCCTTTTTAAGACTGAATAATATTCCACTGTATGGATGGGCCACGTTTTGTTTATTCATCCCTGAATGGTACGCGGCTTCCACGTTTTTGTGATTGTGAGTAATGCTGCTGTGACTACGGGTGTGCAAATACCTCTTGGAGACCCTGCTTTCAAATCTTTCAGGGACATACCCAGAAGTGAAATCACTGGGTCATATCCTAGTACTATTTTCAGTATTTTTGAGGAAGCACCACACTGCTGTCCACAGTGGCTATAGCATTTCACCTTCCCGCGCACAGTCGGGAAGGGCTCCAATTTCTCCACATGTCCACCACCGCTTGTGACTTTCTGTTCTGTTTTGTTTTGTTTGATGGTGACTGTATTAGTCTGTTTTCATGCTGCTGACAAAGACATACCCGAGACCAGGAAAAAAAAAGAGGTTAAATTGGACTTACAGTTCCACATGGCTGGGGAGGCCTCAGAATCATGGCGGGAGGTGAAAGGCACTTCTTACATGGCAGCAGCAAGAGAAAACGGGGAAGAAGCAAAGCTGAAACCCCTGATAAACCCATCAGATCTTGTGAGACTTATTCACTATCATGAGAATAGCACAGGAAAGACCCACCCCCATGATTCAATTACCTCCCCCGGGTCCCTCCCACAACACATGGGAATTCTGGGAGATACAATTCAAGTTGAGATTTTGTGGGGACACAGCCAAACCCATTTCACCCCTGGCCCCTCCAAATCTCATATCCTCACATTTCAAAGCCACCTATGCCTTCCCAATAGTCCCCCAAATTCTTAACTCATTTCAGCATTAACTCAAAAGTCCATAGTCCAAAGTCTCATCTCAGACAAAGCAAGTCCCTTCTCCTATGAGCCTATAAAACCAAAAGCAAGTTAGTTACTTCCTAGATACAATGGAGGTACAGGTATCAGGTAAATACGGCCATTCCAAATGGGAGAAATTGGCCAGAATAAAGGGGTTACAGGGCCCACGCAAGTTCGAAATTCAGCAGGGCAGTCAAACTTTAAAGTTCCAAAATGATCTCCTTTGACTCCAGGTCTCACATCCAGGCCACACTGATGCAAGAGGTGGCTTCCCATGGTCTTAGGCAGCTCCACTCCTGTGGCTTTGCAGGGTACAGCCTCCCTCCCAGCTGCTTTCATGGGCTGGCGTCGAATGTTGAGTGACCGTGGCTTTTGCAGGCACACGGTTCAAGCCGTTGGTGGATCTACCATTCTGGGGTCTGGAGGATGGTGGCCCTCTTCTCACAGCTCCACTAGGCTGCACCCCACTAGGGACTCTGTGTGGGAGTCCCAACTCCCCATTTCCCTTCCCCACTGCCCTAGTGGAGGTTCTCCATGAGGGCCCCACTCCTGTAGCAAACTTTTGCCTGGGCATCCAGGCGTTTCCATACATTTTCTGAAATCTAGGTGCAGATTCCCAAACCTCAATTCTTGACTTCTGTGCACCCACAGGCTCAACACCACGTGGAAGCTGCCAAGGCTAGGGGCTTCCACCCTCTGAAACCACAGCCCAAGCTGTACATTGACGCCTTTCAGCCATGGCTTGAGTGGCTGGGACACAGGGCACCAAGTCCCTAGGGTGCACACAGCAGGGGGACCCAGGGCCTGGCCCATGAAACCACTTTTTCCTCCTGGGCCTCCAGGGCTGTGATGGGAGGGGCTGCCATGAAGGTCTCCGACATGGCCTGGAGACATTCTCCCCATGGTCTTGAGGATTAACATTAGGCTTCTTGCTACTTATGCAAATTTCTGTAGCCATCTTGAATTTCTCCCCAGAAAATGCGTTCTTCTTTTCTATCACATAGTCAGGCTGCAAATTTTCTGAACTTTTATGCTTTGTTTCCCTTTTAAAACTGAATGCCTTTAACACACCCAAGTCACCTCTTGAATGCTTTGCTGCTTAGAAATTTCTTCTGCCAGACACCCTAAATCAGCTCTCTCAAATTCAAAGTTCCACAAATCTCTAGGGTGGGGACAAAATGCCGCCAGGCTCTTTGCTAAAACATAACAAGAGTCACCTTTGCTCCAGTTCCCAACAAGTTCCTCATCTCTATCTGAGACTACCTCAGCCTGGACTTTATTGTCCATATCACTATCAGCGTTTTGGACAAAGCCATTCAACAAGTCTCTAGGCAATTCCAAACTTTTCCACATTTTTCTATCTTCTTCTGAGTCTTCCAAACTGTTCCAATCTCTGCCTGTTAGCCAGTTCCAAAGTCACTTCCACATTTTTGGGTATCTTCTCAGCAACGCCCCACTCTACTGGTACCAATTAATGTATTAGTCCATTTTCATGCTGCTGATAAAGACATACCCGAGACTGGGAAGATAAAGAGGTTTAATTGGACTTACAGTTCCACATGGCTGGAGAGGCCTCAGAATCATGGCAGGAGGTGAAAGGCACTTCTTACATGACAGCGGCAAGAGAAAATGAGGAAGATGCAAAAGTGGAAACCCCTGATCAAACCATCAGATCTTGTGAGACTTAGTCATTATCACCAAAACAGCATGGGAAAGACTGGCCTCCATGATTCAATTACCTCCCCCTGGGTCCCTCCCACAACATGTGGGAATTCTGGGAGATACAATTCAAGTTGAGATTTGGTAGGGACACAGCCAAACCATATCAGTGACCATCCTGATGGCTGTGAGGTGGGCAGCCGGGACTTCACATGTCCTGTACATCATCTCATTGAATCCTTATGAAAACCCCTCTCAGAGGCAGGGGGACACATCATGCCTACTTTCCAGATGAGGACACTGAGGCTCAGACCGACTCTTGCCCAGGGTCACATAGCTGATCTGAATCTTCAAAGGCCCGTACTCTTTCCCACTCAGCCATACCAACTCTCTTCCTCACATGGGAGCTGCCAGTGACCTCTTAGCTGTGGCAACGATTCGATAAGGACAGCTCTGAGCTGAACCATGCTCTGCTCCTGGCACACTCGATGCGCTTGCCACATAAATCTCCAAAGCTAAACTCAAAGTGAAGGTTCTGCATCCGACTCAGCTCCCTCTCAGGCTTGTAAATTTTGCTCCTGCCTAATGCCAGTCCTTAAGGGAGGGAGGCTGACAGCCTGAAGGTTTTGTAGCATTCACCCATCTCCTCGTCACCCCTCCCCAGGCCCCCAGATTGGGGGGCAGGGCCCTGCCTGGCAAAGGGCACACAGGCAGCATTGTCTCCCCTGTCCGTGAACTGCTTCAACTCTCGAACTTTCCACCAAATGCTTCAGCTGCCAGCTATACCACCTGGAGTCCTACCCGCCTGGCTCTCCAAGAGGGTCTTTGGAGATACTGCCTCCTTGTTAGGTGCTGGGGGGCTGCGTCCAGAGACATGAGACCTGGAGGCGAGACCACAGGCAGGCATCTCCCCGGCCATCCTCTTGTCATGAACCCTGAGCCTGCAGCCTGCACAGATGTTGGGGTAGGGGCCAGAGGGAATGACTGTACCACAAGATTAAACACTTCAATGTCAACATGTGTGCAGTGTTGCTTGAACAATGTTATCATTGTGAATTGAATGAACCAAAGGGTTTAGGGGATGGGGCAGGGAGAGGGAGAAAAGATGGGTTTAATTATCTCTAGAGCTGAGGCCAGTTCTTTGCCTAAAAAGACCCAGATGCCCGTAGAGCTGAAAAGAAAAATGGGCTGCAAGCACATGTTGCTGTTTCTACTATAGACCCAGGCAGCCCCCTGGCCTACAGCTTCCCACCTCCCAGAGGGAGGAACGCAGTCTCCAGGGATGTCTGGGTTCCAACCCCAACCTCAGCTCATTGAAATTGAGGGAAAAGAACCAGTGATTCTCAGCCAGAGCTGACTTTGTCCTCCCCTCACTCCCATGAAGGCACCTTGGGCAATGTCTGGAGTCATTTTTGGTTGTCATAACTTAGGAGGGGGTGCTCCTGGCATGTAGTGGGTACAGACCAGGGACACCACTAAACATTTCACAATGCTCAGGATGGCCCCCCATCCAACCCCAAATGTGACTAGTGTTGAGTTGAGAGTCCTTGATCTGAACAGACAGACAGGCAGAGCTCAAGAGGGTCAAGAAACCTGGGGTTTGGCCTCATCTGAGCTGTGAGCTGGCTGGTATAACCCCAGGCTCACTGGGCCTCAGTTTCCTCCCATAACAAAGGAAAGCACTGAATTTCTCTGAAGTCCCTTTTCTCACCTATTAGACTGTACCATGTAAAGCTGCTGATACTCTACCAGTTTTGACCTGTATGCGGTTCACCCCAACACCTCGGGGCAGCTTGGAGGCTCTATCTGTGCTGTCTGGTAAGGCACACTGAGACATGTGGGGCTACTGAGCACTTGAAATGTGGCTCCCGTGACTGAGATCTGAATGTTTAATTGTATTTCATTGTAATTAATTTAAATATAAACAGGTGCCAGGCACAGTGGCTCATGCCTGTAATCCCAGCACTTTGGGAGGGCGAGGTGGGTGGATCACTTGAGGTCAGGAGTTTGAGACCAGCCTGGCCAATATGCTGAAACATCGTCTCTACTCAAAATACAAAAATTAGCCAGGCATGGTGGCACGTGCCTGTAATCCCAGATACTTGGGAGGCTGAGGCACAAGAATCACTTGAACCCAGGAGGCGGAGGTTGCAGTGAGCCAAGATGGTGCCACTGCACTCCAGCCTGGGCAACAAAGCAAAAATTCCATCTCAAAAAAATAAAATAAAATCTAAACAGCTGCATGTGGCTCATAGCCTTCCTAGTGGACAGTCCAGATCGCAGGTATCCCCATCACTGCAGAGGTGCTGTCGCCCACACTGCTTCGTAGCACCAAGGGTTTGCAGGGGGCCACTGCAAATGAGGATCCCCGACTATGTTCTCAGAGATGTAGGAGAAAGTTTTTCTTTAAAACTGTGGGATTGGTGGCTCACGCCCGTAATCCCAGCACTTTGGGAGGTCAAGGCAGGTGTATCACCTGAGTCCAGGAGACCAGCCCGGCTAACATGCCGAAACCCTGTCTCTACTAAAAATACAAAAATTAGCTAGGCGTGGTGGTGCATTCCTGTTGTCCCAGCTACTCAGGAGGCTGAGGCACAAGAATCGCTTGAACCTGGGAGGCAGAGGTTGCAGTAAGCTGAGATCATACCACTGCAACTCCAGCCTGGGTGACACAGCAAGACTCTGCCCTAAAAAAATAATAATAAAAAAAAATAATGAAATGGTGTTCCCAGTGTGAGAAATTCAGGAATTTAACTCCTGATTGTGGGTTCGAGGCCTGGGATGGGGGCTGTTCAACAGGTACGAGGATCCTCACTCTGCTCATGGGGTCACCTAGGGAGCAAACACTCCCCACCAAGCACCTGGCGAATGGTATCCTGCTGGTAATTGTCAGACGTGCCAAGTTCAAGACCGCAGAGGCTTTGCTCCAGGCCTGCCCGGGCACCGCGGCCCCTCCCCACGGCTGAGTTGGTCTCACCCCCACTGACACTCTCCCTGGGCTTCCTTCCCTCTCAGCCCCTTTCATTTCCCTCCCATAGTCTAACTACTGGGATTATTTTGGTGAGAGGCCTGCTGACCTGTTTCTCCACTGTCCTCTCTTCTAGATTTTAACTCCAGGGAAGTAAGAACTGAGCAAAGGAGCAGGACTCAGGAGGTTTCCAGAGCAGAGCTGGGCGAGAGGGCGAGTCCCGGCTCTGCCACTTGCTAGGGCGCGTCACTCATCTTCTGTAAAATGCAGGTGGAGCTAGTAATAGCACTGACTCCACTGGGCTGCCAATTAAAGCCCAGGAGTAAAGTAGACCAGGCATGTTCCACCTTCAGGATGCCCAGAGTCACACGCGAGCTTATTAAAGCACAGGCCACTGGGCCCCACTCCCAGCATGTCTAAGGTGGGTGATCTAGGGTGGGCCCAAGAGCACGAATGTCTAACACATGCCCAGGTGATGGTGATAATCCAGGTCTAGAAACCCCACTTTGAGAACCAGAGGAAAGGAGAGTGTCCGTGGAGTGCCTGGCACATGTAATAGTCTTGGAAGCTATTCGCTATGATTGCTCTGTTGCTTAGCACTGTTCACACACCACCTCCCACGCTCACTTGCTGGGCACTCAGCAGCTTCTCCGGAGACTTAGTGAAGTGGGTTTTGAAACTCTCTCCATGAGCAAATCAGGAGGAAGACACCCGCTCCTTAGCCTCACTCAGCCCAGGTTGCAGGAGAGAACTGGGGTTGAGCGTCGGCCATGGGGCCTGGAGGTCTGGTTCACACGCAGGCTCTGCCAATCACCAGCAGTGACCCAGGACAAGTTAACGCAGGCTCTGCCAATCACCAGCAGTGACCCAGGACAAGTTAACCCACCTCTGGAAGGCTCAACTTTTTCTCTCTATAAAATGGCGACAGACAGAGGCCCCCACTTCTGGGGCTGTTGGGAGAATTCAAGGACATGGAGGCTGGCCACTAGGGAGGGCAGCTGAGACCTGTGCCTTGCCTGCTCCCAGCCAGGCCAGAGCAGGCCCCAAGAGCAGCCAGATGGGGGAAGTGAAGCTGCCGTCCTCCCTCCCTTCCCCAGGACAGGAGGGGCCTGCTCAGACCTTCCCCGCAGAGCAGCCAGAGAGGCTTGGGTCAGCTGGGCAGACACAGCTGGTTTAAGGTATTTTAGAGGCAAATCAAATCAAATGAGAATTTATAATCCTTCCTGAGGCCTGGGTTCCATCAGCCTAAACTCATTAGGCCCAGGAGATGCAGGTGCAGTGAAGGAAAAGATGGTTCTGCCTTTTTCCTTCATGCCCAGCCCCTGTCTCCCTTTCAAAATAAGAGTCTTCTTTAAAGCCACACTCTGTCCCTGCACCAGAGTAATCGGCTTCATTTCTGAAAACAGGAAGGTGCAGAGATGTACAAAAGCTGCCCCAGGGGCTGATGGGGGAGATTTGGTGGGAACTGGAAATCTTGGAGAGCCTCACTCATTTCAAGTTCACATTGTAAGAACTCGAACTTAAATCCCTAAGCTAAACGATCAAAACACCCTTCAAATTGCATGGTTGTCCTTTGAACCTCTTTCCGGTGTAGGAAGCAGGAGAATATGAGATCAAAACAAAAAAGTGGTGTTTTTTTTTAATTTTTATTTTTTATAGAGATAGGGTCTCACTCTGTCACCCCCAACTGGAGTGCAGTGATGTAATTACAGCTCACTGAAGCCTTGGACTCCTGAGCTCAAGTGATCCTCCTGCCTCAGCCTCCCAAAGTGCTGGAACTACAGGCATGAGGCACCCCACGGGGCCCAGAGAATGGTTTTTAAATTACATTTTGTATCCTATATGAAATGTAACTGGAAGAGTTGCAAACAGACTCCAAAAAGTTCTACTTGGGGTCTTCTTTCCAAATCATTGCTCTTGTGATTAGTGATTTTTTTTTTTTTTGTCGCCCAGGCTGGAGTGCAGTGGCACCATCTCAGTTCACTGCAACCTCCGCCTCCCAGGTTCATGCCATTCTCCTGCCTCAGTCTCCCGAGTAGCTGGGACTACAGGCGCCCGCCACCACACCCAGCTAATTTTTTGTATTTTTAGTGGAGATGGGGTTTCACCGTGTTAGCCAGGATGGTCTTGATCTCCTGACCTCATAATCCGCCCGCCTCAGCCTCCCAAAGTGCTGGGATTACAGGCGTCAGCCACCACGCCTGGTGGTTAGTGATGTAACAGTATTGTTGTACAATTAAATTTATATAAAGTTTAGAAACAGGCAAGGTTAATTTATGCTATTAGAAAACAAGACAATAGTTACCGCTGGGTACAAGTACGAGGGGGTTCTGGTCGCTTCTGCTTGTTGATCTACACACTGGTTACCCTGTGTGATTGCCTTGTAAACACTCACAAGTGTTCTTGATTTCCGTGCTGTTGTGCACACGTTAAACCTCAATAAGCAGTTTCATTAAAACTCAACTAGCAGTTTTATTCATAATAAGTGTCGTTAGCTTTACCCATTGCCAGCTCTACTCAACACACGCTTGTCACCATACTAAGAGGCACAATCAATTCAACAGAAGCTCTTTGGGAAAAGATACCAATATCTTAATCAATTTAAATACATCCTGGTTTTCAGAAACTTAGATAAGCAAAGATACGGGGCATTAGGCCTGACACACATAACTGTAAAACCCCTATGCGGCTTCCTCCTGCCCTCATGTGAGACTCTCCAATTAGCAATGCTGTTGACTGGCCTGCTCCAAACCTATCCTTCAGGCTTGAGAAGCAGTTCAGGATCAAGTGTAACAGGGAAGGCTCCAGGAACTGGATCTCCAAATCCAATGACGCTTAACTGGGTATGTGGTCTTGGGCCAACTATCACTCTCTGCTCATTTATCTGCTCTGTAAAATAGGGGTGATAATAACTGCCCCACCTGAAATGGCTGTCATGAAAATTACATACGTTAATATCAACTAAAGAGGACAGGCTGGGTGCAGTGGCTCATGCCTGTAATCCCAGCACTCTGGGAGGCCGAGGTGGGCGGATCACCTGAGGTTGGGAGTTCGAGACCAGCCTGGTCAACATGGTGAAACTCCATCTCTACTAAAAGTACAAAAATTAGCCGGGCATGGTGGCACGTGCCTGTAGTCCCAGCTACTCAGGAGGCTGAGGCAGGAGAATCACTTGAACCCAGAAGGCAGAAGTTGCAGTGAGCCAAGATTGTACCACTGCATTCCAGCCTGGGTGACAGAGCGAGACTCCATCTAAAAAAAAAACCAAAAGAGGACAAAGGGTGCTTGGCACATTGTAAGCCTTCGACAAATGTTCGCTACTGGGATGATTATTACAATGGCTAACATAGCTGTAATCACATAGTAGACATACCTCCACACCCCAGCCCAGGCACAAAGGGCCAGAGGCTGACTCCAGCAACTGTGTTGATGTAGCCTGGTCTACCCTCTAGACCCAACTGATTCATGAGTGAACATGTGATTCAAACTGCTTAAGAGACTCTCCCCAAGAATTGTAGTTGAATATAGTAGTTCAAACATATGACTAAGAACCCCAATTTCTTCTGTCTTTTTTGCTCCATCATTGTCTGCATGTTGACTTAATTCTTAGGTCTCTTGTCCCACAGTCACAAGATGGCTGCTGTGGCTCCAAGCAACATGTCTTCACAAAACCAAATTCAAGGCAAGAAAATGGGGAAGAGAACAGAGAGTTCCATTTGCTCAGCAGCCATTTATTAGAAAGCAAAATATTTTTCAGAACCACCTCTCAGCTTCTCGCCTAATCATCTCCTCCAACCAACGGGCTTAAGGAGGCACCCAGACCCTATCACATTAGTCTCCCACGGGAATAAGCAGAAGGAATATAGGTGCCCAGAACCCTTTACTAGAAAACATTTGATCAGGCTCCCAGTGTAAGCATGAGGTTCCACCATTTCACCAGGGCAGGCAGGCGGTTCTTTCAAGCAGCTCTCCACCCTTGGCTAACAAACACTGACACAGATTCTTAAAATGCTTTGAGTCTCCTGCTGTGTTCATCCTCCACTCAGGGGAAACAGGAGCTGCCTGTCCCACAAGCAGAACTCAAATCAAGCTCCACCCCAGCCTCTGCTTCCTCCCAGGGGACAATAATTCCTGACCTCCTCGGGTCATTTTCAAGAAATTTTGCCCCTATCTCAGGAGATCAGGAGGGTTATGTTAATAAAACAAAGCTTGTTTTCAGCAAACAATTGGCTGTTGGCTAGAGTTCTATATAGTCTTCTATATAGTTCTATATAGTCTATATAGTCTATATAGTTCTCTATAGTCTCCTATATAGTTCTATATAGTCTTCAAAGTTAGAGCTAATGTTGTACCTACTTGAGGGTAGGTTTGAGTTTAAAGAATAACTAAAATCTCTCTATGAGCTACAGAGGGTCTGGTTAAATTAATGTCGATGTGCAACCAACCTTCTGTATATATTCACAGTGGAACACTATCATCGGGAGGCTTTGGAAGCTTGCTTAGGGCCTCTATTTATATGTGCATACAGTGGAGCCACATCACATGTACAAATACCTTTTGTAAATCTAACTGTACACAACACAGGAAACAACAACAAAGAGGGAGAGAGAAACCATTTCAGTCATCTGAACGTGGCCACCCAACAACCACTGCCAACCCACTTTTCCCTCCCCTGCTTCTCACTGTGCTGGCTAGATGCCAGCTACATACATTCACACCCTCCCTTGAAGCAACAAGATGGGGGCTTACACACAGTTTAGCCCAAGAGACAAGGAGAAGTCTTCCAAGCAACTTTTAGGAAACCAAGAGGTAGGCAGGCAGGCAGGCAAGGAGAGCTCTTTGTGCCATTCCCCATCCTCCTGCCTTGAATGTGAGATTGCATGAGGATGAACTGGCTGGGGTGGCAGCAGCCATTTTGTAAGCATGAGGTAAGAGACACGAGGAATTTGAGGATGGTGGTAGGGGGAGGTGGGAAGCTCATGGATGCTTAGACAGTATCACTGAGCTGCCCCTGCAAACGTGAACTTGTCTCCCTGAAGACTTGCTGTTAGGGGAGATAATGACATGTTTTTGTGCTGAAGCCATGCTAGGCAGGTGTTCTGTGAACTGCAGCTGAATGAATTCTTTTTTGTTTTTCTTTTGTTTTTTTTTTTGTGTGTTTTTTTTTTTTTTGAGACAGAGTCTCACTCTGTCCCCCAGGCTGGAGTGCAGTGGTGTGATCTTGGCTCACTGCAAGCTCCGCCTCTTGGGTTCACGCCATTCTCCTGCCTCAGCCTCCTGAGTAGCTGGGACTACAGGTGCCCGCTACCACGCCCAGCTAATTTTTTTTTTTTTTTGTATTTTTAGTAGAGACGGGGTTTCACCGTGTTAGCCAGGATGGTTTTGATCTCCTGACATCATGATCTGCCTGCCTCAGCCTCCCAAAGTGCTAGGATTACAGGCACGAGCCACCGCGCCTGGCCGACTGCTAAACGAGTTCTAAATGAAACACCATTCCTCTCCACAGAAGCAGGTAGTGGCCATTAGGATGTGTATCTCTTATAGTATCTGCTGTCCCAGAGGGTGTTATAGGTCCTTAAGTGTAAGTATAACACCCAGAGGGTCCTTAAGTGTAGGACCTGTATCATACCAAACTTCTTACCTTCTAGTGTTTGAAGGTAAGTATTTTGGTACGATACAGGTCCTACACTCAAGCAGATTATTTCATCCCATGTGCAACGGAAGAAGCAGCAATCTGCTGCAACACTGGAAGAGAAACTGGGAGAAGGGACTCAGCCATACGGAGATACTGCATAACGAAACAGCTTCCCATGGGAATTCAAAGGTAATTCCCACTCTGCCCAATGTCTGTTCTACCTGCTGTCTTTGGCCTACCCCTGATGCAGGGGTGACTGCATCACACTTTTCAAATGTCCCGGATTCTTTTCAAAATCTATGATGGGAGTTGAGTAAATAAGATACATATAATGTTTGAAATGTGAAGGTACTTAGGGAAGTGTATAGTCTTGGATATGAGGGCTGGATTTGGTCACAAACTTCCAGGCATCTCCAGTGAATTACAGCTGCTGAACTAAAACATCATCAGGCCATTGTCATGTTCTCCATTGATATTGGTCTACTGTTATGTTCACAGATGAGCCTAGAAGAGGCTCTGCAGCAAGACTGGACCCCCAAGGCAGCCAGGAGCAGCCCTGTTTACTGAGAGTTCCCTGAAGGTGAGGACTGAGCCCCTTCCTGCCATGACCTCACTTAATCCCAGTGTCCTGAGCCTTGAGCCACCCACCAGAGAGGGAAACTGAGGCCCAGAGCACTCCAACCCCTTCAGTAACTTGCCTGAGGACACACAACAGTGACCTGGACCCAAAGACAGACAGACTTGCCATCCCCAAAGCTCGGTGAGTAATTTGTCATTCCTGATCCCATTTTCACATACATAAAAATAAATGTTGAAATCATGCTATTTAATGAACATCTGGCATGGGCAGGTCCTCACTTAAAATGAAGAAATGGGCCAGGTGCAGTAACTCACACCTATAATCCCAGCACTTTGGGAGGCCGAGGCAGGAGGACTGCTTGAGCCCAGGAGTTCAAGACCAGTCTAGGCAACATGGTGAAACTCAATTTCTACAAAAAAAAATAGATATTTTTATATAAATATATTTTTGTATAAATATATTTATATTTATATAATATATAAACATATATCTATATTAAATATAGATATATATATACACACACACAAAAATTAGCCAGGCATGGTGACACACACCTGTAGTTCCAGCTGCTCAGGAGGCTGAGGTGGGAGGGTCACTTGATCCCAGGTGGTAGAGGCTGCAGTGAGCCAAGATCGTACCACTACACTCCAGCCTGGATGACAGAACCTGTCACCCTGACTCTGACTCAAAAAAAAAAGGAGAAATTCATTTGCCCATATCAAAAAGTGGGGGAAATACAGAAATGCCACCCCACTAAATCTGACATGAATGGTGTTCAGAGAAATAAAAGAAAAATACACAACTTTACTGTGAAAGTTTTATTTATGTGCTTTTTTTGGAGTAGGCCAGCCCACAGTCAACTGTCTAAACCCAACAGGTTGCCTGTGCCCCCAGCTGGCAAGGGTGGGCAGATCTGGGTGTCTCCTTAAAACTCTGCACCAATAAACACAGATCTTAATCAGCAGGAGGCAATTTTCTAGTATAACAGGATTCGTCAAAATACAGCCAGTTTCCTGTTTTGCCTGTGCCCAGTCGACACCGACAAGCCTCCCATTTCAGCTGAGGTATCATCACAAAGAGAAGGCCAGTTGCCCTGATCCAAGTCCTGTGGAGACACGGCTTGGGGGCCACCGTGCCCACTCCCTGCTCTGGATCCCAGCACAAACCAGCAGCACATCCCACCACGGTGCGTAACAGGGCAGCTGAGCTGAGGGCACAGGCAGGTCCCGTGCACGGTGGGTTCCTGATTGGCTATGGTGTAGCAAATGACAGCATCGCTACCTACCACTGGCATCCCCAGGCACCAGCTGCAGGCGGCCCGAGATCAGCCCTCCTCCTGTCTCCCCACATGAGATCTTCACAGCAGCCCAGGAGACAGGCACCCACATTAACCCCAGAGTAGGAAACAGGAGACCCAGGGTTTAACAACCTACCTGAGTCGGGCAGGTGGGGGCAGAGCGGTGGGGGCTCTGCAGTCTGATGGTCTGACTCAGACCCAAATTCTTAACTACCATCTGAGACATTTCAGAATTTTTTCAAAAGCAGAACACAGGAGAACAGGGTGCTGGGACCAAGCAAATGCAGGAAAAGCCTTACTGTGTTCGACATCACCCTTGTGGGGACTCAGAGCACATGCCTCACGTTAAAGACGCAGAGGAGTCTTCCGAGGGGACATCCTTTAACCTAGAGCTTTCGCAGACTCAGAGGAGCTCCAGTTAACATGGAGGGGGACAGGAAGCGTGGCTGAGTCACTGTCTGCAGAAGGACAAAAGGGCCAGATAAAAAACTTAGGCTTTTGGTCAGGCACAGTGGCTCACGCCTGTAATCCCAGTACTTTGGGAGGCCGAGGCAGGCAGATCGCTTAAGGTCAGGACTTTGAGTCCAGCCTGGCCAACATGTTGAAACCCTGTCTCTACTAAAAATACAAAAATTATCTGGGCATGGTGATGCACACCTGTAATCCCAGCTACTCGGGAGGCTGAGGCAGGAGAATTGCTTGAACCCGGGAGGCAGAGGTTGCAGTGAGCCGGGATCGCGCCACCGCACTCCAGCCTGGGTGACAGAGCAAGGCTCTGTCTCAAAAAAACAAAGCAAAACAAAACAAAACTCAGGCTTTTTTACTTTTTGCGCTTTCCCAGGTAGGGGACATAGCCTGTGGAAAGCAGGGATCAACAAACTCCATGAAGAGCCAGACAGAAACTATTGTAGGCTTCGGTCACCATCATGTCTGTGGAAACTGCTCAACCCCATCACAGCGGCAGTAAAGCAGTCAGAGCGAATGCGTAAGTGGATAGATGTGTTCCAATAAAACTCTATTTATAGACCTCGAAATTTGAATTTCATGTCATTTTAGTGTCATGAAATATGATTCTTATTTATCACACTTTTTAAAAATGTACCAGCCGTTCTTAGCCCGCAGGCTGTACAAAAACAGGTTGTGGGCTGGAGTTGGCCGGTGGGCTGGAGTTGGCCCGCAGGCTGGGGTCTGAAGCAAGCAGGTCTCCCTGCTCCAAGCAGCATTTAAGCTACAGGGAGACACGGGAAAATATAGCTTCTGTGCTCACCTTCCCTCTCCCACCCCCGAGTAAGTTACCTGCCAAGAGAGGGGAACAAGGTAAGAGAGAGATCTGCCCTATTCTTTCTGAGGAACATCCGAAGATAAAAATAAAAGAGGGGCCAGTCCTCAATGTGTGTTTAATAAACTTTTAGCATCATCGAGCAAAAGGTGCAGTCAAGTATTTTGGTTCCCAGGAGACAATGGTTGCTCGTTAGAGACTTGAGCTCCATTTCAGTCTCCAGGGTGTTTCAAAGCCAGGTAGAGCTGTGTTCCCAGGAGAAGGCTCGAGTTTTGATTGCAATCTGTACTCCTTTCAGCCAGAAAATAACCCGTCCATCTAGAAATGCTGTTTTTCCCACTTACCACTGTGGGTCAATGGGTTTGAGGCTAAGGCTCCCAGATGAATTCCCAAGGTTGAGGCAAGTTACCCTAAACCAGTGGTTCTCAACTGGGGGCAACTTTGCCCCCCAGGGTACAGTTAGCAATGTCTGGAGATACATTTGGTTGTCAGATCCTGGGGGAAGGGCTAGGAATGCTGCTAAACATCCTATAATACACAGGACAGCTCCTAGCAGAGGACGATCTGGTTAAACACACCAGTCGTGCCCAGGCTGAGAAACTGCACACTAAACGTACTAAAAAGGGCACTTCCAAGTTTCAGAGGCGCAGAGATTTCTGGGTCCCCACCCCCTTCCATCCCCACTTCCCGCCAGTATATTAAGATAATTAGGAGCTCAGGGTCTGAGTAGGCATAAGGCAAGTAGCTTCATTTATTGTTTCCTCCTAAAGGAAATGACCAACCAGTGCCTCCATCCCATAAACATTTACTAGCCTGGAAGGTTCTGAGGCCCTGCTGCCATTTTTAAGGGCTTCTCTCTCAAGAAATGTTAGGTCAAGTCAGCCAAAAACTGAAACTTGAGAAGGGGGAAGATTGGGGAATGGAGTAGGGGGCATTTTACAAAATTCAGGACCAAGAAGAAAATCGAAAGATCTTTTAGATCTCCTCCCACCCTACTCCCTCTTTCTTGAGCATAAACTAACAGCTGCTTTATATCGGGCACCTTATGAATGAGGAGAAGAGAGTTTTAAAGTTCTCAGGGCACTGTCCTGTGGGTTTTTCTTTTACTTGCTGAGTCCCTGTCGTGTTAATGGGTCCATAGATTGATTCGTTATTGGCCTTCAGGGCACCATACTGAACAGGCTCTAGGACTGGCTCTCCTGCCCCCAGCCTTGGAAATGGCAGGACCACCACAAAGAGCAGCTGGTGGCTGAGCTCGTGGACATCCATGCACCCATAACAGAGAAATGATGAGAGGTAGCATCATAGTTGCTTCCTTTAAAAAAATAAATAAATAAACTTTTTATTTTAGAATAACCTTATAAGAACATTGCAAAGCTGGTACAGAGAATACTTGAGTGCCCTTCACCCAGTCCTCCCAGGGTGAACATCTTCCACAACCACAGGGCATTTGACAAAACTGAGATATTCACATTGCTGTGTAACTGTCAACTTGACTCCAGATTTGTTTCAGACTGTACCAGTGTTTCCACAGATGTCCTTGTTCTGGTCTAAGATCCAGTCCAGGACACCACATTGTATTTTCTTTTGGTTTCTTTCTTTCTTTCTTTCTTTTTTTTTTTTTTTTTTTTTTTTTTGAGACAGAGTTGCTCCTCTGTCACCCAGGCTGGAGTACAGTGACGTGATCTCAGCTTACTGCAACCTCTGCCTCCCGGGTTCAAGTGATTCTCTTGCCTCGGCCTCCCAAGTAGCTGGGACTAAAGGTGTGTACCACCACACCCCACTAATTTTTGTATTTTTAGTAGAAACGGGGTTTCACCATGTTGGCCAGGCTGCTCTCGAACTCCTGACCCGAGGTGATCCACCCACCTCAGCCTCCCAAAGTGCTGGGATTACAGGCGTGAGCCACCGCGCCCAGCCTCTTTTGGTTTCTTCTTATTAAAAGACAGAAAACTTGACAGAAATAGGTGAGATTTATTTGAAACTCTCATCGAAACTATCCTTTCCCTCCTCCCCAGGGGCAGCTCTCACCCTGAAGGTAGGGAGTCCTTCCTGCCCATGTGTCCGTGGTATTACTGCAATGTGTATGAACCCACTAACAATAAATTTATGAGTTGATGCCCTTGTGTGGGAGGTTGGGGCGGGGGTGCCTATGTGTGTAATTAACAAATGGTTACATCCTAAACATCCTTCAGCTACTTGCTTTCTCCTTCTGACATTGTTTCCCGTCTACATTGATACAGTAAAAAAAAAAAAAAAAGAAGTCCCTGCGCTGGGGCGACTATTGCATATCCCCTCCCAGAGCTACACCTGCTTCTCTCTCGAATCCCCTGTTCATGCACATTTTGATTTTGGGGACTTTACAATATTACAGACCATACACAAAGGCATGCTGGGATATACGGAAAAAACTGTTTCTGTGGTCTTTTTTATATAGCATCTTGAGGAATTGCTATTAAAATACCAATCCTTGGCTGGCTATGGAATTTCCCCATGGAGGGGGTATGGGGTACATGTAGGTGCCCTCCACAGGCACTCAGGGCCCTATGCCCTGACAATTATTTTTAAACCATAAAGACCGAGGAGACGGGAGGTATCACAAGCAGGGTGGATAACAGAAGGGAAAGGTGTGTGCCTGCTTATCTCTATGTCACTCATCAGAACACGGGACCACAGAGTCAAGGCCATGGGCTCGGCTTCTGTTTTAATGGTCTCAACATCATCTCCTCCACGCTCCCCGCTACCTATTCGATACCCCACAGGTTCAGGAGGAAAGAATGGGCAGCTCTGCACCCAGCAAGAGCTGGACAGACACATCGGCCCCATACTTCCTAGCTGTGCATGTTTGGGCCCCTTCAGCATCCTCCTCTCTAAAATGGAAATGACACTGCTTACCCTGCAGAATACTGAGAGAACTGCATGAGGGCCCCATAAAGATGACTACTCTGAATCCATTGCTGCTACACAGAAAGATCTTAGCCCTCTGAGGTCTACAATCCATTTCAGTGATGCATTTAGATGATGAAGGGGTCTCTGAATTTAATGTCTAGATTCAGCCATGCAAGATCCTGCCTGGACTGAGAAATGTCTCTAAGGGGCCATTTGCTGTGGCTCACGCCTGTAATCTTAACACCTTGGGAGGCTGAGGCAGGTGGATCACTTGAGGTCAGGAGTTTAAGACCAGCCTGGCCAACATGGTGAAACACCGTCTCTACTAAAAATACAAAAATTAGCCGGGCGTGGTTGTGGGAGCCTGTAATCCCTGCTACTCAGAAGGCTGAGGCAGGAGAATTGCTTGAACCCGGGAGGTGGAGGTTGCAGCGAGCGGAGATCATGCCACTACACTCCAGCCTGGGGGATAGCGAGAGACTCCATCTCAAAAAAAAAAAAAAAAAGAAAGAAAGAAAGAAAAAGGAATGTCTCTAAGGCCCAGGAGAGAAAGCAAGCAGCTCTTCCATTGTGGACAATATTTCATGGCGAAGTGATAACCTGCACCTTCCGGGGAAACACCAGCAGTTACCTCATTAGCCAGGAGCAGAGTAATGCTCCTTAATTCTCTAGATAGTGAACCGGACAAAAGCTGAAGCTTGCCTTTGCTGAAAGACAAGTCATAAACAGGGAAGTCACTTTACAAGTGGGAATGGAAAGAGATGTTATTCTTGTTGAACCAATTGAGTACTTCAGTGAGATGGAAGCCTCCAGAACATCAGTCTCCAAAATGGAGCGCAAAAGGGGAGGAGGCAAGAGGAACCCATTGGGAGTCAGGGAAAGATATATTACAACTATGACTGTTGAGCAAATTCCAACTGACAATCATGGGAGTTCACTAGCTTCAACAAAAATATCTGCATAATTGACAGGTGGGGTTGAAAAATGAAGCTCTGGTTTCAGTAACGCACCCCACAACTTACTTCTCACATTTCTGTCTTTGAATCTTGTGAGACATGCTTCAGTCAAGATAGCGTGGTGTCATCTGTGCCATTTCCTGGACACTCTCTGGTGCTTTGCCTTTCTGAGCAAGCAGTGGTATCGTCATCTCCTTGCCAACCTTGGGTCAGGTTTGGCCGCATGGCTCGCTTAGACCCATAAAATGTGAGCAGAAGCTCTTTCAGGTGGATGAGTAAATTTTGGGGTACATACCCTAAATAGAAATAAGTTGTGGCCGGGCAAGGTGGCTCACGCCTGTAATCCCAGCACTTTGGGAGGCCAAGACAGGTGGATAAAACCTGAGGTCAGGAGTTTGAGACCAGCCTGGCCAACATGGCAAAACTCCATTTCTACTAAAAATAAAAAATAACAAAAATAACAAAAATTAGCCGGGCGTGGTGGCGGGCACCTATAATCCTAGCAACTTGGGAGGCTGAGGCAGGAGAATCGCTTAAACCCGGAAGGCGGAGGTTGCAGTGAGCCAAGATCACACCACTGCACTCCAGCCTGGGCAACAAGAGCGAAACTCCATCTAAAAAAAAAAAGAAAGAAAAAAAGAAATAAGTTGTATAACTACTAGTTAGGATCATTTGTACTTCATAAAACAGACAAAAACAGAAATTTTTGAAGTTAGAAAGTCACTTCCAGGTAGAAATATTAAAAGTCAACGCACAGTTCACATTGTCTTTCCTTCTGGCACCTTATTCGTGACATTCTGAGGACCTCAGCCTCTCCCAGGGACTCTGCTGCCACCAATGTGCAGAACTCCACCACGCCTCCACCCTGAACCCACGATAGAGCTATAACGTGATACAAATGAAAAACAAACTTCTGGAATTTTTAATGCACCAAGATTGTGAGTTTCTTCACACACAATAACTTCATTTATACTGACCAGATGAAGGGTCATCGAAATTTGGGACCAGGCCTTTAGATCAGTGATCCTAAACTGTTAAATCATGATTTTGAAAACATCAAAGAACAGTCCATTGCACTGCAAATTTTCGTGACTGCAAACTTAATTAAATTATATTAAAATTTAATTTTTAATTAAATGTATATTGTTAATTAAAATTGTGTTAACAATTAAAATTAAAATGATTCATTAGTTAAAATTTGTATTAATTAACAAACACCAAAATTTTGTATTGCTTTTAGCTTTAGTGTCTCCTACTTAAATTTCTATTTTTGTCTATGCTTTATGAAGCACAAGCTATCCTAGCTATCCTGCAGTAGTTATACAACTTATTAATATTTAGGGTATGTACCCGAAAAGGTAGTAGTGGGAATTGGAGATCAAAAGCATTTAGAAGAGACTGCTTAGAATGTCTTCATGCCATACGTGCACAGAAACAACCAATATCTGTGCACCTTCTATGCCATGAGAATTCTGCAAGGCTGTGCATGGGCAGGAGAATAAGGCTGTCTGAAAAAAAACAGGAAAAGTATCCTTTATTGAAGGCCAAAACACAAGCCACAAAAAAAAAAAACTTGCCTGCCTTTGTGTGTGTAAGTTGCCAGGGGGATGAGCACTTGGACGATTATATGCCAACTGTCATGCTAAGAGCTTAGCTTTTTCTTTTTTTTATGTAGTCCAAACTACATGAAAGCAGAAGAGAGGCTGGAAGCACAAGACAGGGCAGGCCTAAACCCAATGCTTAGAAACACGCAAGTCCTCGATTTTGGAAATGGTGCAAGTTTTTATTCGCGGCCAAATTTAATTAAGCCAGGCAACAAAAGATTGAAACTTGAAAGCTACTCCAGGGAGATAAAGATGTGATAGAACATGTGACCTCAGAGATGCAGGGAAACCTAATACTTGGTAAGTCGGATTTTTCAAACAGTATAAAGAGCTGAAGGGAATTTACGGAAAGTCTTGAATGGGAAATGCCACCCCTCGGTATCTGGCCCTGGAGCCATTCTCTTTCGTCCTCTGGTCTCTAGAGGCTTCTAAACACACTGAATCCACACAGGGCTTTGTTGTTGCAGCCTAACCCCAGCTGCGGGAGCCTTGGGCAGCCTTGCACCTGCTCCAATAAAAAGTGGGGAAGTTGTGCAGTTCTGTTAATGAATGCTTTGGGCTTGTCACTCCCTTGAAGGAAAAGACAATTTGTACTTTGACCGTCTTCCAGAAAGGATTGGGAAGAAATACTTCAGTAATGCAATTTTTTAAATGAAACATTTTATTTTGAAATTAATTTTTAATTCAAAGTTGCAAAGGCACTACAGAGAGTTCCGGTATACCCTCTCACTGAGTTCCAGTTTCCCAAGTAGTAAAATCATTAAATAATCATAGATGCTAAAATTGGGGGAAAGATTCAGCCTTAGACTCTATTCATCCTCAAATAAGTTTGGTGCGTTCATTCAAATTCCATTGATCTCTGAAAGGGGGGCGCGCACATATTCACACTCTGGGGACCATTTTCTTGACACTTAAAATAACAGGGGCAGTTTAATCTCAGTATTTTAAGATTAAGTACTTAAAAACTGAAATTTGGACTAATATACCAATGTAAATCTTCATCTGGCCAACACAATAAAAACAAGAGCTACCATTTATTTTACACCTACTAGGTGAGGGCCTCTGCACATGGGTGATATGATTTCTGTTTCTTCAGAATCTGTTGAGGAAGAGATTCTCTTGCAGCCTTTATAAAATGAGGACACAAATGCAGAGATGTTAAGTAACTTGCCCAAGGTCACACAGCTAATATGCAGTCATAGTGGAAACAGACACATAGGTTTAGGCTGTGTCTACAGAGAATCACTGTGGATGCCGTTCCAATCTCCCTTGCCAAGTCACACCCACTGCTGTCACCGAGAACTTCCGTTACACGGCAGTGAAGCCCCC
This sequence comes from Pongo abelii, assembly GCF_028885655.2. Lineage (NCBI taxonomy): Eukaryota > Metazoa > Chordata > Mammalia > Primates > Hominidae > Pongo > Pongo abelii. Next base: position 61,658,789 of record NC_072006.2, read on the forward strand.
AACCCCCCACTCCATATATCACCCAGGATTAGCTGCAAAGTGTCAGGAGACTTGGCCAGGCAGCCCCAAGCATCAGCGAGGGCTGGAAGCCTTCACTGTGAAGCCCTTTATAGAAAGCCGCGGTTGGCAGCCCCCGCTCCTGCATGGGAACAAATTAACATTGGCATTCCAAACACAGGAAAGGAAGGAAATTGGAAACACAGTTTATACTTGGCCAGCCCTTTGAAATACTGTACCATGCTACCGACATCAATTAATGAAAAGCAGGGTTGTGTGAGAGGCTCTGGTTTGGAAATGCATTAACACACGTTCAACATGTTTGCACAGGAACCGGATTATAAGCACCCTGGCTCCAAAACAATAAAGCAATTACCCTAAAGCTGGTGCTCTCGGAGTTGTCATTAATTCAATCCACTCCACGCGGATCAGCACAGGCTTTGCGCGGCTCCCCACAATGCCTTCCGACACAAATGTTGAAAAGGCGGTATTGCACATGCTTGCCTGAGTTTCGCATAAGTAAGTGTCAAACTTCATGCACTCTAATATCCCCCCAAATCATAAACACTCTACTTTGGAGAGGGAAAAAATACACAGCAGCAGTCCTGGTATTCCCTGGCATTGCTGTTTCAGTTTGGGTTTGAGCAATTTTTTTTTGCCGGGGAAGCTTTAAATGAACTATCTGTTCCATGTTAAGAAATACCAAGTCACATTTTTTGTCAAATATTATTTGTCAGATGCCATTTGCTGCAAAACCCGGAATTCAATCCCAGCTTGAACACACAGCTAATACCAAACGGCTCACATAATAGCCACGGTCGTACATGGGATCATTTGCAGTGAACAAACCCCCTTCCTCTATAAACCGTTACAGGGATTGGAAAGAAAAGCATGTGAAGCTCTGGAGTAAACAAAGTACTGTGCCTTGAGCCGCCCAGTACAAATGACCCTTGCATGCTGTGAGAACAGGCTCAAAATGACCCAAGAGCAAGTGCCCACTTCGCAATTTTGTAAGAATGCTTCCGAGAAAGGATTTTAGATGATGTGGGTAAATCTCACTGTTTCTGACCTGCAATAGAAAGAACCAGCTCTCTTCTTGAAGGACCAGCAACCCCAGGCACTGCCTCTACACACATGTCCACCTGCATCTGGAATCCAGGGTCCAAGCAACAGACATCACGGGTGTCTCCTCCCCGCTCCTGGTGACGTCATCTCCTCAGCTCAACTCCACGTTGATCTGGGATCCATCAAGTTGGAGCAATTTGAGTGTGTAAAGCTAAATGTGTTATCATTTTCACCACAAATTAACAGTTTCTATGTAAATATTGGTATTTCCTCACGCCATGAAGGCGAGAGAAGGCAAAATGGCACCGGAGCATTTGATTTAAACTAATTAAAAGCAGAGGGTTGTGCAATTCAATATATTGATTTTACCAGTGGGACTTAAATCTTTTATAATAAGTGTACACAGCTGCAGTGCTCTCCCACCACGATGCTGTAAAGGCTAATCCGCACATTCCTTCTGACAATAACATGACAGGTCCCACACATCCCTGCCTGTGCCCTAACCCCGGTGACAGTGCCAGAGTGCATTAAGGCGAAGCCTTGCAGTGGCTTGCCAAGAAACCAGTGTGCCGACAGCCCCCCCGCTAAGACTGAAGAGTGAGCGTGAAAGAGTTAATGTGGCCAGAAGCATGGTGCAAAGGGCTCCCCATTCAAAATATTCAGCCTGTTACACGGATGGGCAGACGGGGAAGGGTGGAGACGGGGGAGACTTAGGACATGCTGATTCTTGCAATGGGCCAAATATGACCTTACCAAATGAGGGGGAGATATTAAAGCGATAGGAGTGATCAATCAACTTAGATGGGACTCTCCCTGGAATGAAGTCATCAGTTGTCTCTGAGTTCAGCAGACATGTGATATTCGCTCACATCGCAGGTATTCCGGTGGTCAGGGGATCACGCACCAGCTGTGTTTATCTCGGCAAAGGCTTGATAGCCTACTACGCCATGGTAAAGCCCCAAACCGTAGCTTGAGAGGGCTGCATCTCAAAAGTGGTTTCTTCTGTCTGTGCATTCAGAGAATCATCCCCCTTGCTGCCCTGAAACTGATTTGCAAGTGGGCCATCTCTGTTACCCCTTCCATGGGGACCGCTCCACAACCGAATGACAACCCTGGAACCAGAACCAAAAACAGCCACCCAAGTTGGCATCCAGGGCTCAGCCTTACCCTGCCTTGATTCCAGAAGGAAAATACATAAAAAATGAAAAAAGTTCAAAGCTGGGTCACATACATGCTTGGGAAAAGTGGAGGAAAATCTTTGATTTATATAAGCAGGAAAATGAGGTTTAAAAGAAGTGATTTTGAAAGGGTTACGAAAAACACAGCTGTTGGTACACTCCTATAGCAAAGGCGCTCTGCAGAAAGAAAGAAAGAAGGGGGGAGCTGTGTGACATCTATATTAACCTTTGGCTGCTCACCAGTGAGGGCCGGCGCTCCGAGTGCTGGAATGTGGAGCAGCCCCTTCCAAATTTTAACACAAGCCAGGTTACAGCTGCAAATGCCTGCAGTCCACGCTCCCCTTTGCGAAGCACTCCCTGAAGGAAATTTTTAAACTGTAACAGAATCTTTTTCTAATACTCTACAGTGGTAGGGCCTGCTCTTGAGGGGCAATGGGAGAGGTCTTAATGCCAAACACTTGTCAACAAAAAGGACAGCCAGATGGCATAAAGCAAAAATCAAACTGCACGGCCTTCTCCCTACTCTTCAGCTACATTAACAAAAGCCGCTTTTATAGGCTGACTCCAATAATGATAGGTTTCCAACTTTCTCTTCTTTTCAATTTAGCTTCAAAGATTACACAAATTTCATGCCTTCATTACCTGGACCAGAGAGAAACATGACTTCCGCTCCCCTAGTGCCAGCCGGCTACTTTAGAAGATTCCTAACAGAGCCGCTGGATCTTCCCAAAGAAAGAATGGTAACGGGCTATGGCTAGATTCAGTGTGCAGAATCACCATTGCCTGGGGATTATTTAAGAGAGGGTAGCTGCTTTGAATTCCAAAATTAAGTCTACACAGAGGAGTTGGGGTTGTTAATCCAAACCAGTTTACAAATCTTGCCATTGAACTTAAGGGGCCCAGGCTGGGAAGATGGGAGTCTCACTCAGGCAGCTCAGTTCACATTGCCTGGGGCTTTATGGTACAGGCTGGGCTTTGTCATAAGGTGCAGCCTTTAGTCCTCATTCCCACCACCTGGTTTTGTCGTAAATTCCCCTCTAGTTTCCCCTCTAGTTTAGATCCCGCTCAGCCTGGCAAAAAACTTGAATTCCAAGAACGACTTATAGGAACAAAAACCAGTTTGGCGGCAGACAGAGGGAAGAATAAACGCACCAGGTCTGCAAAAGCCTTCAGAATTCAGGCAGGGGTCCCCCCCCCCACACCCCCAGCGCACGCAGGCCGCCTGCCTACAAGACAGCAGAGCTATGCAGTACAGGGGGAAGGGGCAGCAGAGGCTGCCAAGATCCTCACCCATGCGCCCCCGCGCCAAAGTCCCACCATAATAATAAGTAATAGTTTGATATGTCCAAGTGATATTTTCTCACTCTTATGTAAATTGTGAGAATAAACTTACCTTTAGAAAACTTCGAATACTACAGATCAACATGATTTGCAATCCAAGGAAAAACAGTATAGCAGTGTTCTCTCTGCAAACTCAGTGGCCAGACAAGTCTCCTACACCTCCCCCCAACCCTCTCCAACCCTACTGCCACCCCAAGTCCCTCCTATGGAGAAATTCCAAGCTACAACAGAATAGAAGGGACAGGCAATTTATTCCTGTGCTGCTGCTTAGCAGAAATTAAAGGCCAACATTAGAAGCATCTACAGGAAGCGTCTCGCCAAACTGCAGCCCAGGTCTTCACCTAACTAACGACCTCGAGTTTAGGGACAGAGAGAGAAAGAAAACAAGGTCAGTGCGCTCTGTTAAAAGCCACTCTGCCATCTAATTTGGAGTGATGTCCCAGAAAGCTAGACCTGAGAAAGTCAGGGTCCCACAAAGCCCAAAGCCAGCCTGACTGATTAAGAGGCTCAGACAAGCCGGTCTTTGTCCTTTCAAGATGAAAGAAATGGATTGAAAGGTGTGTGTACAGCCAGAGGAGGAAAACCACCCAGCTGTGGCCTTCCCAAACAAGTTCCAGCTTGCTCCTGCCACCATGGGGGGAGCAAATAGCCCGCACCAAAGTTCCCAGAGGCACCCTCCGAGCAACCTGGTCTTTCTCTGGGGGACAGGGAGCCCCGGGGCCTAGCCCACACTGTCGGCCCATAAGCACTGGCAGCTTTTTTGCTCTTGGTTTGCAGGGCCTTCTACAGAAGCCAGAGATTACAAATACCTTTTTAATGATCCCAGCCAGGCTCTGAAGGCAGCCACTGGGACCTGCATATTCAGTGGGAGTCCGGGGTACCCACCAGAGAAAGGGCCCTGGCTAACCCCAGGCTTCAGGAGGGCGAGAGAGCTCTGCGTTCATTATTTATGTGTATGTATTTGGAATTTTCCTTTAGTTTTTGGTACAGTTAATAAATACACATTGTTTTTTAAAAAAATCACAAATACAGAAGTGCAGACAACGAAAATCAGACCCCAGCTCCCACTCCCTAAGCCCCAGCTGTGCCGCCGCCTCTCTACCCCTCCAGTAAAATCTCTCTCCAGTTCCTGGTGTCTTCCTCCAGGAGGACACGATGATATACAGGCACACATGCAGCCCACTCATCTGCACCTTGCTTCTTTCCACCTCATACATCTTGGAGATGGTTCTAAATCAGGTCATATGTTGCTGCTTCCTTCTTAACTGGCTGCTTAGTATAATTTAAACTTTCTTGAAGGTATTTTGGCATCTAAACCTCCCACCCCTTGCTCGCTGAAGCTTGGTTCACTAGTTGGATTTAGTTATTATTAAGTACAGACAATGGCCTCCCGGGAACTCCAGGGACCTTATCAGGAGGGGGAAGCATGAAGGCGGATCTGCGCTTCCCCCGCGCCCCCAGTCCACGCCCCAGGTGCCCATCGTGGGGCTTCAGTATCATTATTTCCATGTTGACACAGCGCCCGTGGGCGTGAGTTTGCTGTCTTGACTTGGTTCGGGTTTTCGCAGCAAGTTACACAAGTAGAATGAAAGCGGCTCAGGAAACAGCGCTATCTGGGTGTGTTATCTCGGAAACCAAATATTTGATCATCAGTCCCGCAGTGCGCTGGCGCTGCCGGGGGGTTAGTTTGAGCAAGTCTGGAGAATGTGCGCGCACAGATGGAGGGGGAGCTCCCCGGCCCTCGCCGCAGCCCCAGGCTCGCGTTGCCCGGGTCGTCGCGGCTCCAGTCGGAAACCGGGACCCCCAGCCGCCCCCGCGGCGTCAGCTCGGAGATCCCGCGCAACACAATCGCCAAAACCTGTGATTTGCGCGCCACACGTGATAAACGCTGAAAATAGATTCTGCTGGCCCGGGACCTACCACTAAATATTTAAAATAGAAGACTAGCTGCAGGGCACAGTGGCTCACGCCTGTAATCCCAGCACTTTGGGAGGCTGAGGCGGGAGGATCACCTGAGATCGGGAGTTCGAGACCAGCCTGACCAACATGGAGAAACCCTGTCTCTACTAAAAATACAAAATTAGCCAGGCGTGGTGGCGCATGCCTGTAATCCCAGCTACTCGGGAGCCTGAGGCACGAGAATCGCTTGAACCCGGGAGGCAGAGGTTGCGGCAAGCAGAGATCGCGCCATTGCACTACAGACTGGGCGACAAGAGTGAAACTCCGACTCAAAAAAAAAAAAAAGAAAAAAGAAAGAAAAAACAGAAAAGAAAAGAAAAAAGAAAAAAATAAAGAAAGAAAACTAGCAATGGCACCGTTTCTTCCCCAGCTCCAGCCAAGAGAGAATGGGGCATCCGGCGGCCCGGAGAGGGGCCCCAAGGCGCTCGGAGCGCGCGGTACGCTAAGGCGGGCGCACCACGAGGGGACAGGTAGGGCTTGACAGGGCGGGTAAGGGAGTGCGACGACCGCGATGCCAGGGCCAGGCAGGGCTGAGAGGGGCCCAGGAAGGGCGGGAAGGCAGCCTGGGCGGGAAGGCAGCCTCGCCGGGAAGGGCCCTTTACATCCAGGTAGCGCGAGCCGCGCCGGCCCGGGACAGCTCACATGACCGAGCCCCGCGCTTTGAACTGCCCTTGCCTCCAGCTCCAGAGATGCAGCCGGCGACGTAACATGGAGGGGACTTCGGAGGATCCCTCCTTCCCAGTAACCCCTACAGGCCCACCGAGCCCAGCGCGCCCAACCTGGGGGCGCACACAGCTTGGGAGTCATAGGGCTGTGGGTGGGAGGCCCTCGGGCAGGCACTGCGATTTCAGCCAGGAGCGGAAAGCTGGGCGGGCTGCATAGAAGAAGCGGCTCCCTCCCTCCCAGTCTCAAAGTGCCCCCGAAAGGAGACGCCTACCTTCGCCTGCCCTTACTCACCGAGGTTGACGAAGCTCATGACCATGTCGGCGTCGGTGAGGAAATGGCTATCTTGCAGGCTGGCCAGAGGGGGGCCCTGGGTACTGAAGACGGCCTTGTAGGGGTAGGAGAAGCCCTGGCCGCCGGGCCCGCCGCCCTCCTCCACCGCCATGGCGTTGTACAGGTCCAGCATGAACATGGGTGCCGAGTTGTGCTTGCCCTGGAGGTGCGGGCGCGGGCGGTGGGGCAAGCCCAAAATGGAGAGGATCTCGCGCTGCATCTCCCGCCGCTCCTGGCTGCGGAGGCGCCGGTGGATGAAGCTCGAGTGCACCTCGTTGTCCAGGCTGAAGTCGGCCAGGGCGGAGCGCAGCAGGAACAGGGGTGCCCAGAGCGCCACGAAGCTGTGCGGCGCCGCAGCGCGCAGTGAGCGCACGTGCATCGCGCCGGCTCTACACACTACCCGGGCTCCGGGCCCGCACCGCCCCAGGTGGCAGAGGGGGCAGGCGGCCGTCCGCGCCGCTCGGTCACTTGCTGCAGACGGGCCCCGCTGCGCCCGCGCCAGACATGGCCCCTCCCCGGCCGGCCGCGCTCTGCCCGGACCCCCGCCCCCTGCTCGGTGCCGGCCCCGGGCCCCTCGCCCCGCACTCGCCCGGGCGCACCGCAGGGCTTGGAAAGCAGCCCCGGCGAACGAAAAGGCGAGTGAGGAGGCGGGCGCGGGTGGGAGGAGCAGCCAGCAAGCCTAGGAGTCCAGAGAACCAGCGCCGGGGAGGCAACGAGGAGGCAGGCGGGCGGGCGAGCGCTCCTTCTTCCCCCTCTTCTGGCGCTCTCGCCCTCGGGCGGCGGCGACCCACCCTCTTCCAACCTCTGGCGCGAATAGCAGGGGCCCCGGGGCGCTCTCCCAGCCTTGCGCGCCCTGAATCGCACAAGAGGCCGCCTCGGGAGCGCCAGAGTGGTACGCGCTGGGGCCTGGGCGGAGGAGGAGGAGGAGGAGGAGGAGAAGGACGGGCTTCGAGGGGCCCCTCCCGTGCCGGCGGCCTCCCACCTGCCCTCGGCCCCGCCCTCCCCCCAGCTGTGCCCAATGGGTTCATTCATTCCCTCTAGAGCGCTCGACAAATGTTTATCGAGTGCCCACGGGGTGCCTAGAGCCTGGCGGGACGTCACGGGGATGCGGCTGGAGGAATCCGAGCCGGCCCTGCCCTCTCGGCACTCGCGGTCCGGACCAGGAAGGCGGCCCGAGCGGGACGGGTGGGCTGCGGACCGCGGTGGGAAAAGTTGGGGGAGCGCGGAGGCGGCGCGGAAATAGAAGGCTTCCTGGAAGCGGTGACCCTCGAGCCGATCTTGCCCCTCAGTCCCTGTATCCTTTTAAGCCAGCCACGCTGACCCCTCCGCGCCTCCCTGAAGCCGTTGCCAGCTTGTCTCTGCGCTCGCCATTCCCTCCGCCTGGACCTCTCCCCGCTCACCACCTCCCGCCCCCATCAGACGCTGCTTTCTCCTCCCAGAGACCTCCAAGACCTGCCAAGCTGAGGTTGTTTCCTCGCCTCGCTCCTCGCACATTTGTTTTCTTTCCTGTACTTTCTCTTGTTGTCTGGAATTGTGTTTGAGTTACTCCGTGCCTTCTTTATTGCCTTCTTACCCACGCTAGACACCAGCGCACTGGGGCCCGGATCAGCGATCTTCTCCGCACCTCTGGTACCCACAGTGCCTTGAACCCAGCGCCTGGTAGCCACTGTAGCTGCGCAATCACGATTTGTTGAGTGAATAAGTGAACTTCGTGTGAGCTGGGGGTGGGGGGGATTCTTCCCACCTCTTCCTCTTCGGGGCCCTGTATCTTTCCAGCCACTCCTCAGCCTGAGACCAGACACCCCAGCCCCACCATTAGGGCTTCCCATCAGCCCTCCCCTTGTCAGTGCCTGGGGAGCCAGCTGGTGGTCTTCGCATCCTCTTCCCCTCCAAGGGTCTGTGCCTGAGACCTCCCCATCGGCCTCCTCTCCTGTCTCTCCTCTTCCATTCATCCCTCAATCAATACCAAGCCATGCATGCTGTCACAGGGAGTCCCCAGACCACTCAGAACCCACCGGTCCCTCTGCCGGTGTGGGATCTCAAGGGAATTACCGCACCCAGAGTGGCAGTGAGGGCAGCGGGGTAAAAGTTCATCCTGTCTCCTTCCCCTCCTGGGGCTCGGTGAGAGAGTGGGTCCCCAGAGGGCCTTTGGGATGAACTGGGAAGGGCTGAGGTTGGGGAACGGGGGGCGCTTGTCTGGGAGGGGCTCTGGCTAAGCCTCACTTTGGGGCTGTCCTTCCTGGAGCAGGAGAGCTGGGGAAGAGAATTATGGTCTTCTACAGTTTTCTGGAGCAGAAGTAGTTTGGCCAAGTGGCCCTCTGGGTCTCACTTGGGGACTTTAGGACTAGATGGCAGCCTGAGGGGCCACATGGGTGGAGAAAGGGGAGGCTAGAGGCCAGGGAAGGAGCAGAAAAATGCCAGCCTGCAGGTCCTGGCCATTTACACACAGGCCCCAGGCTGTGGGATGGAACAGGTCCTGAGCCCCATGCCAGGGAGGGGCCTCTGCCCACCCACCAGGCAAGGCCCTCAAACCACCCCCCCCCACACACACCTGCTCTTCATCCATTCATTCACTCCTTCCTTCAACAGACAAGCGTGGAGCACAGGATATCAGGGGGGGAGCTGTGGCGCCTGCAATGTGGACAGTCATACAGGGCCCCCCAGCTCTTAAGCTGGGGTCCTACTCTTGGTTTCCTACTCTGGGGTCACCATATGCAGTTCTGAATCACCTATGAACAAAGTCCCCCCTGCCCCGTACTAATTTTGCACCTGGCCCAGATATTATGTGGCCAGTCCCAGGGCCAAGCAAAATGCTGGGCAGAAAGACACGGCCATGAGCGAACCCACATGGTAGACTCCATCAAGGAGCCAGCCTCCAGGCCAGGGAAGCAAAGCAAGAGCCTTAAATAAGATTCAGGGACTGGAGGAGAGGCAGGTCTTGTCCATCACTCTCTCTGGGAACAATTGAGAAGCCAGGCAGAGGGGGACATGCAGGAGGAAAGGTGGGCATCGCCACGATGCAGGAATCCTACCCCAGGGTGACTGGGGAAATTGCAGGAGTGCCACAGTCGTCCAGGGTCCATCTGAGAGTGTACAACTGGAGAGCCTGGGTCACTTCAGCCTGTGATAAGTGACAGGCAGTGGGGGCGGGGGCACAGATAAACAATGTGAGGTGATGGAGGGTGGGAAGGGGAGCTTTTGGAGGAGATGCCACTGACCTGAGTCCTGAAAGACAAGAGACAGGCTTTTCCAGGGAAAGGCATCCCAGGTGGAGGAACAGCAAGTGCTTGAGTCCTGCAGAGCAGGGAACAGAAACCAGGCTCGGTCCCCAGCCCTGCACACGCCCTCCAGCGCTGGCTTGCTAGGGGCAGGCTATGCCACCTCCAGTGCCAGTGGAGAGAAAGGAGGTCATTTTCTTCCAAAGTCTGAAATAATAAGTAGCCAAAGCAGCCCTGTTCTTCAGCAGTAGTCTCTGCTTTTTCTCTACTCTCAAATCTTTTGGAGGGATCTTCACAAGCAGGTGAGGCTGGGGGCAGGGGCAGCAGGTCTTGGTGCTACAATTTACATATGAAACAACTGATCTGTCAGTGTCTAAGCAAGGATTCTAGTTTACCCTTCTTTGTGCATCTCACCTGAGCCTATTCTGAGCCTGGCACACAGCAGGTGCTCAATTAGTACCTGTTGAATGAATAGTAATAAGCACAGCCAATACCTAAAGAGACCGGTTGACTGAGGGCTGACTGTGCAGGCGCCAGTGCAGGCGCCAAGCTAAGGCATCTCCCAGATCCCTCACCCCAGCAACCCTTCCTCTGAGATGCCATCTTTTCTCATGCAAGAGGAAGAGACAACATGCCCTTCATATCTGAGACCTCAAGATATAAGGTTTTCTCTGAACTCCCACAAACCCCCATTTAGCCTTCTCTTTCCTGTGGTCCATGCTTGGGGGGGTCTTTCTTTTCCCTGTTTCCTCCCTGAGAGGCATCCCCAAGACTGCACCAGGCCCTCAGTGAATGCCGAATGAATGAATGAATGAATGAATGAAAACCAGCAAGCAAGAAATATCTGGCTGGGAGTGCATCTGATGCCAATTTGGGAGCTGAGACCACCACCAGAAAAGGCTTTGAGATTGCTGAGGGCAAGTCTTGTGTGGAGGAGGTAGCCTGGGCACTGAAGCCTGCCCACCCGCATTCACACCCCAGCTCTGTCTCTTCCAGCTGTGCACCGTGGGCCAGGGACTTAACCTCTCTACACCTCAGTTCCCCCATCTGTAAAATGGGGGGACTGATAACGCCTGTCTTCTGGGATCGCTGTGAGGTTTCAGAAGTTAATTCATAGAAAGGGCTTTGCACAGTGCCTGGGACACAGAGAAAACCTTTGATAAATGTTATTATGTTACCATCTGGATGAAAAGGAAAATATGAACAGGAAAGCCTCCTGAGTTACAAAATAACAACAAAACTTTTCATGATGGTCTGCTTTTTGGCCAAGCAGAGAAAAGCAAATGTATCCTGACTCTGAGAGCAAGAGCAAAAGTACCAGAGCAAAAGAGAGAGCGAAGTGGAAGGGAACATGAGAGATGAAAAGGTCATCACTGCATTCCGATCCTCACATTGTGCCTAGGCCCACTGCAGGCCAGCTGGGGCCCAGGGACTTCCCTGGGGCCTATCTCATTTCCCCAGCAGCTAGCCCCCAACCCACACACCCCCAGTTGTGGTTCCCCTGGCCAGGGCACCCAGCACTGGGCTCCAGGACCGTAATCCGATCTGCCCCAGTCTGCTCCACACCTGGGGCCGCCTTTGCCTGGATGAAAGACGGCCTGGAATTGTAAGGGGTGTTATTGTGTCGGGCGGCCCCGACCCAGTATCCGCGCCCCTCGCCTGCTGGCCTCCCAGTGCTGGGCCAGGAGTTTTCATTTCCTACATCATCAGTCACATCTTGCCGAAGCGATTTTGACCAAGTCAGCATGTCTCTCTAAGGCAGTAAAAAGAAGAAAAGAATTCTGCTGACACACACATTGTTCAGCGAGGTGGGGACCTCATCTTCATCTGTCTGCCCTAGAGGAGGCTCAGCTGGCCTGGGAGCTCCCTGGGGAGCACAACCAAGGAAGCCAGTGGGCCGCTCTCTCTCTCTGTCCACACCACCTGGCTAAGGCCAGATGACCTGGACCTCCAACCCCAACAAGGAATAGAGGGCCAAGAGCTGCCTCCTGCACAGGCTTGAAAATCCTTGTGTGCAGAGAGGTGGACCCTGCAGAGGAAATTATTAGCGCACACCTGTGGTGAAATTTTGTCTCCCATGCAGATCTCTTATTGCACGGGAGGCTTGGACTCCTCACGCTTGCACACTCTGAGATTTTCTTTGCACAACTTTAAAAGCAGCAGAATAAGAGATTAAACGTCTTCCATCAGTCTTAAGTACACATGGCAGTGGCCACAGTTCCAAATGGAAAATACAGACAACACACACACTCTAGAGAAAGCTGATACTATGCAGGATTTCTAGGATCTGGAAGCCAGCTAGGGGGAAGCAGTGGTTTTGTTTATTATTATCAGGGCTGTTATTTCTTCCTTGATTGGAGGAAGCCTGGTATGGTTTTGAGCACTAACTATCCTTGGTTCAGCATTAGAGATAGCCCTTTCCTCCTTCCAAAACGTGACAGGGGAGCGGCCAACCTGTCACCTGTTGGGAGCACTTGCTTCTGCTGGACACCTGCTAAGCCTGCACTGCCCAAGCCCACATCACCCGCAACTCCTCACTGCATGGAGAGGCTAGTTCTGCTCCTCAGATTGCAAAGAAGGAGGACCAACATCCAGAGAGCACCTTGTCCAGAGTCAGACAGCCAATCTGTAATGGAGCCAGGATCCAAAGCCACATCTGTCTACACAGCCCAGGCCTTTAAGCATCAGTGCACATTCAGTGACCTGGGAGCAGCCCCTTCCTTCCTTGCTTTAACCTAAAGCAACACTTCTCCAACCCAACTGTGCATGTGAATCCCCTGGGAGTCTGTTAGAACATAGATTCCCACAGTCAGTCTGAGTGGGCTGAGATTCTGCACTTCTAACTAGCTCCTGGGGGCTTGGAGGCTGTGGTCTTCAGGCTGTATGTTGAGGATCGAGGCTCTAGATTTCTGAAGTTATAGCTGACAAATTGGGGCTTCAAATTAAAACTTTAATATCTGTGATTCCAGGTGTCTTTTAAAATTAACTCATTAATTCTCCCAACTACCTTATATGGTTATTATTATTATTATCCCCATTTTACAGATGGGGAAATTGAGGCTCGAATACTTGAGGGAACCTGTCCAAAGCCACACCAATGGTGAGTGAATGGTAAAATCAGAATTCTGACGCCGGCTATCTTGTTCCAGGACTTAAGTCCTTAAACATTGAGGTACACCAAAACACAGGGTTTGTCTTGGTCCTGTAGGGACCTCCCAGTACCCATGGAGGCCTTGCACACAGTAGATGCCCTATCAGTGTTTGAGGAACATACCCCTGAGCCCCTCTTCAATTCTTCCTTTATTGCAGAAGTCATGCACTCAAAAGCCAACGGGCACCAACCAGGTAACATAAATACAGAGATGCAACATGAGGCTCAAGGAATATTTCTCTACCTCTTAATTTAATGGAAGGCAATCATGAGCACAGACACGGTGACAGGTGGCAGGAGACACTGGCCTGAATAAATAAGGAGGGTGCAGACTGGGGTGAACTGGAAACCACATGCCCATGGGTGATGCCATCCAGAAATTTGATTCCAACATCACCAGAAAGTTCTGATTTTCCAGAGAAGCTAGAAACTTGAGTTTGAATGTGACATCTCTCAATGTTTATCTGTTGGCAACTAATTCAACTCATTTTGGTTATTAGACCAAAGAAGCCACATCTACCAGTCAGATTCGATGAATCTGGTTTGCCCTGGCCTCATAAAGGGCTCTGCTGTGTCTGGAGGATGTGCCCAGCCTCCCCCAACCCATCACCCAAACCAAAGGACCACCAAGGATGGTGCATTTCAAGACAGCTCCATTGAATTCATGATTCGAGGGCTACTGAGCCAGTGGTTGAAAAGGCTGGAGCTGTCTGCCCCTTTAGGCAAAATCTGACCCTAACCTTCCCCAGAGTCCCTTCCCAGCAGAACTCTGCTGTTTGGCCCTGGTGACTGATCTGATAAACTCCCCCTCTCCCCAGAAACATCAAAAACCAGAATTCCATCTGCAAGAGCAGGAGTGAGTGTTCATTGCTCCTGCTTTTCAGCATCTCCCTCCTTCCAGCTAGATCTGAGCCCTCTCTTATGGTTGAGGCTGCCCCATCTGGTGTATATCCAGAGACGCACTGAATAGCCTGCTTTGCAGCGAGATCCCTGACAGGTGACCAAGTTTCAGCCAGTCAGAGGCACCCACCCCAGAAGCTATCAGTGCAGGCTCAAACTATTCTGCAGAGTGATCTGGGGCCGTGTCCCAACTACAGAGCCCCCAAGCCTGGTTCTCTGGCCTTCCCAGGGGTTCTGTGAGCCCCCAAGATCCTCTAGTGGTCTTCTTTTCTGCACCAGCCTGCCCAAGCTGCTTTCTGCTGCCTGCAGCCAGGAGCCCTGCTGGATACAGCACTGGGGAACTGGAGAGGGCATGGCAATCATGTCAGTTAAAAGGATACAGGCCTTCTCTTTTGTTCAGCAGCTAAAACTTTTGGTCAAGGAGTTTTTCACACATGCTCGACACAGAAAACAGAAACAGAGCTTCTTTGGTTACACAGAGCAGGGGAGGGACTAGGGTTACCACATTTGGCAAAAAAAATAGGTGTCCAGTTCAATTTGAATTTCAGATAAACAATGAATGAATTTTAGTATGAATATATCCCATTATATTGGAGTATATATATTATATATACTCATACTGAAATTTACTCGTTGTTTATCTGAAGTTCAAATCAGACTGGACACCCTGCCTGTTATCAGGTGATCCCAGCAGGGGCCCAGAGTCCCCAGGCCTGGTTTCTTTTCAATACCATTTTCTCTGCTCCCAGGGTTCCACAGAAAACACTGTGGAAGCTCACCTAATTTGAGACCCCTGCCTTTTCTCCTTCTTCTGCAAAGGTTTCCTCTGTTTTCTTTTCTTTTCTTTTTTTTTTCTTTTTTTTTAGACAGAGTCTCCCTCTATCTCCCAGGCTGGAGTGCAGTGGCACAATCTCAGCTCACTCTAACCTCTGCCTCCCGGGTTCAAGCAATTCTCCCTCCTCAGCCCCCCGAGTAGCTGGGATTACAGGTGTGCACCACCACGCCTGGCTAATTTTTGTATTTTTAATAGAAACAGGGTTACACCACATTGGCCAGACTGGTCTTGAACTCCTGGCCTCAAACAATCCATCCGTCTTGGCCTCTCAAAGTGCTGGGATTACAGGCATAAGCCACTCTGCCTGGCCAAGATTTCCTCTGTTTTCCTCAGTGGAAATGCCCCTTCTTCACTGTCAGTCCCTGTATTTCAGGTTGAACTATCCTCTTCTCTAAAATTCAGACTGGGCACATGACCCAGCCTGGTCAACCAGAGATGCCCCTGCGATGGGTTCAGTGACAGTCATGTGACCTAATCCAGGCCAATGAGATTCAACTTTTAGAACTTTTGCTAGAACTACCGGTAAAGGGGTCTCTCCTCCCACTGGGGTTGCTAGGTCAGGGGCTGCTGCTGGCCGTCATCTTCCCTCCCTTCAGAGAGAGCCTGCCCTGTGAGAGAAGCCACAGGACAGTAAAACAAGAGAAGGCAGGAGACTGACAGCATCACTGAGCCCCTGTAGCCCACTATCCCTGAAGCCAGCCCCACCCAGGACTGTTCAGTTTAAGCCATTGTGTACTGAGTTTCCAGTCAGTTACAACAAAAGTCCTGCAGACACGTGGTTCAATTCCTTCATCTTGAAGACAGAGAAATTGACACCCAAAGAGAAACTGTTGGACCCAAAGTCTTACAGTGAATGAGGGCAGAGCTGGGATTAGACTGGGCTCCTTGCTCCCAGAGTCCTGGGAACTCCTCACCATCCCACGTCGTGCTTCTCTCCATCTCTGTTGTTTTCTTCCTTCTCTCACCTCTTTCACTGTGTTTCTGCTCATTTAAAAAATTGTATTCTTTTACTTTGAGTTTTATCTTTATTCCCTCCCCATTGGTAAACCATTACTCTAAATATAACAGGTTAGTCCCAACTCATGTGAAAAGATCATATGGAAAGATTAACAGATTTGAGCTCATCTTCCATATGATGCAACAACTAATAAGAGTTAGCATGAATGACACAGCTATCTGATGTCCAAGCTTTGCTGATTAGCTCTCATTTCTAATCGCCCTGAAATTGGATGCAGTATCTCCCATTTCACAGATGAAGATCTGGAGGCCCAGGGGTCAAAGGACTTGGCCAAGAAACATGACTAACAAATGACAAAGCCAGCATTCAAACCTGGATGACCCAATTCTGATCCCCTATTTCACCCAGCCAGTTGCCCCTGTAAAGCCAGCCTGAGATTTTTATTTCCATAGCTCACATGATAACAAACCACTGAGCTGAGTTGCCAGATTTGGCAAATAAAAAATATAGGCTATCCAGTTAAATTTGAATTTTAGATAAATAATGACTAATTTTTTTAGAATAAATATGTCTCAAATTGCACGGGACATACTTACACTAACAATGAGCCTTTGTTTATCTGAAATGCAAACTTAACTTTTCACGGTGTATTCTGTCTGGCAATTCTACACTAAGGGGCTTTTACGCATAAAGCAAGAAGCATCAGCTGTGTCCTTGGTTCTGCAAAAAGCCTCAGGGCCTTTGCACTTGCTGTGCCATTTGCCTGGAAGGCTCATGCTGATATTCACCTCCTTCACCTCCTCTGGGTCTCTGCTGAAATATTTCACCATTAAAGCTTTCCCTTGCCCGTCTCTCAGAAGCAACCCATGTTTCTTTTTCTCTTAACACCACCACCTGAAATACAATAGTTACATGTTTATTTGTTCATTGTCTCTCTCCTTCCTGCCATGGAAATGTGGGCATGTGTTTTGGTCTGATTTGTTCACTACCGTGAATAGAGCCCAGAGCAGTGTCCCGTATGTAGTTGATACTCAGTGAATATTTGCTGAATGAGTGAATGAACTCTCTGCGAGCACATCTTGGTTTCTGTCTGGAATACTGCCTGACTTGAGATTGTCACTCACCTTCTGAGTGTCAGTGGGCATGCCCCTGAGCTCCCCACTCCTTGAGCCGGACTCATCACACATCTCAGAGTCACTGGGAGATCAGGTGACAAAACAGCCTTGAGAGTCAGATGCAAACTTGCCGGAGCACGTGTGCAAGCATTCCAGTGTGCTTTTCTCTTCTCTTCTCCTTCAAGCACTCGTGCCCCAGACAACTGAGCCTCGGAACACAAACCCTCAAAAACAATTTTTTCCAGTGTTCAGAGCATATGCAAGCTCCTCCCACCCCTGGCATCACTGTAGACAGTGGCATCAAGCACTTCCGAGTCGGAGGGAAGGACAGCACACCAACAGACATCAGTACCAACGACGGCTAATAGTCTAGACGTCTGGTCCGGTTATCTGCATCACCTCATTTCATCCTCACAACTCTTTTGAAATAGATATTTTTGTGCCCATTTTAAAGATGAGGAAACTGAGGCTCAGATTAATCAGTTCCACCGCCAGAAAGCAATGGAACCATGTTTTAATTCAGCCAGCCTGATAGCAGTCTCTGAGCCCATTTCCTCACCTGTAAAGTAGGTATAATTATAGTGCTGCCTGGCCAGTCACAGTGGCTCACGCCTATAATCCCAGCACTTTGGGAGGCCAAGGTGGGTGGATCATCTGAGGTCAGAAGTTCAAGACCACCCTGACCACCATGGTGAAACCCGGTGTCTACTAAAAAATACAAAATTAGCTGGGCGTGGTGATGCATGCCTGTAATCCCAGCTACTCGGGAGGCTGAGGCAGGAGAATCACTTGAACCCTGGAGGAGGAGGTTGCAGTGAGCTGAGATTGTGCCATTGTAGTCTAGCCTGGGCAACAAGAGCAAAACTCCATCTCAGATATAAATAAATAAATAAATGTGCTGCCTTGTTGGGATGTCATGGGGATAAAATGAGACATTGTGTATGAAGTATTTGCATGGGTCCAGGCAGGCTGCACACACAGGTGGCCACCACAGGCAACCTTGCCCTCCCCCCAGCCAGAAATAATCAGGATAGAGGATGTCATGTGAAGGCCATTATTCCAAGCTGCCCAGAGTGACCAATGACCTAGCTTGAGGAAAGACAGCTATCCAGAGTTATCAGATTCACTTCCTTGGGTATTTGAAATAGGAAATCCAGAGAAAACGAGGTTACAGGAGTGAGGCCAGGTCAAGAGGTACAAAGTGTGACCATGATGGGTGGTGAGCAAGCTGGCCTTATAAAGGAGCTCAGACCACTGGGGTCCGGTAGTGTAGGTTGTACACTGTGCACTCTGGGATCAACATTCCTATTCTTGCCTTTGAGAACGGTGACCTCCGGAGTTGTGCAGTACACACTCTCAGCAACTGTACCCAGCAGCCCTGGAATTTTATTCATTCATTGATTCATTCACATATATATTAATTTATTCCCACCATGTGACAGTCTCTTTCAGACCACGAGACAGCAGCAGTGAAAAGATATTCAAGACTTCTCACACAGGTATTTTAGTTAGGGGAGATGGACGAGAAGCAGGAGTGACTGACAAGTGCATGGAGAAAAAGAAAGCCCAGCGAGAGGCTGAGAGCAGAGGGTGGGAAGGCCTCTCTGAGGAGGGGAGGTCTCCAAAGCTGGGCCTAGGAGGAGTAGGGGGAGGGGACTGTGGGTAGAGGCAACGGTGGGTGCAAAGGCCCTGTGGTGACCCACAAGAGCATCTGGGATGCTTGGCTTCAGAAGCCCCTCCTAACTCCAGCTTTTCCTGGAGTTGATGGTTCCCTGTGCCCAGGTCCCCAGACACAGGTGTCTTTATGATCCCACCACATTCCTTGGGGTGGCTCGAGGCGGTGCCTAACTCTCACAGCCCAAAGAACTCTGACCCAACTTCCAGCTGGGGCCCCTGTCCCCGAACAGAGTCTCCAGACATGGGCATTGCTGGCCCTGGTCTGTTCTCCTCTTCTAAGGCTCAGTGACCCTCCTCAGCCAGACTTCTGCCCCACCCTTTTCTGCTCCCAACAAGCTCCCAGTGAGCTGCCTGCATCTGCAAAGCCGGGAAACATGATGTTCCCAGACATCAAAGAGTTTGCAAAAGATTGTGGTCACCTTAGACCCAGACCATTTCCTGAGGCTGCTGTTTAGATACCAAGTCCAGGGTTTTTTCTGTAGGGCTCCAGTGAAGGGTAGAAGCTACCCTGCACCTCAAGCCACCACCACCTCCCTTCCCTGGACCCCACCGTAATCCATGGCTCCTTACAACCCTCCACATCTCTGGCACTGGAGCCCTGATTTTGTTTTTATGGGGTAATATTCTTTCATCCCCAAATGCCATGTAGGAATTTGCTGGCGGGGTGGGGTGGGAACCAGAGAAACAAAAGGATGATTTACAGGGGTTTAAAAGCCTCATTATAACCAGAAAATTCAATTTACAGACATTTGGTTCTTCTATTTCCATTTTTTTGAGGAGAGAAAAGAAATCAATCTAGTGTGGACATTTTGAGTCCCTTGCTTAGAGGTTCAAGGCATCTGTGACTTCAGAAAGCCTTCTTGGCATGAAGCAATAAACAGGCTGAGCAGATAAAACCACCCTGTGTTTAAAAAGCAGGCCTGTCTCCGAGGCAGAATTTTTATAGATAAAACAACAGAACGTGACTCAAAAAAGTCGTGTTGGGAAAATGGCCCCATGTAGACACAAAATTCTTTACTCAGGAGCTAAGTTCTACAGCAGCACAGGAAGGCTTCATCTAGATAATTCTCTATGTCTGGCTTCAAGGAGCCACTCCGAAGCCCCGTTTTCCAGAGGAGTTTCCTGTTGCAAATATCACCTCCACGCCTTCAATGTTTCACTGCATGGAGGACCCTCTCTCTTTCTCCAGTTCACCAAAATGTTTGCACATGTTGTGAGGGAAAATGACTTTCTGTCAAGTAAGTTTAAGAAACGATGGGCTCCAGAAAGGGAAACATGTTTCTTCACTGCAGGACTTCTCAATTTTTTTTTTTTTTTTTTTTTTTTTTTTTGAGACGGAGTCTTGCTCTGTCACCAGCCTGGAGTGTAGTGGCGTGATCTCAGCTCACTGCAACCTCCGCCTCCTGAGTTCAAGCGATTCTCCTGCCTCAGCCTCCCAAGTAGCTGGGACTACAGGCACGCGCCACTACGCCCTGCTAATTTTTGTATTTTTAGTAGAGATGGGTTTTCACCATGTTGGCCAGGATGGTCTTGATCTCTTGACCTTGTGATCCACCCGCCTCAGCCTCGCAAAGTGCTGGAATTACATTCTCAGTCTTTAACTAGGGAGGAGAGGGTAGAGTGTTTCACAAGCTGTTATATTAAGTCAGAGATCTATCATGTGCAAGTGTCAGAAACCCAACTCAAAACGGCTCAATGCCCAACTCAGAGTGGTGTCCCTAACAGGGAAGTCCTATCAATCAACGCTGTGCCGGGCGGCTCATGGAGTGATCTCTGCCTCTGGGGTCCATTTCTCTCTGTCTCCATCTTTCAACTCGGCATCTATCTGAATGCTAGCTTCATTATTTCCTGCCACAGAGAGGCTTCCTCTGCATTGCCATATGTCAAGGCCAGCAGGTGACCCTGGGAAGAGAGAGAGAGAGCCTCTTGCTCCCAGGAGAGAATGTCCAGGTCTTGGCTCACCTTGCACACCAGTAATGGCAAATGGGGAAGGGAGCACCTGGATTTCCCAGCCTCGCCTGCTCACCTCTGAGTGAGGGTGGAGGTCAGGGCACTGGGTCAGCCCCACCAGAGACCCATATCGTAGGGCAGGCACCATTTTCCCAAAGCAGGGGGATGCTGTCACCTGAATCCAGGAAGGGACACTGGGTCAGTAAAAAGGAAACCAAATTTTCCTGGGCATGGTGGCTCACACCTGTAACCCCAGCACTTTGGGAGGCAGAGGTGGGCAGATCACCTGAAGTCAGGAATTCAAGACCAGCCTGGCCAACATGGCGAAACCCCATCTCTACTAAAAATACAAAAATTAGCTGGGCGTGGTGGCGGGCCCCTGTAATCCCAGCTACTCAGGAGGCTGAAGCAGGAGAATCACTTGAACCCTGGAGGCAGTGGTTGCAGTGAGCTGAGATGGCGCCATTGCATTCCAGCCTGGGCGACAAGAGCAAAATGCAATCTCAAAAAAAGGAAAGAATGAAAGAAAGAAAGGGGAAGAGAAGAGAGAAAAGAAAAGAAAAGAAAAGAAAATTCGATCAAAAACCCCCCTTGATGGCCGAGCACCCAGCTGAACTGGGGCTCTGTAGACAGAGGCCCTGGGGAGCAGACGCTTACCCCGGACAACGACCTATCCAGCTCTGAATTTCTGCGCTGGCATGGGTTTGCAGGTCGTTAGCACTGGGTGCCACGTGCCCGTTGGTTTGTGAGCTTCCAGAGGACATGCCGCATATGCTGTTTTGTACTTTCTGTGTCTAACACGGGACTCTACATACAGTCAGTGTTCAATGAACACTTGATCAATAGAGGAATTCACAGATCCCCTGCCCTTTTTCAGCTGCAGCCCTAACTCAGTCCAGTGTGGTTCCTGACTTCTCATCCACCTCCGTCATAAGACCATCTGCTGCAGGCTCCTGCCTCCTGGTTCAACACCTGGCAGGTAGCGGGGACTCAACACAGCTGCTCAGTCAGGAAGCGGCCGTTGCTTGCTGCTGGGTTTTGCTTATGTGTTGGCTTTTGTGCCCGTCTTTGTTCCTACTTTGAATTTTAAACTCCTTTTGTCTGCTTTTTGAATAGATTCTTCTAGGGGTTCATTCTATCCTCTTGCATTAATTATTTAGTGAGTATTACCATGTGCCAGACATTGTTCTGAGCGTGGTGCGTACAGTAGTGAACAACATGGACTAAACTTCTCCGCACATGGGACTTTTACCCTAACAGCGCTGTTAGACGGGGCCCAGTAACACAGGGCAGGGGTGCAGAGAGGGACAAGGATGCCACTTTAGCTATAGTAATCAGGAAAAGCCCTGGATCTGAGCAGAGACCCCTGAGGACAGAGGGGAGGGAGCCGCTCACATCACTGGGGAAGAGCATTCCTTTTTTTTTTTTTTTTAAGAGATGGAGTCTCACTCTGTTGCCCAGGCTGGAGTGCAGTGATGTGATCTCGGCTCACTGCCACCTCCACCTCCCAGGTTCAAGCGATTCTCCTGCCTCAGCCTCCCGAGTAGCTGGAACTACAGGCACCTGCCACCATGCCTGGCTAATTTTTGTCTGTTTAGTAGAGATGGGGTTTCAGCACCACCAGGAGCAGGACCTCAGCCCACCCAGGACTCCTGAATCAGAATCTGCCATTTGCTCACCATGTGACCCTGGACAATTTGCCAAACCTTTCTGGGTCTCTGTTTTCTCATCTGTAAAATGGGCAGAATTATTTCTCTCATCTGTCTCCCTCAGATTCCTGGGAAGAACCAATGAGATAATCCATGGAAAGTGCCTAACACAAAATCAACTTAAGAAATGACAACTGGCCGGGCACAGTGGCTCACGCCTGTAATCCCAGCACTTGGGAGGCCGAGGCGAGCAGATCACTTAAAGTCAGGAGCTCAAGACCAGCCTGGTCAACATGGTGAAACCCTGTCTCTACTAAAAATACAAAAATTAGTCCAGTGTGGTGACGGGTGCCTGTAATCCCAGCTACTCAGGAGGAGGCTGAGGCAGGAGAATCGCTTGAACCCAGGAGGCAGAGGTTGCAATGAGCTGAGATCACCCCCACTGCACTCTAGCCTGGGCAACAGAGCAAGACTCTGTCTCAGAAAAAAAAAAAAAAAGAAAAAGAAAGAAAGAAATGACTGGCAGCCAGTACCACTCTTCATGTTGGCCTCGCAGTTGACATTTCCTCAGGAGGGCACTTCTGAATTCCTCAAGGGAGAAAGAAAAACAGACTCCAGGAATATCCTGGTTGTTGGGCACAGGGAAAGCAACATTGCTGACGTCCATCTGATATAGAATTCTCAGAAATGCTGGGATACACCTGTTGGCCTGTAGCTTTCTGGCTGGTTCTTGTTTGCACTTGGGGGTCGTCCTCAGGGCCTTGCAGGGACGTGTTTCCTGGAGTTGAGAATCCAGAACAGCAAAACTGGCTCCTGCGACTCCTCTATTTCAACAAATTCATGACCCGAATGAAAGTGGCTCTGAGCTGCACTAGGCCCTGCATACAGACACTAACTGGCAGCTTTGAAAATGACCATTCTGGAAATCTGCGTGAGGATTCCAGAGGTCAAACTAAATAAGCTGCTGAAACTAGTCATCTCTCGAAATTTCATCTTTGGCAATACAGGAAAAAAAAAATTCAAAAACTTTTTGTTTTGTTTTGTTTTGTTTTGAGACAGAGTCTCCCTAAGTCACTGAGGCTGGAGTACAGTAGCATGATCTCGGCTCACTGCAACCTCTGCCTCCTGAGTTCAAGCGATTCTCCTGCCTCAGCCTTCCAAGTAGCTGGGATTACAAGTGCCCACAACCACACCTGGCTAATTATTTTTTGTATTTTTAGTAGAGATGGGGTTTTGCCATATTGGCCAAGCTGGTTTCGAATTCCTGACCTCAGGTGATCCACCGGCCTCGGTTTCCCCAAGTGCTGGGATTACAGGTGTGAGCCACCACAGCCAGCCTAAAAATAACTTCTTTAAAACAAACAGAAATTTTAAAATAACTTCTTTTAGGCAGTCCATTCCGTGGAATTGGTGGCACTGACCTCATATGATGTCCCAGAAAGCTGGCCACAAAAGTTTCCATCCCCCATGACAGACAAACAGTTCCACTCTGGGGCAATTCTCCCTGTGTCCAGACCACAAATGCCCCTGCCTGTTTGGTGCGTCTCAGCAGCAGAAAATCACCAACCACAAAGCTTCCAGGGCCAGCATTTAAAATCAACCCAAAGACACTCCCCTTCCACATGCTTTGGGCTCCGTGCGATCTTTCATAGCGCAGCTCCACACTCTTCCTCGCAGACAAGACTGGCATTCAAACCAGGAATTCTTCTGAGGGGCTCTGTGTGCAGGAATACAATCACCTCAAGCTCGTGTAAGAAGAAGAGAGCTCCAGTTACCGGGGCTTCCGAAGGCTTTTAATAGAAAACATTTGTGCCAAATAAAAAGCTTCTCCTTGTGTTTTGCTTTAGCTGTAAATTATCTGCTCCAAGGATCCATCCAGAAATCCCTACTGAGGGTGAACTCCACAGCGTGGTTGAGTCCAGATTTGTTGCTCGGTCCAGATAGATTTTCAGCTGCTGCATCCAAACTGCAGCCAGGGGGACAATAAGAACAGAACCTCTTTTGTTCTGATGAAACTGTTTTTAATGGTCCCTTCTAGGCTGGGCCCTAGTGGAAGTCTCAACAAGGCCGCTCATTGAAACGCCCTTGAAAGAGCCAAGTGGGGAGCGCGAGGGACTCTGGGGAGGGGCCGGCGGCCCTTTGCTCAGCCGTGGTGGTCCTGCCGCAAAGGAGAGCTGGGCTGTTTTATTTGTTGTCTGAGATGGAAAAGGGGGAGGGGGTCGTCGAGACGACGACCGTCCCGCAAATTTCTATAATTACTGCCTGCAGAGTGTTAGGGACACACACACAGTAACATCAAACGTCATCCTGGAGGGATAGGGGTTCCCAAAAGCTGAACACCCAGAAGCTGGTAGAGCAAATCCACTAAATGGAACAACATGTGTTCCCCAGCCCAAGAACTCCAACTGCATTAAGGGAGGCACGTTTCTGACCACTTTACTTTTCATCTTGAGGCCTCAGGGGGCCCTTTAGTTCATGCAGAATCCAGGATACAGAAGGGAAGAAACAGATGGAAAGATGCCAACCGCTGCCAGGGCACAAGTAGCTGCCTGCTCCGCACCCCTCTTAAGCCCTGACATCTGCAGGTGTCAGTCTTCTGAGGGTCCCCCAGTGGCACCTGAAGGATGCTGTCCATGTAGCAACAGGGACAAAGGAAACAAGGAAACAAGCTGGGCACGGTGGCTCATGCCTGTAATCCCAACACTTCGGGAGGCCGAGGTGGGAGGATAGCTTGATCCCAAGAGTTTGAGGTCGGCGTGGGCAATGTAGTGAAACCTCATCTCTCTACAGAACAAATAAGAAAAAAAAAATAGCTGGGCCTGGAGGCACACGTTTGTAGTCCCAGCTACTCGGGCTAAGGTGGGAGGATCCCTTGAGCCCAGGAGTTTGAGGCTGCAGTGAGCTATGATCACACCACTGCATTCCAGCCTGGGCAACAGAGCGAGACCCCGTCTCTAAAAAATGAAAAGCTGTGATTTATCCCTCAGAGGGAGTTTCTCCACTTTTGAGTGAGATTTTAAGTTTGCCTCTGAAGAACATGCTCTGGTTCCCCACAAAAGCAATCAGTGGTTCTCAGCAGGGGGCAATTGTGCCCCCACAGAGAACATGGAGCAATGTCTAGGGACATTTTTGCTGTCACAACTGGGGAAAGGGGGTGCTACTGGCATTTAGTGGCTGAGGGTCAAGGATGTCGCTTAACACCCTCTGATGCACAGGGTGGGCCCCCCAACAGTGGAGGATCCAGCCCAGAAGAGAATAGTGCTGAGGTCGAGAAACCCTGGGCTAGGAGGAGGTGACTCAGACCCCATTAAAGCACCCACTGCCGCTGAGATGGGAAGTACCCTCATTTGTTTGAGTTCAGGAAGGATCAAATTGCTGTCTGACTGGCGGAGGCACAATTTGTCCTTCCCAAGTGCATGAGAACAAGGGCAACCGGGGCTCTTTAAAGAAACAGGTTTTAGGGTTAGTCTTTATTTGGCACTAAATCATCTTAAATTGTGTGGGGGAAATGGAATACAATTCAAGTTGTATTACTAATCAATCTTTGAGTAGAATAAATCACACTGAATGATATTCTATTAAATCTGAAAGTAATTAAAAACCATGCAAAATTCT
Source organism: Pongo abelii (assembly GCF_028885655.2). Taxonomy (NCBI): domain Eukaryota; kingdom Metazoa; phylum Chordata; class Mammalia; order Primates; family Hominidae; genus Pongo; species Pongo abelii. The sequence goes on from NC_072006.2 coordinate 61,684,393, forward strand.
GGACTTTCATCAAATTTTGCTCAGCTCAAACCTTCTATCCTGCCTCCAAACACACCTGCTTCCATCACCAGAGACTGTCTGGAGGTAGAACATGCTTAGTATTTGACATATGGATTTGTTAATCACATCTCTTTGTCTCTAGGAAGTGATGAGAAGGGGCTGATATCAGAGAACTTTGAGCAGAGAGGGAAGGGGTGAAGTTTAGGATCTGAGCCCCAAGGTTTGAGTCCCAGCTCTGCCAGCGGTGTGACCTTGGGCAACCTGCCCCCACCACCCCAAAACTTGGATTTTCTCATCTGTAAAGAGGAAGTAAAAATAGTTTCCTCCTCCTAGGCTTTTGTTGTTTTGGGGGTTGTTTTTCTTGATGTTATTGTTTTGAGACAGGGTCTTGTTCTGTTACCCAGGCTGGAGTGCAGTGGTGCAATCACGGTTCACTGCAGCTTTGACCTCCTGGGCTCAATACTTGCGCCTCAGCCCCACAAGTAGCTGGGACTGCAGGTGTATGTCACCATGTGCAGCTAATTTTTTTTTTTTTTTTTTTTTTGTAGAGATGGGGTTTCACCTTGTTGCCCAGGCTGGTCTCGAGCTCCTGGACTCAAGTGATCCACCTGCCTCAGCTTCCCAAAGTGCTGGGATTACAAGTGTGAGCCACTGCACCCAGCCTCCCAGGGTTCTTATAAAGACTGACATAAGATAACGGATGTAAACGTCTCAGCATACTCCCTGGCCTCTGGGAAGCATCAGAAGGTGTTGGCTTTTTTTTTTTTATTTTTTTTTTTATTTTTTTTTTTTTGAGACAGAGTTTCACTCTGTGGTCCAGGCTGGAGTACAATGGCACAGTCTTGGCTCATTGCAACCTCCACTTCCCGGGTTCCAGCAATTCTCCTGCCTCATCCTCCCTAGCAGCTGGGACTACAGGTGCATGCCACCACACCCGGCTAATTTTTATATTTTTAGTAGAGACAGTGTTTCACTATGTTGGCCAGGCTGGTCTCGAACTCCTGATCTTGTGATCCACCCACCTTGGCTTCCCAAGGTGCTGGGATTATAGGCGTGAGCCACTGCGCCCAGCCAGCTACCTTTATAGTCCAACTTTGCCCCTCTGCAGGCTCCAGGAAGCCTGGAGTGATGGGGGTCCATCCCCTTGCTGTGTGTTGGGGCACCCCGCTTCTTTGCACCTACCTAATTGTATGGGTCCCAATGACTTTTGTGGCTTGGAGTCTGCCTTCCCCTGGAGAACAGAAGCTCTGGAAGGGCAGAACAGGGCTGTCTCAGCACCTGGCACAAAACTCAGTAAATGCTTGTGTAATGAATGGCAAAGGGAATATTTGCCCCATGTGAAGAGCCTGGCTTCCAGTCCTTGCTCTGAAACTTACTAGCTGTGGACTTGGGATAACAAAAATAATAGCCTTCTTCTTTCCCACGCATCTAAGTCATCAGCAGGTCCTGCTGCTTCTACCTTCAAGGTAGAGTCTGACCCTACCCACTTCTGCCCTGGGTCCAGGCTACATCTGCCTGGACTGTGGCCCCGAAAGTCCATGCCACAGCCCACAATTCCCCCCCTCACCTTGCTCCCTGCCAGTATCACTTTGCCCCATTCCAGATGTTCCAGCTACCCTGCCTCTTCCTTCTATATCACCACCCAGACCACCCTAGCAAAATCTCTCCCCCTGGGGACAACCATTGTCTGTAATACCTTTTATTTATCTGCCACATGTTTTCTTTCTCCATGGAAGAGTCTCTTTCTTCCTTATCATTGCATTTCTAATGCCTAGAACAGTACATGGTCCATTAAAAGAAAACTCCATAAGTATATCCTGAACAAAGGAATGTATTGATTTAATTAATTGATGGTTGACTAATTAATAGTGAAGAGCCCAGGCTCTGAAGCCAGACTACCTGGGTTCAAATCCTAGCTGCTTCACATTCTAGTAGAACATCCTGAGGCATGAGATTTGGGCTGTTTGAGCCTCAGCTGCCTCATCTACGACATGGCGAAACAGCCACATCCATTTTGGGGGTTGCTACAAGGATTAAGCAGGTCCACACTACGTACCAACTTGGCCCCACGCTGACATCTCAGAGATACTCGGTGACTGCGTGGGGAACGCGTTACTGCCTGTTAGTTAAGACGACATTTGCCCATTTGAAAAGCACTCCTACGCTCTTTCCTTTTAAGCAATTCAGGTGGGACCTTATGGAATTGCTGATATCTGACCGTTTTAACCTAGAAAAATGGCAGCTTCATTGGGGTTAAAAGATGTTTCCCCAGGCCACACGGCTGGGAAGCGCAGGAGCCACTCTTGAATTGGAACTCCTGCTCAGTGTGTTAACTGGGCCCCTTTGAGCCTTTAGAAGCTGGCGTCTGACGCCAAGAGAACTCCAGGTTCACTTTGTTCTTCCCTGGTGGCAAGGAGGAGGCAGCTGCCTAAACAGAGGTGCCAGGAGGGATGATGGCCACGGGGGCGTGCAAAGGCAGGGACCGCAGTGCGGCTGAGCAGGAGATGGAGTCTTGTGTGATAGGAAGAGATGCCCCTACCTAGCCTCTGAGCCCATTCCCTGAGTACATCACACAGCTCCCTTTCCTCTCTTTCTTTCCCCATTCCTTCCTTCCCTCCTTCCCTTTTTCCTTCTTTTTCTTCCTTCCTCCCTTTTCTTTTGCCCTTCTTAGCCTCTCTTTCTTCATTTTTTAATTAAACAATGACTGGATTCCTTTCTAGCAGTTTCACAAGGGGTGAAGTCACTTAGCAACCTTAATTATTTCCAACTTAATAACGTCCTGGGGTGGGGGACAGGTCGAGCCGCAGTGGCCAGAATGCCTTGCTGGGTAAGCCGCTCAGAGGCGGGCTCTGGAGCAAATGAAGCGTCCGACCAAATACTTCTCATATTTTCCCTCTCCCTGGTAAGGGCTTTTGTTTGGAGTGAACCTTTTTTTTTTTTTTCTCCCCCTGATAAACATGAATGACTACAGTTGACTGCAATTTTTTTCAGCTGGCTGTAGCTTCAAAGATTTGAGGGGTTTGAATTCCAGGCTTTAAATCACATGTTTTTCCCTTTTTGCTCTCAGACACACCTATAGTAGATAATAGAAATATGAATTTCATCTTCAACTAAAAGGAAAATAGGGAGATCTGTTGTTGGGAGTAGAGGAGTTATCAGCGGTCAGACTGGTGTGAACAGTGTGCAGTGGTGGAAACCCCACAGATCATCGCCATCCACTGAGTAATGATAGGGAGGCCAGCATGGTCCTGCCAGATCATCTCAGCCAACAGTTACCAAGCCCTGACAGTGGGCAGGCACTGGCATAGCCCCTCATAGACACTGTGCCTCAGACCACCCTAGAAGGCAGGTGTCAAGATTACCACTGAAAAAGCTGCAACACAGAGAAGTTAAGAAACATCCCCTGGGTCACACAGCTCCATCATGAAGCTGAACCCAAATGCATTTTTTCCTCCAAAGCCTGCCTGCCTCTCCCAAGACCTCTCCTTCCTCACCAAAGGAATAACACTCATGAGCAAGCAGCCATAAATCAAAACAAATAAAACATCTACTTTGAAGTGCTGCCGTGGCGCGTCGATGACACAAAGGGCACGGAAGATTCTGGTTCGTGATTCCTGAAGAAACACTTGCCCATTTCCTGCCTCTCCCAACTGGCAAGACACATTTGTAAATACCGAAGGCAAAGATGCAAACAGATTAGGGTTCAAATTGGGCACAAGTCACTTACTGGCCATGTGATCTGGGATGGGCCACTTAACTGTTTCTAAGCCTCAATTTTCCTCATCTGGAAACTAGGGCTCATGGCAGCACCTACCTCATGGGGCTGTGGAGAGAATTAAGGGAGAAATAACAGTGAGTACTCGATAAATGTCATCTATATTTTTAAAACAAAACAAAACAGTAATAAGCTGGCAGAACTACAGAGGATGGCGGAGACTGCAGGGCGCTTGCCAGATGGTGTCTTTGCTGAAAGAGGAATTTTCTGATCCAGCCTGAAGACAGCCCCAAGTGACTTTCCTCAGCATTTCCTCTGTGCCGGGCAATGTGCTACGTTCCTTCCAGGAACTGGCCCAAGAACATTGCCACTGTGCTCTCATTTAACCCCTGCGACAGCCCTAGGAACAAAGTCTAGGTGTGAGCTCCGTTTTACAGACTGGAAACTGAAGCTTGGAGAGAAGTCACTTCTTCAAGGTCACACACGAGGGCGGGGCAGTGAGGATGTAAACCGAGGCCAGTCCAAAGCACCCCTGCCCACCTCCCGACCCAGCTGTCCATCACTCCAGGGTAGCCACTTCCTGCCATGTTATATTCATTAAAAGTTTAGAATCCACCTACTGTGCGTCAGCCCCTGAGTGATCTAACACTATCATCGGACGGCACAGGAGTGACGTGCCAAGCTGACACCTTTGCTGTTTAAAAGGGAAAGGAGAGCAAATGACCTAATACGTAGCAGACTTTGGGAAACCTGCTGGGACTCCTTCATAGCTGCTCCCTTAGCAATATGGTTTGCAGCAGCGCTGTCATAGGAGAACACGGGTCTGGGTTCTTAAAAAAACCCACATCCCACAAAGCAGCGGGGCATCCTCTGCATGGGGTGGGGGGTTCTCCCCACCCCCCACCCCACGCAGAGTAGAAGCAAATCCTGAATTCTTGCAGTTCCCCAAAAACGCTTGTCTGGTCAGATGTTCCAACCTCCTCAAGGGCGCCTGGAGACCGGGCGATTCTTTGTCATGTTAATGAATCATTTTAATAGAGTGTTTTAACAAAAACATTCATCACCTTTTGTGCAACAAGGATTTTCTTTTTTGTTCTACTTAAATGGTTAAGTAGGTAATAAACGCCTATCAGCTGTACCACCACAGCCTGGTAATCCCTCCAAACCCTAAATCATAGGAGGATTATTATTGTCCTGATAAATTAACACTCAGAGAAAGCTGGTGGGCCAGGGTTTGGAGCTGTCTGTCCCACAGGAAAGAAAAGCTGGGTTTTCTTTGAGCCGAGGTCATCAGCTGACCAGCTGACTGCCCTCCAGCCTGGGCAACAGAGTGCAGTAGATCAGGGAGGCACCACTCCTGCCCACCGGGCCCCTGTGGCTGCAATGCCACCCTGGGGATGGGCACTTCTCTCTCCCTGCAACTCCCCACCCTCTCCATCAGTTACAAAAGGCCCTACAAGGAATCTGGCCCTTTGCTGAATCCCGGGGCAACCAAAAGAGGAAACAGACGGTACCCTTGTCCTCAGAGAGTGACGGGCTCCTGAGGGAGCCTGGCAAGGCTGTCCAGGGCCCCAACGCAATCACCACTGTGGTTGGCACCAGGAAGCAGCCGGGCAGAGGACTGGCTCCCTGGTTCAGGGAGGGGGCCTGGCAAAACTCCGTGAGGAGGAGACATTCATCTCAGAGGCTGGGGTGGCTCTGATCTCCTGCGGGGCCTGGCTGAGCCACACTTCCAGAACTGCCTTCCATGTGGGTTTCTGCTGTGAGGCTGTTTCCAGAGGCTGCTGTCACAAAGTTCTGAAGGCTTGGATGGCTGAAAACCACGGAAATGTGTTCTCTCACAGTTCCAGAAGCCTGGAGGCCAAAATCAAGATGTCAGCAGGGCAGCGCTCCCTCCAGACCTCTGGGGGAAGAGCCTTCCTGGCCCCTTCCAGCTTCTGGTAGCCCCAGGCATCCTTGGCTGTGGCTGCATCACCCCAATCTCTGCCTCTATTTCCACCTGGCCATCTTCTCCCTGTGTGTCTTCCTGTCGTCTTCCCTCTCCAGGTCTGTGTCCACATTTCCCTCTCCTTATAAGGACAGTTCTACTGGATCAGCAGCCCACCCTATTCTAAATGATCTCCTTACCTCAATTAATGACATGTGCAATGACTCTAATTCCAAATAACGTCACATTCTGAGATCCTGGGGCTTAGCATCTCAACATATCTTTTGGGGGATACGATGCAACCCATGAGAAGGAGGCCGGGAGAGAGACCCTCGAGTGAGACCTGGAGGGTGAAACCACCTCAGCCCCTTGCAGCACGTGCACACACATGGTCGCTCTCCACTGCACACTGCACGGCCCGGGGCAGCTGCCAGCCTGCTGTTGCTCCACCTGGCCCTGGCTCCTCCTACAGCTTCTCCAGGTCCAGGTGTGTGCTCAGCTTCGTGATAAAGGGCCCAGTGCTGGTGACATCCTCATCACCACGGTGAGAGGCAACAAGAACGGATGCGGGGCTCAGTCTGTCCTCGGGGCACCAGCTCGTGCCATCGGTTCCAGCTTCTCCCTCCTCTCCCCATTTTGCATCCACCTTCCTTTTCCAACTGTCTGTTCTCCTGACTCCATGCATCTGGACCTGCCCAGGTCTCCTCGGGTCCCCCTTTCTGCTTTTGTGCTCTCCTCCCAACTTCCACAGCTGGCGCCAGGTGCTGTGTGCCACAGATGCTCCCCCTGCAGGTGCAGGGAGCAGGACACACCTGGTCCCTACCTTCCCGAAGCCTGTAGCCAGAGACTGAAAGCCTAGCCCTGCCTTCAGGCAGGCCAAGCTCTAGGTGTCGTTCACAGCCCAGAACTCCCTGGGATCAGGTGAGGCTGGGATTGTGCCTAAAATCACACAGATTTCCTTGATGTTTTCCCTTCTCGGTTCTGCTTTCCTGACTCCAATAGTGGTTTCTCCTGGACACGTATCCCCAATAAACCACGAGCGTGTGAATCAGTGATTCTGGGTCTGCTTCAGGGAAACTTGCTCTAATGCAAAGACATTTAGCAAAGTGATTTCAAACAGCAGGTTAGGAGTCAAACATCCTGTGCTGACGCTTGTGGAAGGTAAGACCAGGGGCTTAGTGCACAGGTGAGTGCACCTGTGTGTATCCTGGGGCGCCACCCCATCTGGCCACGCTTTGTGTTAATGGGGGACACACAAAGGGGAGACCTTAACCCACAGGACCAGTAGGTCTGATCCACAGGCTGCCCTGCGCATGTGAAAAGTGGGAGCTGAGATCAAGCCCACTAAGACTGTCGGGAGGAATGGACATCTTTGCTTACTAATTTGTGTTTTGAAAGTAATTTCAGGCTTGCAGCAAGGTTGCAAAACCAGCAGAGTTCCTATGTGCCCTTCACCCGGCTTCCCCTAACGTTAGCATCTTGCATAATCATGGTACAAGGGCGTCTTTTTAAAACCCAGCTAAGGCACCCATGGCTAGCAGCTGGACTCCACCCAGAATAAGTAGGGGAGGCAGGGAAAATGTCACCTCAGATCTGAAGGATGGATAAGGTTCCCCAGGATGATAACCCTACCCCACCCCAGAAGCGGGGAAATGTGTTCTGGGACAGACAGAGCATCCTGTGCAAAGGTTCAGAGCAGAAATCCCGTGTCCATTGTGCAGCTGTGGGAGGTGATGTGAGGGGGCCCTAGGGGAAGCAGGAGACAAAAGGGGCTACCAGGCCCTGGCAACCACACGATGCTGCAGCCAGGGGGACCAAGGCAGGTTCTCTCAGGGCCCTCTCACCACCCCAGAGATGGCTGTCTTCACTCTAAGAGAGTGGAGAGGGAGTGAGCAAAGGATCCACAAACATACAAAGACTCCACAGAGGAGCCAGGGTCCCAGGACCAGACTCATGAACAGGGGCTGAGGTCACATCCCAGCTGGGGCAGCCCTCTCCAAGCAGGAAAGGCAGCGCCCCAGGGCTCTGTGGGCCCCTGGTATGTGTGTTTGCAGCGGCGGGGGGTGGGTGGGGGATCTGAGTAGTCTAGGCTACCCCTTGGGGGCTGACTCCACCCCACTGTCCTTCCTCAGTGGCCAGGAAACCATCCCCTCCCCTTCTTTCCTGTCTCACTCTTCCTCGGAGGTCCCTCCCGGAGACAGCTTTGTCCACGTTACCAGTTGGCCACCCCCAACTCTACCCAGGCCTGTGCTGTCTCTCCTTAGACATTAGTCTGTCTCCTTCCTAATAAGCCCTGAGGGAAGGAACCTGTCCTTCTTTCTCCCCAGCCTCAGGCCCACATCTGGACATCCAGAGGCACCTGAGAAGGCTGAGGTGCTGATCTAATTAGCTGAGTAAAGCAATTGGCACTAAGCTGTGGGTGGCCCAGGCTGCACCTGGGGCTGGATGCCGGGAGGCCACAGAGTGAAGCTGAGGAGCCCAGACCAGTGTGCAGGGGAGGGGACGGCGGATGGGGAGGGGCACACAGGTGGCTGCCCCAGGAGGTACTCACCTGGAGGCTATCTCAGAGCAAGGTATCCCTCCCATCTCCCTTCCTCACATTTGGGGGAATCTCTGCCCTCCCTCCCTTCCCACTAAGTGGTATCAAACCCTCGCCTGGAGGACAGTTCTGCCCTCTCACAGATGGAAGCCTGCTCAGCTTTGACATCTGTGCCGAAATCATCCCAGCCACCCCCATAGGTCTCCAAGGGCACTGTCACTGCCATCCACAAATGACACCAAATCCACCAATGGTGTACAAAGGGAATGCCTGGGGGAGAGGGGTCACCTAGTGGACCAGGAGTCTTGGGTGCCCATAAACTTCTTAAACCACTTTCATGTGAATTCTCTTTAATTCAACAGATTATGATTCCAAATCTGCTTATGCCAGCAGGCTGATCACAAGTGAACATTGAAGCTCTGTGCCTTGGTTTCCCCAACAGTAAAGTGGGGTAAGGAGGGTTCCTACTTAATGGGGTGGTTGTAAGGATTGCAATGGCAGAATCTACACGAAGTGCTCGGTCATTGTGAGCTGCAGGCCTCTGTGTTCTGCTTCTGCTGTAGTGGAGGAAGGCCGAGTTGGCAACAGCACACCTGGATACACTCTTTCTGGAAGTCAGTGTTGGAATGTGGGTCAGAAGGCGAAACATACTTCTTACCAGCCACGTGATCTCAATTACTTAACCTCTCCGTGCCTCCGTTTTTACACCTGGAAATGGGACTGACAGTGCCTGATTCATAGATCGCTGTGAGGATCAAATTAATTAGTAAACGGGAAGCGCATTAAACCATGCCTGGATCCAGTGGGCACTTGATTGATATTACAGCTATTATTTGGCCCAGATTCTATTTTTACAATTGTAACTCCAACTTTCAGTTTTACAATTCCTCAAGTGTCATATAATATGCGTATAATGCTGTTTGTTGCTGCATAGCTATTTGTAATAGCAAAGAATTGGCAGCCACTTAAATATCAACCCATGGGGTGGGAACAATATACTGTAGATCAGCTGTCCCCAGCCTTTTTCGCACCAGGGACCAGTTTCATGGAAGACCATTTTTCCATGGACTGGGGCGGTGGGATGGTTTTGGGATGAGGCTGCTCCACCTCAGATCATCAGGCATTAGTTAGAGTCTCATAAGGAGTGTGCAGCCTGGATCCCTCGCATGCGCAACTCAACAGGGTTCATGCTCCTGTGAGACTCTAATGCTACTGCTGATCTGACAGGAGGCGAAGCTCAGATGGTAATGCTCGCTCTCTGCCAACGCTCACCTCCTGCTGTGTGGCCCCGTTCCTAACAGGCCACAGACCAGTGCTAGTCCTCGCCCAGGGGTTGGGGACCCCTGTTACAGATCATCCATATGATGGGATTCTTTGCAGCGGTTAAAAAAGGATGACTCTATTTGGAATAATGTCCAACATGTGCCTAAAGTTAAAAAGGAAACAAGAAAAAGAAGGTGACTACACAATATGCAGTTATACCATTTTAGTTTAAAAAATATGGTCAGGGTAGGCAAATGCATTCTAAAGGAATTTTCACAAACTGCTCATTTCTAGAGAAAAGGATTCACTTTCTCCGTTTATGTTTCTGTATTTTTATAATGAGAATATAAGACTTTTGTAATCGACAAATAATGCCATAACAAGAAGTGCACATTAAAATGAAAATGGCCATGATTGCTGTCTTTGGAGGAGGGTGGGAACACATCGTGGAATACTGTGACTCTGGAAAGGGGGAGAGCCCAGTTCCAGAGGTCAAATTCCACTGCAGTGACCTGGAAAGGGCTGTCACATACTTTGCAAAAGGAATCTCAGGGCATCGAGTGTGACTTTAGGTAGGTGACCCGAGGGCTGTGCTAGGGGATATGTTGCTAATCAGAGGTGCAGGCAGACAAGGAGTGGGGCCTGCCATGCTCCATCAGCCCCCTCGGGACACCTAGAGAGACCTGCCAGCTGCTCAGACCAGGGAGACTTTGATCTAAGGGGCAACAGATGAGATTCTCCCTCCTTGGGATGTGGCCACTTCAAAGTGGAAGAGGAAAGAGCAGATTGGGGGACGGAAGGCTGAGGTGGCACAGTCCTCCTTTCCCCCTGTCTTCCTTGCACACGGCTTCTTCCTCAGCCATTCTGGGTTCATGAAATGTCACAGAGCTGTCCAGGTCCTAGGCATAACCAGTGCTAGCATTGTTGAGGGCTTTCTGCAGGCAGGCACTGTGCACTAAGCACTGTTTTATTTTATTTATTTTATTTTATTTTATTTGAGACAGAGTCTGCTCTGTCGCCCAGGCTGGAGAGCAGTGGCGCAATCGTAGCTCACTGCAACCTCCACCTCCCGAGTTCAAGCAATTTTCCTGCCTCAGCCTCCCGAGTACCTGGGATTACAGGCATGCCCCACCACACTCGAATAATTTTTTTCTGTTTTTGGTAGAGATGGGGTTCACCATGTTGGCCAGGCTGGTCTCAAACTCCTGTCCTCAGGTAATCCACATGCCTCGGCCCCCCAAAGTGCTGGGATTACAGGCATGAGCCACTGCTCCCGACCGCACTAAGCACTTTCTAAGGCAGATTTTCTTCCACCTCCTGAACAAGCCTGTGGGTTATGTTATTATCCCCCTTCGTACAGTCCAGAGCCTGAAGCTCAGAAATTTAAATAGTTTTTTCCAAGTCACACAAATAATAAATTGTAGATTTTGGAAATCTTACAAATTTGTGCACTTTTTTGTACAGATTACAATTTTCACAAACTGTAAAACCTGGAATTTCAATTGATTTTGTGTTGAAACCATCATAAACAATAAATCAACCAACCAGCGAACAAGAATGGTGTTGCTGGAAAGCTCTATAGAGACTCATTTCATTGCCTAACAAATATTAGATTGAGCATCTTTTATGCACAGCATACTGTCCAATTGTTCTAGGTCCTGAGATGCCTCCTAGTACTTTTATTTTTATTTATTTATTTTTTTTTAGATGGAGTTTCACTCTTTTTGCCCAGTTTGGAGTGCAATGGTCCAATCTCAGCTCATTGCAACCTCCACCTCCTGAGCCCAAGTGATTCTCCTGCCTCAGCCTCCCAAGTAGCTGGGATTATAGGCGCATGCCACCATGCCCGACTAATTTTGTAGTTTTGGTAGAGACAAGGTTTCACCATGCTGGCCAGGCTGGTCTCAAACTCCTGACCTCAGGTGATCTGCCCGCCTCGGCCTTCCAAAGTGCTGGGATTACAGGCATGAGCCACTGTGACCAGTTCCTCCTAGTACTTGAAATAGTGCCTGACACCTAGCAAGGACCCCAGGTGATATTTCTGGTATTTCTGAATGAATGAAAGAATGAGTAAGTAAATATGAATGATAATTTTTTTAAGACAGGGTCTCACTCTGTCACCCAGACCGGAGTGCAGTGGCTTGATCATGGCTCACTGCAGCCTTGGCCTCCCAGGCTCAAGCAATTTTCCCACTTCATCTTCCCAAGCAGCTGGGACCACAAAGCCTGTGCCACCACACCCAGCTAAGTTTTTTATTTTTTGTAGAGACAGGTCTCATTATGTTGCCCAGGCTGTTCTCGAACTACTAGGCTCAAATGATCCACCAGCTTTGGCCTCCCAAAGTGCTGGGATTACAGGCGTGAGCCATCGTGCCTGGTCAGATCTGCTCTTGAGCAGGACCAAGATCATTTTTATACAAGGTTATTTATTGCAATTCTCTCTGTAGAAGAAAATGATCAACCACCACCTAAATATTTCCAACAAGGGGACCTCATCACAGCACATCTACTCGTGAATTTCATGTGCTGAAGTGAAAGGAGTTTTGAAAGATGGCTCTATGGAAAAAGCAAGATGCAGAAAAGTGTGCATAATATTTTGCCTTTTGTGTTAAAATGGGGACTATATATATATATATTTGCGTTGCCTTTTATCTATAAAAAATATCTGGGAGGATAAATAATGAACTATTAATAGGGCTTTCCTATTGGGATGGGAACTGGGGTGGATGGACGGGGGCAGGGAGGGAGGGGGGTTCTTACTGTTAACTTTTACATACTTTTCGAACTAGAAGCTGTCTGAATGTTTTACCCGCTCAAAGTGCTAAATAATTTTTATTGAAATTCTGTTAGTTGAATTTTATTGAAATTCTTCTAGGACAGCTAAAAAAAAAAAAAACAACAACAAAAAAAAAACCAAAAGCTTAAAATCCAAGTATTGATGAGAAGGTGGCGCAGCTGGAACCCTCCTGCCTTTCAGGGTGGGTGCTCCATGGGCTGCACCCCTTGGAAGCTACCGGGCAGCACCTACTCAAGCTAAGTGCACGCTCTTCTTGAGGGCACGAGCAAGACAAGTGCACGCACATCGGCACAAAGAGAAGCACAGGGCTGCTCAAAGCAGCTTGGTTCCTTAGAGCCAAGAACTGGAAACAACTCAAATATACATCAAAAATAGAATGGATAAATAAGTTATGGTAGTCTGGGCGCGGTGGCTCACGCCTGTAATCCCAGCACTTTGGGAGGCGGAGGCGGGCGGATCACAAGGTCAGGAGGTCAAGACCAGCCTGAATAACATGGTGAAACCCCATCTGCACTAAAAATACAATAAAATTAGCCGGGCATGCTGGCGTGTGCCTGTAATCCCAGCTATTCGGGAGGCTGAGGCAGGAGAATCGCTTGAACTCAGGAGGCGGAAGTTGCAGTGAGCCGAGATTGTACCATTGCACAGCCTGGGCGACAGAGCGAGACTCTGTCTCCAAAAAAAAAACAAAAAAAAAATGGTATATTCATCAGTAGAATACTACACAGCCATGAAAAATAACGACGACAACATCAATGAATCTCATGGACGTTGTGTTGAGACAAAGAAGCCAGACACAAAACAGAACTTACTATATGATTCCATTTACATAAAGTTCCAAAGCTAATCGGCAGTGAGAGAATTCGGTACAGTGGTCACCTTTCCGCTGGGATGGGGAGAAGTGCTGCCTGGAAAGGGGTTCAAGAAAGTCCTCTGCGGTCATGGAAATGTTCTATCTCTTATTCCATATGTACGGAAAAATTCATCAAGCTATTTATCTAACAATGTGTGTACTTGATGTAAAGGTTGTAACTCCATTAAAAAAAAATCCAGCCTGGGCAACATGATGAAACCTTGTCTCTACAAAAAAAAAAAAAAAAAAAAATTACCTGGACATGGTGGTACATGCCTATAGTTCCAGCTACTAGGGAGGCTGAAGTGGGAGGATCGCTTGAGCCTGGGAGGTTGAGGCTGCAGTGAGCCATAAGCATGCCACTGCACTCCAGCCTGGGTGACAGAGTAAGACGTTGTCTCAAAACAATAAAGTATAATACAATAAAAATAAAAAGAATTCATCAGAACAATTTGACAGTTCCTCAAAAGGTTAAACAGTTATGACATGACCCAGTAATTCCACTCCTAGGTATATAACAAACAGAATGGAAAACAGGGGCCCAGACATATATCTGTACACAAATGTTCATGGTAGCGTTATTTTTAATAGCCAAAAGGTAGAAACAACCCAAATGTCCATCCAGAAATGAATAGATAAACAATTGTGGCATAGCCAGGCAACGGAATATTATTCAGCCGTGAAAGGAATGAAGTTCGAATACATGATGCAATATGGATAAACTTTGTAAACATGCTAATTGAGAGAAGGTGGACACAAAAATCACACACTGTTATGATTTCCTTGATACGCAATGTCCAGAATAGGCAAATCCAAAGAGACAGAAAGATGAGTCATTGCCAGGGGCTGGTGGGAGAGAGATGAGGACTGACTAGGTAACAGGTGCAGAGCTTCTGTTTGGGGTGATGAAGGTGTTCTGGGACTGCAGAGTGGTGATGCATGCACAGCGAGAATATATTAAAAGCCACTGAATTGTACATTTTAAAGTGGTTAATTATATGTTATATGAATTTCGCCTTGCTTTTTTTATTATTATTTCCTTTTTTTGGTCTTCAACTTTTTTTTTTTTTTTTTTTGAGATGGATTCTCACTCTGTCACCCAGGCTGGAGTGCAGGGGCATGATCTCAACTCACTACAACCTCCACCTCCCTGGGTTCAAGTGATTCTCCTGCCTCAGCCTCCCAAGTAGCTGGGACTACAGGCGCCCGCCACCACGCCCGGCTAATTTTTTGTATTTTTAGTAGAGATGGGGTTTCACCATGTTAGCCAGGATGGTCTCATTCTCCTGACCTTGTGATCTGCCCGCCCCGGCCTCCCAAAGTGCTGGGATTACAGGCATGAGCCACCGTGCCTGGCCTTTTTTTTTTTTTTTTTTTTGAGATGGAGTCTCGCTCTGCCTCCCAGGCTAGAGTGCAATGGCACAATCTCGGCTCACTGCAACCTCCGCCTCCCAGGTTCAAGCGATTCTCCTGCCTCAGCCTCCCGAGTAGCTGGGATTACAGGCGCCCGCCACCATGCCAGGCTAAATTTTGTATATTTAGTAGAGATGAGGTTTCACCATGTTGGCAAAGCTGGTCTCAAACTCCTGACCTCAGGTGATCCACCCCCCTCAGCCTCCCAAAGTGCTGGGATTACAGGCGTGAGCCACCGCGCCCGGCCCATTTCAGCTTCTTAACCAACCCATGGCAGATGGTACAGAAGAGGAAACTGAGACCCATACGATAAATAACGTGCTTTAAGTCCCATATCTCAAAAGTGTTAGTAGCAAGATGTGAACCCAAATCGTCAGATTCCAAACCACCTACTGTGAACCACACACCATGCACACAGAATGTCTGGGGCGCTCTTTGCGTCCATGTCCAGCTAAAGTGGCTTTGCAGGGGCAGGATCTGTGTTTCCAAGGATCCTTCTTTCATGGGCTTCAGGTCAGTTTTTGCAAGGAGAGGTTCTTGTGAGAAACCTGGACAGTGGAAGAAAAGAAGGAGCCGCTGATCTCCGAGGCAGCTGCAGCCAGGCGCGGGAGACCTGAGGATTCCCAGGGGCTTCCCAGTGATCTCCTGACAACCACACACCCGGAGCTTCTTCTTGAGCCCTCTGTGAAGCAGACCATGATCTTTCCTGGCAACATCTCCATCCTTCACTACCTTTGCTCCTGCAAAAGCCCCCAATTCCTCGATTAAACCCTACAAACTTGGAGTACCTAGAGTAGCTTCTATTTTCTAAGCTCTGATCCACTGCCATCCACTATTGATGCCTGAGGCATACTGGTCATTTCAACCCCCACCTCATGATTGCTCTTAGACAAGGACCAACACCCGCACCAGTCCTGCAGGTGCTACTTGCTCCACTCCACGGTCCTTTCCAGCCTCCTCTCCCCATTTCCTGTCCTGTTCCCGATACCCCTCTGCTGTCCAGCCTCACCCACTTCTGAGGTCACCATGCTTCCTTGGAACATCCGCACCTGCAGTCCCTTTTGCCTGGAACTCTCTTCTCTGCCACTCAGACCAGGTAACTTCTCATCTGTCAGACTTCAGCTCAGACATCACCTCCTCCATGGAGCCATCCCTGATTCCCCAAGGGGGAATTCCTCAAGGGATGCCCTCAAGGTTTAGGGCACCGGTCACATTGTTATTTGTGTGGTTGTGATATGGTTTGGCTGTGTCCCCACCCAAATCTCATGTTGAATTGTATTAAGATAATTAATAGTTCCCATAATCCCTATGTATCCTGGGAGGGACCTGGTGGGAGGTAATTGAATTGTGGGGGTGGTTACCCTCATGCTGTTCTCATGATAGTGAGTGAGTTCTCATAAGAGCTGATGGCTTTATAAGGGGCTTTCCCCCCTTTTGCTCAGCACTTCTCCTTGCTGCTGCTGTGTGAAGAAGTACGTGTTTGCTTCCCCTTCCGCCATGATTGTAAGTTTCCTGAGGCCTTCCCAGACATGCTGAACTGAGGGTCAATTAAACCTCTTTTCTTTATAAGTTACCCAGTCTCGGCCGGGCGTGATGTCTCACGCCTGTAATCCCAGCACTTTAGGAGGCTGAGGTGGGTGGATCACCTGAGGTCAGGAGTTCAAGCCTGACCAACATGGTGAAACCCCATCTCTACTAAAAATACAAAATTACCCGGGTGAGGTGGCGCATGCCTGTAATCCCAGCTATTCTGGAGGCTAAGTCAGGAGAATCACTCAAACCCAGGACTCGGAGGTTGCAGTGAGCCAAGATCACGCATTGCACTCCAGCCTGGGCAACAAGAGTAAAACCCCATCTCCAAAAAAAAAATTACCCAGTCTTGTGTATGTTTTTATTAGCAGCATAAGAACAGACTAATACAGGCTGATTCTCGAGACTGTAACTTCAGGAGAGCAGGACCATGCCTGTTGGCTGTCCATGGCATCCCCAGCCCACAGCAGTGCCCACCCCCATAGATTCTTATTAAGTAACCACTGCGTAAGGAACAGCCCTGGGGGAAGACAGGACTGGGCCTAGATAGCCCTGAGACAGGCAGTCCTCACCATACATGATGTCTGTAGGAAGAGAGGAGAAGGTGTGAGATTGCTCCCAGCCAGGAAACACAGGGCATCACAATGATCCCAGCTTTGGAGAAATACAGGGATGGGGCAGCCGGGGACACAGTGGGAGAGGCTGAGTGCGCACTGTGTCTTCTGGCCAGGCGGCAGGAAGCTGGATATGGAGGTAGGCCTGCGGGAAGAAGGTTAAGTACAAACATGTATTCTTTTGTCTGTAAAACAGACCCACTCTCTTCATCAGGGGAACTGCTTTTTCCCAGTGTGCTTTCCCACCGTGGTCCTGGTACAGCTGCCTATCCCTGTGACCAGATCTCCTGGCTATGGTGTGAGGCACAAGACTCGCAGCCTCATGCCCTTGGCCACCATGGTTTTGTGTCTTTACAAAGGTATTTTAATGATGCAGGGAAAAGTTTACTCCACTTAAGTGAAGCAGCAACACATACAATTCTATGAGTACAATGAGCTCAATTGTATAAAAATATCTATAGTGCATTTAAAAGCGCTAGAGGGAAATATGGCTTCCTCCAAGTGTGAGATTGTGGGCAATTTTTTTCTCTATATTTTCCAATATGTCATGCGTTACTCTATAACCCTGGAAGAAAACATTGCTAAAAGGGGGGAACCACACCTGAATAGCCTCTTAAGAAGAGCATTCTGCCCATAGGATGCCACGGGGCTGCAAGCAAGGGAGCTGTTGAAGGGGTGACAGCCAAAGCCCCTCGGGCCACTGCCATGACAACAGAAAGGGAGAAGGGGAACACTATGAGAGATTTCTAAGAAAGATCTTTGTACAGGACGTTTGATGGTTTTATCTTCTCTTCTCAGGATGTTAATCTTTTCTTTCTTCTAGGACTTCTCCTCAGAGACTATAGACTGAATGCTTGTACCCCCAGTGTGATGGGATTTGGAGATGAAGCTTTTGGGGGGTGACCAGGGTTAGATGCCATGAGACCCTGGTCTGATGTGGTGGAAGTGGTGCTCTTCTTAGAAGGGACACCGACCAGAGCGTTTGCTCATTGATGCCCTACCTCCGTGCGCACCGAGAAAGGCTGTGTGAGCCACAGTGAGAAGGCGGCTTGTCTGTAAGCCAGGAAGAGGGCCTGCGCCAGAACCTGACCATCTTGACACCTGGATCTTGGACCTCCAGCCTCCAGAATGGTGAAAATATACATTTCTGTTGTTTACGCAACCCAGTTTGCGGTATTTTGCTACAGCAGCCCAAGTAGGCGAATACAGAGACCCCCACCCAACCCTGCAACTCTCTCCACATAGTCTGGTGGGGCTGAGCCTGGCTCTGTCCACGGGTGAACCGGGCACAGAGTATCGCATCCTCCCACCCCCATGAGCAGGGATGGACAAGCATGGGTCAACGATGGCTCAAGGATGGACACCTGACCCAGGCCAAGTTCATCAGAGTCAATACCACTCAGTCCCAGAATTCCTTTCGGAAGTCTTGTGAGAGGCAATTCTCTCTGCTGGGGTTACTATGAGATTTGAACATACCTGGAGCTCCAGACCACCATCTTTCTGGGAGAGTGCCTGCCTGAGAAAGGAGACAACACAGAGAAAGGCACTGTTTGAACACCTGGACACAGCCTTGCCTGAATGAAGCCACCAACTCTGCACATTTCAGTTACATGAGCTAATGTTTATTTTTCTGTTGAGCTGGTTTGATTAGGTTTTCTGTCACTTGCAACCTAGAGTCTCACTCATACCCAAAGGCAAAATACACATAGCTGCTTTTGAAGTTGCTCCAGTAGCCACACCTCCTAGATTTGCCCTTGGTGTTCTGCAGATGGCTGTGAGCTGGCCCTCCTGCCCAACAGGTCAGGCTCCTTTGGGGGACCTGGGGCAAATCATCACAGCTGCCCAAATTTGCTCCCTGACACCTGCTACTCTTTCTTCTTCCTCTCCTCCTCTCCCCTTACATTCTTCCCCCTCTTCTTCTCTGTAGAGCCTGTCTTCTCTCTTGAGGGAGACTTGCAGACAAGTTGAATCTGAGTGTACAATCTAGAGCCAGACATCCAAGACATCATAAACATCAGACATCAAGTATTCCAGCTGCGTGACCTAAGCAGATTTCTTAACCTCTCTGAGACTCAGACTTTTTTCCATAAATGGGGATAATAATTCCTACTCATGGTCGGGCAAGGTGGCTCATGCCTATAATCCCAGCACTTTGGGAGGCAGAGGTGGGCAGATCGCTTGAGGTCAGGAGTTCAAAACCAGCCTGGCCAATATTGTGAAACCCCATTTCTACTAAAAATACAAAAATTAGCCAGATGTGGTGGCAGGCGCCTGTAATCCCAGCTACTCAGGAGGCTGAGGCACAAGAATCACTTGAACATGGGAGGCGGAGGTTGCAGTGAGCTGAGATGGCACCTCTGCACTCCAGCCTGAATGACAGAGTGAGACTTCATCTCAAAACTAATAATAATAATTCCTATTTATGAAGAGTTTAAGTCATGCACGTGTGCCTGGCCCATAGGGAGTACTCATTAACATTGACTACTATTGCAAATCTTTACCTTCTCTCCCCAGTACACAGCCTAAGTCTACCACTGATGCTCATAGCCATGGGTGACCTTGAGCACTAAAGAGGCTACCAGACCTTGGCCTGCTCCTTGGAAGTCACCGTGAAGTTATCTGCAGACTCTGTTAGTCGATGACTTAATTCCTCAAACAGGGCCCACCCCAATGAAATGCCTGCCTGCTCAGCCCGTTTTAAAGAATATTTACCACCATTGGCAAGGTTCAAAGCAAGGACCAGTTAATGACTATCCCTAATGGGCCTTCAATCTAAGGCAAGTTTCATCTTGTTATGCAAGGAATGGAGCTTCCCTTAGGTGAGGTTGCAGCAAACAGCCTCGTCTTGCAAGGAGTAGTTTGGCTTAAGGAATAGGAAGCTCATGGGAGCCACAGTGTCTGTGTCCTGGGTCCCCAGGCTCAGCACTCTTACAGCAGAAATATGCAGTCAATGCATGGACATTTGCTACAGGGCACTAATAAGTCCCATCATGAATTTAGCCTGTTAATTAATTGGAATAGCATGCCCACCCTCAACCATCACTGGGAATGCTACCGGTTTGTGATATATATTATTGAAGCTTTTTCTATTCACAGAACACTCTTCAAAAATCCTGCTATTTGTGTAAAATGTTGAACACCACATGACACTGAGGTCCCATCCCAGCCCACGTCCTTGCATAACCGAAGATTCCCTTGAAATGGCAGGTGAGTTGGTTCAAGGCGTTTGGAAGTCACAGAGTACAGGTTTGTGACTGGGGTATATAGGCCCTGGAGCTGGTCCTGTAAGAAAAGAGATCTGAGTGGTGGAATTGAAGCACCTTGTCTGCGTTTGACGTTTTTGTAAAGTGCACTGCATAGCATCATTATCTGTGCAATTGTCTCCTCTTTCAGGCTGAACTGAAAGCTTCTGGAGGGCAGGATGGGTCTCCTCTGAGGCCCCGTATGCTTACCAGCTGAGTACTTTGGCAAGCTTCTTTCATTTCCTCATCTGCTAATGGGCATCCTAATGGTTCCTGCTTCATCAGCTGCCGAAGGGTTTAGTGACCTCTGCCTTCATCCAGGCTGTATCCTGCAGGGGGTCTGAGTGCTTGACATGTGTGACCTCATTTAATCTGGGCAATACCCCAACGAGATGGGTACTCCTATTATCCCCATTTTACAAATGTGGAAACTGACACAGAGGGAACCTGAAGAACTTGCCCAAGGTCACAGATCTACCAAGTGCTGCGGCCAGAAATGAACCCAGGCAGTTGGTCACTGGAGCCCAGCTTTCTGACCCACATCCCACTGCTCCCTGGTTCAATGTAGAACAGATGTAGAGATGTCCCATGGCCTCTGCACCTAGCCGTCCATCAATGGTAGCCATCTGGCCATTATTTGTGTCCTCCACAGTACTCAACACATACCATAGGTTGTCCAATAATATAATATTCAGTGAATGGCTTAGTGCCACTGTTCACCAAATCTTGATTGAGTTCCTACAAGGCACCAGACACTCACTATTCTAGACACAGGGAAGGAAGCAGCAAAAGACTTGCAAAGCCTCTGTCCCCCTGAAGCTGCCACTGCCGGCAGCACCCGGAGAGTCAGATGTAACATCAGACATCATCACATCACGTCAGAAGGTGATAGGAAGAAACATAAAGCAGCCCAAAGGGAAAGACATGGACAGGAGTTGAAAGGGGAAGAATTTATGGTTTGTTTGAAATGTGTTATGTTTTAAAGTGGGAGGAGGAGTGAGAAAAGCCCCAAAGGGAATGTATTTGAGAGTTGGTCATACTTTGGTAAAATTAAATACCACCACACAGCAGTGAAAATTATACTAGGGTTTTGAAATGGCAACCGAAAGAGATGGCTGATGAGGTTGCACTGGGGGTTGGAGTGCTTATACCACATCCACTCGCACCAGCTGTTGGAGCCTAGGGCTCAACGTGAGGACCGAGGCCAGGCCCCTGCAGTGACTCCCCACATCCCCCGCACCAGCAGCTTAGCTGACTCAGCAAGGGGCCTCTTGGATCTGTATTTTGCCTATTTTTGGGTGAGTGGTGAAAAGATTAGCACAGCCTAGAATGTGAAGTCATTCATCTGTGACCAGCACATAAGAACCCATAACCCCAAGATGGAATCTCAGCAGGGTCACAGTGGAGATGCTGTACCCCCGGGAATGGCAGCGAGACAGCCGGACACAGTGAGAAGCTGACCCACACGACAGTTCACAAGCACGTGATGATAGGGACAGCTTCCCTCGCTGCGTATATTATGCAAAAGAAGGTGGGAGTTTCAGTGTTGCAGATAAATGGATAAGAAGAAAAGGGAAACAGGTCTCTGTGCAATTATCTCCGACACTGAGTCACAAGCCACACAAGTCCCTGGCCTGCTGGAGGCTGTGACTTGTGGGCTGATGGCCCTGGTTGGTGGCCTCAGATGCTGCCTCTCGGCTTCTCTGTCTTCTTCGAAGACTCCCAAGAGTTCAGTGGTGACTTCATTAGAGTCCAGCTCCAGTGCTCCAGGGGGATTCAGCTGTGCAGTGTCCAGCTTGAAGCTGGCTAAGGAAATCTGCATGGAAAGCCAGAGCTGGAATTTAAAAGCAACAGAAACAGCAGTTTCTGACTCAGGGCTTCCCCTTGGGCTGTGGATAATGTTAAGATGGTCGAGGATCTCACCAGGGGTCCCCTCCCCCAATTCAGGTACCTCACCCTCCCCTTCACAAGCTGATGGGTTGAAAAGACTCCCCAAGAGGGTAGGGGTTATCCTTACCATTTGCTGTCCCAGTGATCAAGGTCCTTTTGAGCTGGCACGGAGACTGCCTGCAGAAGTCATAAGAGGAGACTGACAGAAACATAGCAAGAAAGTCCAGAGTGTTCAGAAATCATCAAAACACCCCCAAGGAAGTTGGATTTCATGTGCAACTAACAGGCCCCTCTTCGTATGCCCTGCCATGAAGATGGAAGTGTCAGCTGCCGTAGCTGAGTCCCTAAGAACGCATCATGTTTGTCCTTTTGCCTCTAAAAGCTGAGCATGTGGCTCACTTGGCTGTCCCCAAAAGAAATCCTTCTTGACAAGAACATTCTAATTCTATTAGTGAGGGGTTTGAGCCAGGGGTTCTTGGCTCTTCCTTGCCTCACTGGGGGAGTGCACCAGGACCAGCCATGACACAGTGAGGCAGAGGGCTGAGGCCAGCGCTGGGCTCTCCAGGAGCTGGTGGGGCTCCACGCAGCAGGATTTGTTGATGACATGAAAATGCTTCCCACCACCCTACAAAGGAAACATCAGGGCTCCTGTCCTAGGAGAAACCATCTCCCAAAGTAGACAAATAAGCTCTGCAGTGTCTAAGCCTGGCCTGGATTTAAGCCCTAGCTCCACCACATTCTTGCTGCAGACCCTTGGGCAAGTTCCTTAACCTCTCTGAGCCTCAGTTTCCTGGTGTTTAAAATGGAGATAATAATAGTACCGACCTCATATGACCTTTATGAGGACTCGTGGGATAATGCCCATTGAACTCCAGCCACAGCCTTTCCTGTCATGTCTCTAACCGACCATTAGCCTTACTCAGTCACCACAGTGAGGGGCTTCCACGTTCTAGCAACTGCGCAGCTGTCATTTATCAAGCTCTCAGCGGCACTAGGAACTGTGCAAAGTGCTTTATACACATTGTTACCTCATTTAATTCTTTTTATTTTTTGAGACAGGGTCTCCCTCTGTTGCCAAGGCTGGAGTGCAGTGGTGCCCCAGCTCACTGCAGCCTTGACCCTCCAGGCTCAAGCAATCCTCCTGCCTCAGCCTCCAGAGTAGCTGGGACTACCAGCTCACACTACCATGCCTGGTTAATTTGGGGGGGAGTATTTTTGGTAGAGATGGGCAACCATATTGCCCAGGCTGGTCTCAAACTCCTGGGCTCAAGCAATCCACTCTCCTCGACTTCCCAAAGTGCTAAGATTATAGGCATGAGCCACCCAGCCTGGCTGCCTCCCTTAATTCTTACAAGGAATCATGATGTAGGACTGTTATACATCAGTCAGAATGAATCTAACAGCAGATCACAGATCATGCGTTAAGTGGATTGAACAATAAGGACAATGTATCTTCTCCCGGAATGTGATGTCCGATGTCCACGCAGTCCCAGCTGAGACCAGTGTCCCCATAAACTCTTCAGGGACCCAGGCTCTTTCCATCTCTGTGCTCCTCCATCTATGCCGCCAGCTGGAGCCCTCATGGTAACAGGGTGCTGCTGCAGTTCCAGGTACCGCATACGGTCTGGACGACATGCTGGTGGAAGGTGTCTGCTCCTGGATGTCTCTTTCTTAGGGAGCGAGCCTTTCTCTGAAGCCCATGGTACACAGGCCCTCAGGTCTTGTCCGCTGGGCTTGGGGCATATGCCTCTACTCGGCCCACAGTTCACTAAAAAGAAATTAGCCAGAGCACTCATCTTCCATAGTGGGAGCTGGGCTGACTTTGCTGGAGAAAAAAGAATGGGGAAAGGCAGCAGTAGATTTAGTTTTCCAAAATGCACACTCACATTTTACCAGTTGAAGCACAGAGAGATGAAGAGCATGTCCAGTGTGACATTGCTGGCAGGTGGCAGCTGGAGTGACTCACAGCCACAACACGCAGCCTGACCGCTATCTTCCTCACCTTTCCTACCTGGAGTATTCAAGAAATCCTTCCCTCCCCGAAAGTCATATTCCAACATTTTCTTTTTGAAGTTTTGGTTTTCATAGATAGAAGAAATCCTTCCTTCCCCAAGAGTCATATTTTCCAACATGTTCTTTTTGAAGTTTTGGTTTTCATACACAGGTGTTTAATCCATCCTGAATTGAGTGTTGAGTATGATATATGGCTGGAATCAATTTTTTTAAGGTATGGAAAAATAGTTGTCCCAGCATTTTTTTTTGAATGACCCATTCTTTTCCCTTGTCCTCAAGGCCACCTGAGTCACAGAGCAAGTTTCCATTCTGTTTCATTCATCTATTTCTCGATCACTATTTCAATATCAGCCTCTCTCAATAACTAGAGCTTTGTAAACAACTCGACGTCTGGTATGCCCTCCCTTCATGTTCTTCTCCAAATTGCCTAAATTATTCTTCGCCTTTGTTTTTCCATATGAGTTTTGGAATCAGTTTGTTAAGTTCCACTAGGAATGCAACATCCTGGCTGGCCCAGGCTGTGCCGTAGTGTTTACAACTAATTGATCACAGCCCGTTACAGATTTATTTGTTCCTTCCCCACTCCCACTGCTTCACTTGACTGGACTTAAAAAGAGAAATGCAACATCCAAAAGTAATTGCTGCAATTTCAGTGAACTTCAGTAAATGTGGATACATTCTTATCTTCATAATATTGAGTCTTACATCCATGAATATGGCCACGTAGCTCCATTTATTCTGATCTTCTTTCATGTCCTTAAATAATGTTTCATGATTCCCTCCATACAGGTATCATCAATATTTTCTTAGCTATGTTCCAAAGACCCATATTGGCTTGAACAGAACCTTAACAACTGTGTGATCCAGTGGCCCTTACAGGTGGGAGACCTAGACAGCCGTTGGCTCTCAGTAGAAGATTCCATCCAAGTGCCCACAGGAATGGTGGTGAGTCACTGGGAGCTGTGAGCATGAGAGGCAGGGGTAGTGAGGGTGCAGAGGACCTCATGGACGAGGTCATCCCCAGGAATGAGCAACACCCATCAAGGCAAAGGATGGTAGGCGGCATTTGAGGTGAGGGTGCAAGGGTCTGGCGTGGGAGATCACGAGCAATGGATGAAATGAAATAAGTGTGTAGCATTCTCAAATTCTAGGGAGGCAAAACTGAGCTGACAGTTAAAATCCAGGATCATGAAAGGGGGTGAATGTAACCTCTGGCCAATACAGACAGACCTTTTTATCAGATTGATGGAAATGGACAGAGAAAAGATGTGAACAGAGTTTGAGCACATGCTCATAGTGATGAGCATTGTCATCACAAATGAAAGACAAAAAGCAATAATAATAATAATATTAATAGCAATCATGATGGCTAATGTTTACGAGCACTTAATATGTGCTAGGACCTGTTCTAAGCTTCTTGCATGTATGAACTCACTTAGTCCTCATAATAATCTTGAGGTGGGTACCTTACCATCAGCATCTTACAGATAGAGAAACTGAGACCCAAGGAGATGGAGAACTTGCCCAAAGCTACCAGCTAGTAAGAGGCAGAACTCAGGTGTGAATCAGGCACACTGGCTGCAGATTCTATGCCATTAACCACCAGGAACCAAAGTGAGTTTTCTGTAACTGGGAATGGGAGTTAATCTCAGGGACTCTCGAGACTGCTGGTCTCGTCTGCTGGGATTGGGGCATATGGGATTGAGGCCTGAACCGATCTTTTGAAAGACATACCATACTGACTCCCCATCAAACATGGTAGAAATAAAAGTGACTGATCACTGGAAGCCCAGTGATTGTAGGACAATCATCCCAGAGGTCTCCAATCAGAGGTTTGGTGACTATTCCCCTCTTCCTGCTATTTTCTTTCCTGAAGTTATCCTGTC
The DNA here is from genome assembly GCF_028885655.2 of Pongo abelii. NCBI lineage: Eukaryota > Metazoa > Chordata > Mammalia > Primates > Hominidae > Pongo > Pongo abelii. The sequence goes on from NC_072006.2 coordinate 61,710,075, forward strand.
TCAACAAGATGCTAATGAGTTAACTGAGAAGGTCTGAATTGCTGATTTTTGGCTCTCCTTCCAGACTTGCTTTGGCCAAGAAAATGTGCATGGAAGTGACAGGTGTCACTGTGTGACATACCACTCTCCCTTTCCCCTGATGCTGTGACTGCAAAAGTACAAGTAGAAGTGGAGGCTGCCTCAGCCTGGGTCTCAGAGCTGATAGTGCTTCTTAACCCACTTGCTCAATAGAAGAGCTGGCACTAGCAGACAAACTCGAATGACAGGAAACGTGCAGGGATGCAGAGTGTCACTGGGATAATCGAGTTCAAGGGGTTGCCCAGCTGCCAGCACCACCTCCATATGTAGGGCTAATAAAATAATTACAAAGCACATGGATATGGTTTTCAAGGTAGTCAGAAGAAAGCAGTATGGGTGATGGAAAGGACACTGCTACCTCCAAACAGAAGCTCCGGGCATGATTCCCCGCTGTGCCACTAAATCAGGCAGCACTGAACTTTATTTAAAGACTGGTGGGCTGAGCACTTGCATGGGGCACACGGAGGGAAATTCGCAGAGCCCTTGCAACAAGACCATAACCAAACCTACCAGACCCATTGAACTCTGTTTTTATTCAGCAGCAAATCAGGAGTTCCAAAGACACCAGTAACAAGGGTTTCTACTTTAAGAACCCCCAAACTCTTTGAAGCTGAGTCAAGGGAAGTGGGAAACAAAGTCACAGACATACAAAGTTTCTTGTGGACCCCATTACATGAAGCTCACACCTCTTTTGCTTCTCTTGATTACAAAACAACCTCTACCTTATAAAATAATTTAAGTATCTCAGAAGTATGGAATGCAGAAGGTGAAGTCCCCACAATCTAACCTACTAATGTGGTATGTGACACAACCAGTTTTTTCAGCCAACATACCTCCAGGCAATATGGTGGTTCTGTTACCAGCTGTAGAGTTTTCCACTGCAGTCGCAGGGAGAATTGATTGAGTCAATTTTGTATTGTATCAGCGAATATTTGAGTGTTTGCAATTTTTTTGCTTTTCCAAATAGTGAAGCATGAATAATATTGTGCCAACTTCGATGGACCCTAAACACTTTAGAAGAGATGTTTGGTGCCACCAGAGTCCTCAGAAATGATGGTTTCTACCACTGATGGAGCACTCACTACATGTCTTTACATAGTTGACACATTTAGCCCTCATCCCTATGAGGTAGGAATGGTCATTATTTCCACTTCACAGATGAGAAAACTGAGGCTCAGAGAGGCTGAGAAACATGCTCAGGGGGCACAGAGCCAGTAAGTGGTGGGGCTGAAACTCGAACCCAGGCATCTGTAGAGGAAGCCCCTGCACTCTTCTATGTGATTGTTGCAGCAATTCGGAGAAAAGGCAAGGAGTGGGTGGAGAGTGACAGACAGAAACCAGGGAGAGATTAGGGACAAGCCTGGACAGAAGTAAAAGCATCCACAGGAGGAAAACATTAAAGTTTGCCTTCTTTTCTGGGCTGGAAAAACAGAATGCAATAAACTATTAGGCAATAAGGCAATGGCTTGCATTATGTCCCCATTAAGGAACTTCACAAAGTCACAGCGGAGGAAAGCAGAGCCTGCTGACTTGCTGAGGGGCCCTGGGCACAGTGACAATGGAAATTCATGCCTCTTTTGCAATGCTCTCGACGTACAGGTCAGCAAAGAGGTAGAACAGCCTTGTGGTTAGAGTTTCAGCCTCCAGATCTGGATGACCAGGACCTCAGCTTTTCCTGAAGACTAGCAGCACCTTGGAAAGTATGATCACCTCCAGATTCCTCCTCTGTTCAATGGGGATTCCAACAATGCTTGTGACCGTAAGAAGGTGCATGTGCCTCCCTTGGCACCGCGCCTGGTGCCCAAGAACTAGAGATACATTTATCATTTTCTGCCACTGTTGCTCTTCCCTCTGAAATGCTCACCAGGCCCTGTCTCCACTTCTGTGCTTGGACATAGTGACTCTGCCCTCTTGGTGATAAGCGGCTGGGTGGGAGGGCCCCTCAGAGGTAGGTCAAGAGGTTGGCTCTGCCCACTCACTTGCTGTGTGACCTTGGGCAACTGTCTCAACCTCTCTGAGCCTCAGTTTCCTTATATGGAAAATGGGGGTCATATAGACCTACATCCTCCATAAGGTTGAGACAAGGATCAAATGAGTAAATGCACGAACAGCTCTTAGCATGGCAGCTGGCACGTGGTCAGCACCCTTCGATATTAACTGTTCATACTGCTCTTGATTCATTTGACTAACACTTATTTGAATGCATATTGAATGCCAGGCACTGTTCTAAATATTGCGGGCAAACCAGTGAACAAAACCAGACAAAGTCCTGCCCTCAGGAAGACCTTATTCTAGGGGGAAGCGAGGGGACAACAGCTAAATATCCACACCGTCAGGTAGGGAGCAGCATAGGAAAGGCATTAAAGCAGGGTGGGACTGCTTATTTAGGGTGACTAAGAAAGGAGGTGACACTGAGCTAGTCACTCATGTTTTTGGCTCTCCTCCCAGACACCTGTGACTTGCTTTGGCCAACAAAGCGTGCATGGAAGTGACAGGTGTCACTGTGTGACTTGCCACACTCCCTTTCCCCTGAAGCTGTGACCGTGAAAGTGGAGATGGAGTCTGTGGCAGCTTGGGTCTCAGAACCCCCTAGAATGAGATTGGAGGTGTTGTGTGTGTGGGAGATAAACATTTGGTGTGTCGGGGCATGGAGGACTTGGGGTTGTTTGCTGCTGCAGCAAAACAGAGCCTGATACAAGTCCTGTGTTTTAAGGTAGCACTTGAGCAGAAACCTAACGGAAGTGAGGGCCAAAAAGCCATGGGGCTGGGGTGGAGAAGGTGTCACGGGGCTGGGGTGGGGAGGGCGTCACAGGGCTGGGGTGGGGAAGGTGTCACGGGGCTGGGGTGGGGAGGGCGTCACAGGGCTGGTGTGGGGAGGGCGTCACAGGCAGCGGGAACAGCAGGTGTGCAGGCCCTGAGACACAAGTATACCTGGTGTCCTTGAGGACCAGTGAGGAGGCCCGTATGGCTGGAGCTCAAGCACAGGAGATGTCATGAGAGAATCATATGTGTACCGGGGAGAAAGGGACCCGATAAACTCCTTAGGCCATCGTGAGGTTGATTGTAATGATTATTGGTATTAGGGAGGGGAATCTGCAAGCCAACCAGTCCCTCTCTTCCCAGACCTGTTTCCAGTACTGCATTTTATTTTATTATATATATATACACATATATAATATATATGTATATATAAAAATATATGTAAAATATATAAAAATATATATAAAATATATATGTAAAATATATATATATATATAATTTTTTTTTTTTTTTGAGACGGAATCTCACTTTGTCACCCAGGCTGGAGTGCAATGGCGCAATCTTGGCTCACTGCAACCTCTGCCTCCCGGGTTCATGCCATTCTCCTGCCTCAGCCTTCCGAGTAGCTGGGTCTATAGGTGCCCACAACCACGCCCGGCTAATTTTTTGTATTTTTAGTAGAGACAGGGTTTCACCATGTTAGCCAGGATGGTCTTGATCTCCTGACCTTGTGATCTGCCTGCCTCGGCCTCCCAAAGCCAATACTGCATTTTAAAAATAGCAAGGGGAAAATGTAAGAGTCAGTGTGCACCCCCACTACCCCTACAGGCTGGGGCATCCTGGGCAATCCCCCAACCCCAGTGGACCCATGGCTCCAGGGGGCCTTGTCCTCGCTGGCTAGGGAACCCAGCTGGCTTCATGCTTGGCTGCAGGCCTCGTTTGTTTGGGGGCTCAGACAGACTTTCTGAGCCACGTCTGTTTACGAAGGCGACTCTTGCATGTGCCTCCCAGGGCTGCTCCGTTTGTCCAAGCATCTGCTCAGCTGATTTTCTCTATTTATTTCTCCAGTAAACAACCAGGTCAAAGGCAGGGCTCTGTCATAGTTCCACAAGTCCCGCTGCCTGTGCCAAGACATAATAGGATGCAGAGATGGGGGGGTGACCTGAACGCAGCAGAGCGCGACGCTCTGGAATCTCCAAGCCGTGTCTGAGTGCAGGCACCCACGGCACCCAGAGGTGTGGACCAAGCTGGCCATTCTCAGGGGCATCTGCTGCTTTGGCCACCAGCATCTGCTTCCTCTCTTGCTGCTGGTGGCACCCCAGTGACCCCATAAAGGACCACTCTCCACTTTCACAGTCCAGGGGGTTTCAGGGTGGGCCTGGAGCCCTCTGCCCCGCTTGCCTCCTGGAGGAAGTGCATGGCCTAGGCCCAGCCATTAAATGTATTCTCCCCACAGCTGCCCACCTTTTGTGATTGGCTTCATAGTGACCTTGTGACCCAGCTGGGCCAAGCCATGTCATCTCCAAGACTTTTAGGAGAGCCATTGAGAGAAAGGTGGGGGTCTGTCTGCCTGGATCACTGGGATGGCAGGGTGAAGGCCAGAGCTGCTGGCGACCATCCTGGCCACCATGTTGGAAGCCCTCTGGAAAACGCAGACACACAGAAGACGGCGAAGGGCAGGGATGGAAGGACACAGGTTTCTGAAAGTAATAGTTGAGTTCCTGGATCCAGCTCACCCTGAAGTCCCTGAATTTGGAGGATAAGTACTTTGTGCTGGTTTCCTGTCCCCTGCAATCAACGGGGCCTGACTGACTCACATACACACATCAGTTGATAGACGGATAAATGTAAGGAAGTGGGCTGCGGTGGTGGAACAACAGGATGGAACAACAGGATGGAACCTGCGAGAAGGCGAGTGTGTGGCGGAGGGCCAAGCGGTCTGAGAGTCACACATTTCTGGTGGCTTCCTGCCACCCTCGGCAAAGTCCTCACCACGGCAACCGGTCCCTCCCAAGCCTCATCTCCACCTTCTGCCCCTTGTGCCCCCTGTCCTAGCCACACAACTTCTATATTTGTTTTCTGTGCTGTGTAACAAACTGCCCCAGATTTAGCAGCTTAAAACAACACCTGTTTATAAGTTCACGGTTCTGTAGGTCAGAAGTCTAGTGCAGTGCGTCTGGGTTCTCTGCTCAGGCTGAAATCACGTATTGCCAGCTGTGCTCTTACCAGGAGCTCGAGTTCTCCTCTGAGCTCATTTCTCTAACTGCAGGATCCAGGTCCTCATGGTTACAGGACGATAGTCCCCATTTCCTCGGTGGCTTTCAGCCAGGGGCAGCTCTCAGCACCTGGAAAGGCCACCTGCTTTCCTTGTCTCGTGGCTTCCTCTATCTTCAGCCAGCAAGGGCCCCTGGAATCCTTTTCGTGCTTCCAAACCCTCTGACCTCTCCTGCGCCAGCCAGAGAGGATCCTCTGCTCTTAAAGGGCCCCTCTGATTAGATTAGGCCCATGAGGATCATCTTCATATCCTAAGATCAACTGACTTGGGACTTACATTTCAACAGCAAACCCTTCGCAGCAGCACCTGGATTACTGTTTGGTTGAATAACCAGAGAATGAGAATCCGGAGCCAGCTCTAGAGTTCTGCCTACCACGGCTGCCTTGGTATTCCTCAAACGCCCCAGTCATGCCACCATGCAGGCCTTGTGCATGCTGTTCTCTCTGCCAAAAAGGTTCTTCCTGCAGCTGGCCACATGGTTCGCACCCTCACTACATCCCTTCTTGTACAAATGTCCAGGTCTCTGTCCAAATGTCCCTTCCTCGAGAAGCCTCCCTTGACCTCCTCACATAAACATCACCCTGCAGCCTCTTTACCTGCTTGATTTTTCTCCCAGAGCTTATGTGATGTTACAAATCTATTTGCTGTCTCCCCACACTGGACCAGAAGCCCTGGGAATAGGGACTTTATTTTGTTCACAGAGTCTGGCACAAATAGGTATTTGCTGACTGAAAGAATGAATGTAGTTCTTCAATTTCTTGGCAGTCTCAGTAGTCACCCTGGGGTCTTTCTCATGTTTATTTGTCAGCCCCAGGCCCCAAGGAGGCAGAGTGAAGCTCAGATGGAGAGCCTAGGCATTGGAACCAGACTGCCTGGCTTCACGTCTTATGGGGCAGCCCTTGACTTCTCAAAGTCTGTTTCTTCCTTTGCAAAATGGGGATCATATGGCCGGGCACGGTGGCTCATGCCTGTAATCCCAGCACTTTGGGAGGCCAAGGCGGATGGATCACGAGGTCAGGAGTTCGAGACCATCCTGGTGAAACCTTGTCTCTACTAAAATACAAAAATTAGCCAGGCGTGGTGGTGGGCTCCTGTAGTCCCAGCTACTCAGGAGGCTGAGGCAGGAGAATTGCTTGAACCCAGGAGGCGGAGGTTGCAGTGAGCTGAGATTGCGCCATTGCACTCCAGCCTGGGCAATAGAGTGAGACTCTGTCTCAGAAAAAAAAAAAAAGGATCATATTAGTATGAACCTCATGAGGTGTCTGCAAGTGCTAAATAACATAATCCAGATAAAGTATCTGGCATCCAAATCAAAGCCATAAGGTGACATTGTGTCATACCCACCAAATGGGCAAAAAGTAAGAAATTATCAGGGCTTGGCAAGAATGGTGTGGTGAAAACTCTTCTACTGGGAATGTGCGTTGGTTCAACTGCCTTAGAGATTCAGTTGGCAAACTCCAATGGAGGTGAAGATGTGTGTATCCTACGTCCTGCCCAGGAGACAAGCACAGGAATCTTCATCACAGCATTGCTGGCAACTGCATCTACCAATCCATATACTGCTTACATCAAGAAGATCTCACAATGCACACTCACAGATGCCACTAGCAACAATACGGCTTCAACCAGTTGACTAGTAGGCACTAGAGCAAGCACTTTACATAAATAATCCCATTTCATCTTTATTCCCATTTTACAGATGAGAAAATGGAGGCTCAGAGAAGGATAAATCACTTCCTCAAGATCAAACAGTTGGGAAGAGGCAAAGTTCTCATTGGCATCTAGGACTATGGGGGAACAGAGGGCGAGAGAAAGGAGAAGAAGGGGAAATGGCAGAGCAAACAAAATGCCAGCATCCACAAACCTCAAAGTGCTCTCCTCTGTAAAAAGCTCAACACCGAGCTCACCATGTGACCCAGCAATTCCACGCCTAGGTGTCTACCCAGGAGAAATAAAAACATGTATCCACACTGCAACTTGTACCTGAATGTCCATAGTAGCATTATTTATAATAACCAAAAACTGGAAACAACCCGTGTCCAGCAACTGATGAACAGATGAACTACATGTGGTCTCTCCATGCAGTGGAATAGCATTTGACCATAACAAGGAATGAAACACAGATCTATGCTACGTGGCAGCATCTTGAAAACACTACACTCAGTGAGAGAAGTCAATCACAAAAGGCCACATACTGTATGACTCCATTTATGTGAAATGTCCGGAACAGACACATTCACAGACAGAAAGTAGATGAGTGGCTTCCAAGGGCTGGGGGAAGGGAGAATGAGGCGAGACTAATAATAAGTACAGAGTTTCTTTTGGGGGAGACAAAATGTTCCAAAATTAGATTGTGAGGATGATTGCACAACTTTTTCAATATACCAAAAACCATTGAATTGTATACTTTAAAAGAATGAATTTTATGATGTGTGAATTAGATCTCAATAAAGATGATTTTTAAATGCTTTCTGAGGGGCCGGGAGCAGTGGCTCATGCCTGTAATCCCAGCACTTTGGGAGGGTGAGGTGGGTGGGTCACCTGAGGCCAGAAGTTCAAGACCAGCCTGGCCAACATGGTGAAACCCTGTCTCTACCAAAAATACAAAAAATAGCCAGGTGTGGTGGCGCACGTTTGTATTCCCAGCTACTCGGGAGGCTCAGGTATGAGAATTGCTTGAACCCCGGAGATGGAGGTTACAGTGAGACGAGATCACGCCACTGCACTCCAGCCTGGGGGACAGAGCAACACTCCATCTCAATAAATAAGTAAACAAATGTTTTCTGAGGATCCCTGGTTTTCAGAGTGTTCAGGGAGTTGGTGGGGGTGGGGGACATGTCATGAAAATATAAGTTTAGTGAATGTAGGCTAAGCAAGTCCAGCAACAGTTTTGATACAGGTCTTCTCAGAGACTTTAATTTGTGGATATAACTAGTGATACTCCCAAAAGGAGTATGTACTAATACCAGACAATGCTTATTGAGTATTCGCAGTGTTCTAGTCATCTATTAGCTTATTTATATGTATATTAACTAATTTACTCCTCACATTAGCCCTCTGAGATGGACACTATTATTCCACTTTAGAAATGGAAAAACTGGGGCACAGATAGGTTGAGAATCCGGCCCAAGATCACACAGGTAACAAGAGGCAAAGCCAAGATCTGAACTTAAATAGCCTTTCTCTGGGATTCACGCTAGACTGCTTATGTTGGTATAGTATACAACATTTCCAAAACATGTTTGACCATAGCTTACTCGAATAGGGACAATCTCAAAGCATCTGCCTTCTCTTCATCCTTGAGGTCTGCCTCCTGGATCTAGAAGCATCTCTCACTGAGACAAGTGCAACATCTTCCCCATCTCCTTACCTCCACTCTCCCTCCCCACACTCCACTCTCCTTTTTTAACACACACGACATCCTTCCCTTGCTTCAGACCCTCCGATGGCCTCCCACCACTCTTAGACCAGGATTTCTCAACCTCAGCACTATTAATATCTGGGACTGATGAGTTCTCTGTGGTAGGGGCTGTCTTGTGCTTTGCAGGACGTAGGCAGCTTCCCTGGCCCCTTCCCACTAGATGCCAGGAGCAACTGCCCCCAAATGGGTGGCAACCAAAAATGTCTCCCAATATTGCCAAATGTCCTTTGAGGGGCAAAATCGCCCCCACTGGAATCACTGCCTTCGAACAGAGTCCTGTTTCCTCGCTGTGGCTGATAGACGCCCCCGCCCATCTCTCCAACAACGCTGGCCTGCTCTCTGCCCTTTACGTTCTCCCAGTGAATCTCTCTGCAGGGCCTTTGCATAGCTCCTCGCTCCCTCTGCCTGGAGCTCATCCCCTCAGATCTTCTTCACAGCTAAGGCTTTAGCTCCAAGGTCTTCATCTGAGACAGGTTTCTTCTGCCCTCCTCTCTCCCACCTTCACTGCACTTTCCTGCCCAGTCACCCACTTTCCTGCCACGCAGATTGTTTTTCCCTCTAACACATTGTGATTGAATTTAAATTGTGTATTTTTTTTCCTTTTTTATTTTTCTTTAGAGATGGGGTCTCCTTCTGTCACCCAAGCTGGAATGCAGTGACTTGATCATAGCTCACTGCAGCCTCAACCTCCCAGGCTCCAGTGATCCTCCTGCCTCAGCCTCCCAAGTAGCTAGGACTACTGGCATGAGCCACGATCTCCAGCTAATTTAAAAAAAAAAAATGTTTTGCAGAGATGGGGTCTCAATGTGTTGCCCAGCCTGGTCTCAAACTCCTGGGCTCAAGTGATCTTCCTGCCTCAGCCTCCCAAAACGATGGGATTACAGGCATGAGCCACCGTTCCTGGACTTTTTTTTTTTTTAATCTGCCTTCCCCAGCAATGTGTGTGCAGGAACTTGGTGATGCCAAGCTTGGTTGAATCTCCAGTACTAAGAAGGGCCCTGGGAACCATGAAGGTGCTTAAACCATTTGTTGGATGAATCATAAGCCTGCCAATGTGTAAATCGGGCAGCCCTTCTGGTGTGTGCCTGGGAGTGGAAGAGACAGAGATGTGGAAAGGAAAACACCTTTGGGGTTTCATCACCTTGGGTTTGAACACTGGACATGCCTTCTGGTCCTTTGCAAAAGGGTCTCTTTCTCCCAAAACCAGTTGCCAAGAAGTCTTAAAAAATGGAAAACAAACAATAAAAAAGAAAAAGAAGAAGCGAAGGGAGAGAAGGAAAATTACTTCAGAGTTTTAAAAGTCTCCTTAAATCAGAGCAAGTCTCTGTTTAATGTTGACTGATTTTCAAATAAAGCAGAGATGAGGTTTTGGAGCTGGCTGGAAAACACTTGTGATGGGGTGTCTCTAGGTCAGGGCCTCAGGGTTCCAACCAAGGGGGAGGGTGGAGGAGAGCAATTAGCAGCTCAGCGAGGGTGTGAGGAGGAAAGAAATAAAAAGCAGAGGGGATGAGTCAGGCTGGGCTGTGGCACAAAGCCACCCTGCGTGCTAGCAAGCAGAAAGCGAACCAGGTCGGGGAACCTCCCCTGCAAATCCCCAGGGCGACTCAGTGCAGTAGAGGAAAGCTGCTTTTTCTAAAGCCCTCCTCAGCTTTCTCCATCTGGGTCAGTAGTCTGTGAAGGGATTTTGCAGGCTGCAAGGATTTTGCTCAGCGTGACTTATCCTCCCGGGCTTGGCTGCTACTTCAGTGAATGAGAGGCTGAGATTGAGGCTAGCTCTGAAGTTCTCAACCTGGAAGCCCCAGCCACAGGAGTTCTGGAAGGTTATAATGGAGGTTCTAAATATTTTAAACCTAGGCCGGGCACGGTGGCTCACGCCTGTAATCCCAGCACTTTGGGAGGCCAAGGTGGGCGGATCACCTGAGGTCAGGAGTTCAAGCCCAGACTGGCCAACATGGCGAAACCCCATCTCTACTAAAAATACAAAAATTAGCTGGGCGTGGTGGTGGATACCTGTAATCTCAGCTACTCAGGAAGCTGAGGCAGGAGAATCACTTGAGCCTGGGAGGTGGAGGTTGCAGTGAGCCGGAGATCACACCACTGCACTCCAGCCTGGGTGACAGAGCAGGACTCTGCCTAAAAATAAAAAATAAATATTTCAAACCACCTATGAAATATTTTTATGAAAAAAAATCAAACCAGAAACAGTTAAGCCTCCAAATTCAACTCTCAATTTATAAGAAATACCTGAAACAGAAAAACATAGTAAATGATATCACAGGGATGCAATCCCCAAACTCCTAATTGCGCAAAACTCTCTGGGACTAATGACTCAGTTTCTTCAACAAGTAAATTTCAAGGAAAGAAAAGTGGAGAAGAACCTATAGAATTTAGGAGACTTAAGAGTCATATCAACCAACAGCCATGTGTGGATGGACCTTATTCGCATCTTGATGAAAACAAACTAAACAAACATAACAAATGCTGCATGGTCTCGCTTATATGTGAAATCTAAAAAAGCCAAACTCATAGAAGTGGAGGCAGCATGGTGAGCAACAGAGGGGGGCTAGGGGACTGGGGAGATAGGGGTCAAAAGATATAAAATTCCAGTTAGACAGGCTGAATAAGTCAAGAGATCTACTGTACAACATGGTGCCTACAGTTCATGACAAGGTATTGTATTCTTGAAAATCGCTGAGAGTAGATTTTAGGACTACCTGTGTGTGTTCTCACCACAAAAAATGATAAGTATGTGAGCTAATGTGTATGTTCACTAGCATGATTTAGCTAATCCAGCTAAATATGGATACAGATTTCAAAACAACATGTCGTATAGGATAGATATATACAATTTTTATTTGTCAATTAAAATAGATAACTTTTTTAAATGAGAAGAAAACAATTGCTGAAACAATTGGGGCAATTTCAACAGATAGAATACTTGGTGATATTAAAGAATGATTGTTAACATACATTTTAGTATGATAATGGAATTATAATGTGTTTAAGAGTCCTTTTTTTTAGAAACATGCTGAAACACTTATTAATAAAATAATATGATTCTTGGGATTGGTTTCAAAATAATCTGGTGTGAGGGTAGGGAAGGGGGGGGATGTGGGTGAAAAAATGTCGGCCATGGGTTGACAGTCATGGAAGCTGGTGTTGGGTCCACGGTAGTGCATGACAGCACTCTCTAAAAATAAGCGAACATCCTGCTTTTGTTAATAAGATGACCCATAGGCTTGCAAATATTTTGGTGATCTTCTTAACTTTAGATTTCATTTTATTCACACCAGGATATGATCTGCTTTATATCACACATCCTGGTACATGATCACTGGCTACAAAAACAAGCAAACTAATTCATCAATACTAAGTTACCTTGACTTTGAGGCAATATCGTATAGCGGCTTAGATCAAAGAAACCCTTCCTGTCAGCACCTTGTCACTTGCATCTCTATGAAACCCAGCAATTTTTATACTTCTCAGTACTCAACTTTCTCTGCTGTAAAATGGGAGGGGGTAAATGAGATTTTATGCGTGAAGCACTGGGCCCAGTGTCTGACCGTCAGCGAACCTCAGTTCCTATCATTACCAGAAGCAGCAATACCAGTCTGCAGAGTGAGGTCTTACTCTAGACAAGTCGTTAATTTGGGCATGAATAGAAAAATGCCTGGGATAAAATACAAGGAATAGGTAACAGAGGTAACCCCATGAGGAGTCATTCATTCAATCATTCCATGTGCCACGTGGAGCTGTGGGCACATGGTAATCAGGAGTCAAGACACAGGGGTGTAGCCCAGGGAGATGTTCAGAAGGCGATCTGAAGGCTGCAGGAGAGTTAGCCAGGTTGGATTTGGGAGGGGAAGGGAGGGGAGTAGGGAAAGAAAAAGGACAAGGGGTCCCAAGCTGCTAAGGGAAAGGCAAATGCAAAGGCCTTAGAGCAGGAAGGAACAATTCCAGGATCCAAAGGTTGCAGCGAGAAGAGCAGACCAGACCAGAAGCAGTGGCTCACATCTGTAATTCGAACACATTGGGAGACTGAGGCAGAAGGATCGCTTGAGCCCACGAGGTCAAGGCTGCAGTGAGCTTTGATGGCGCCACTGCACACTCCAGCTTGGGTGACAGAGGGAGATCCTATCTCAAAAAAAAAAAAAAAGCAGGCCCAAGAAGGTGGAGCCAGTGCAGCTGCAGTGATGGGGAGCGGGGAGGTCTCTTTCTCTTTCACTCACACCTCACACACTTCTGAATTATCTTATGAGAAGCATGTAGCAGTCTTACAATTTTTGCAAGCTAAAAAATGCAAAGGAAAAATGGCTATAAACCCTCAAGAAGTAAAGAAAATATGGCATTTTCTCTACTTCTTGTCTAACAAGAATCTACCATATATTTTTCTTTTTTTCTTTTTTTTTTTTTTTTGAGACAGGGTCTGCTCTGTGGCCCAGGCTGGAGTGCAGTGGCATGAATCTCAGCTCACTCTAACCTCTGCCTCCAGGACTCAAGTGACCCTTCCACCTCAGGCCACCACATCTGCCTAATTTTTGTATTTTTTGTAGAGATGTGGTTTCACCATGTTGCCCAGGCTGGTCTCAAACTCCTAAGTTCAAGTGATCTGCTCGCCTCAGCCTCCCAAAGTGCTGGGATTACAGGCGTGAGCCACCGCGCCCTGCCATTAATCTACAAAATGTTAAAATTCACTTACATTTGCTAGAGAAGCCACGTTGTTTAAACGTAAGAAGTATGCTATCCTCTCCTGTCTGGTTTGTTGAAAGGGCCTCCCCATCCTTGCCTCCCTTCTTTCCCTTTTTTGGATGTGTTAGAGGTGGAATAGATCTTTGCACCTAATTTAAACAATACTCCTTTCCAGCCTGCACAAAGGTTTTGGCCCTCTACTGTGTTTCTGGGACTGAGTCTGAGTTTGGAGGAAACACCAGCTAGTAGGGTTTGCAGGGAAGCTTCCTGGCCCATAGGGAGAACTCAGTATTGAGACTGCCCTGCAGGTTGGCATTTGTCAGTTTCATTTGCAATGTGTTGCTAGGAGCAGAATATGTTTTTCTGGTTCCTGCTCACAGCCTGGGGCTGGGACTGTTGACTTTGATGTGAAGGTGGTGCACACAGCTGCTGGGGGAGGGCCTGCGAGTCCTGCCGTGGAGCAGGATACCTGCAGGGCACAGGCAGAGCCTAGCTGCTGGAGGGTGAGCTGCCCCTCCTGCTTTTGTCAGCACAGTGGGAACCCCAGCCAAGCCCTTTCAAGTCGCACCTTGCGGTTTCTCCTCTCAGGAATGCCAGGTTTATTACGGGTTTGTTCACTTCACTTCACTGTTTTGATCCTCACCTTGTGCCCCCACCCAGCTCAGGACCTTTCATTCTGTGTCAGATCTAGCAAGGCTACTGGCTTCTGGTTGAGTCTAATGCTAAGTGATACCAAAGGCTCTGTCCTCAGGGGACAGGGAAAAGTGGACAGAAATGTTTCTAGTCCCAGGGGAGAGGCACCTTCCAGCAGACAAGCCTTGACGGTGTCATTGACCTCCTGGCCTGCAAGAGCCTTTCATTTGTTTGTTCCTCTTTGAGGATGATGCATGAGAACCCACCTGCCGCACACCCTCATTTGAAAGATGAGAAAACTAAGACCACCACCAAAGAAGCCCCCAGAGAACGATGACACACTCCAGGCCAGACCCCCACAGATGCCTCATATCCAAGTGGTTAAGAGCATGAATTTGGAGTCAAGGTTTGACTCTCAGCTCCGTCACTTACTGGAGGTCCAATCTTGCACAAAAGGGTTAATTTCTCCAAACCTCAGTTTCTTCATGTGTGAATTGGGTATACTATTTTTCACCTCTTAAAGTCATTGATTTATTTTAAGTGCATTTCTTACCCTGCCGACTTAATTATGTAAGAGTTCATCTGGCCAGGTGCAGTGGCTCACGCCCATAATCCCTTTGGGAGGGCGAGGCTTTGGGATGGCGAGGAGGATGGATCACCTGAGGTCAGGAGTTCGAGACCAGCCTGGCCAACATGGTGAAACCCCATCTCTACTAAAAAATACAAAAACCTAGCAGGGTGTGATGGCACTTGCCTGTAATCCCAGCTACTCAGGAGGCTGAGGCAGGAGAATTACTTGAACCCAGGAGGTGGAGATTGCAGTGAACCGAGATTGTGCCACTGCACTCTAGCCTGGGAAACAAGAGCGAAACTCCGTCTCAAAAAAAAAAAAAAAAAAAAGAGTTCACCTGATTGCCCTTAGTTCTCCCCTCCTTTTAGGCTCTGAGCTCCCTAAAAGGAAGGGGTTTACCTGCCTTGTTCACAGCTGTGTCCTCGGAAATAAACCTTGCCTGGTGCAAGGTAGGCAGTGAGGAAGTATTTGTGATAACAGCAATGTAAAGCCGTCAACACAGTGCTTGGTACATGCAGAACAGCCATCAACACAGGCAACCATCCCTGTGAACAGAGAGAGTGCATTATTTATGATGGGAAACTAGTTTTAGTTGGAAAACTATCAAATTACCAGGAATGGAAAGAACAAAACAGTTCTCCCAAGTAGCTCTTCTGGGGCCAAGCCCCAGCACCCCACCCGTGCAGGACCAGGCCCCCAAAGGCCTTGGAGCCACCTTGTTCCAGGGTCTCGCTCCACTGTCCTCTCCTCCTTCCCAAAGTCAGGACTCCTTTCCTTGGGCTTCAGAATTCCTATCTTCTGCTCTAGAAGGCTTGGAGCAAGTGGGAGAAAGGCACCACTCACCAAGTCTGTGAGGGGATGACATGGTATAGAGGGAGAGGAGCTAGATAAAATACAAGATGCCAGTTAAGTTTGAATTTCACATAAACAATGAAATAACGTTTCTTTCTCTGCCATCGTGGTGCGTGCTTGACTCCACTTCTCGCCATGTCTTCCCACAAGACTTTCGGGATTAAGCAATTCCTGGCCAAGAAACAAAAGCAAAATCGTCCCCAGTGGATTTGGATGAAAACTGGTAATAAAATCAGGTACAACTCCAATAGGAGACATTGGAGAAGAACCAAGCTGGGCCTATAAGGAACTGCACATGAGAGGGCACACATATTTATGCTCTCTGATGGTCACAATCATGTTACCACATCAAGGTGAAAATGTCACCACTCTCTGGAGAGTTGTACATGTTTTATTGAGAATATATTTTTTCTCTCTGGAACTGTTATGAATGCGTTGGTTGGCTGGGTTCAGTAATAAATATGTGAGACCTTCCATTAAAAAAAAAAAAGAACCATTATTATTATTTTTTTTTTTTTGAGAAGGGATCTCCCTGTGTTGCCCAGCCTGGACTAGAGTGGCTATTCATAGGCACAATCTTAGCGCACAGCAGCCTCCAACTCCTGGAGCCTCTAAATCCATCCTCCTGCCTCAGCCTCCCTAGTAGCTGGGACTACAGGTGAGTACCACTGTGCATGGCTACAAAATAACTTTTTAGTAAAAGTATATCCCAAACATTATATGAGACGTAGTTACTCTAAAAAAAAAAAAAAGTATTTGCTGTTTATCTGAAATTCTAATTTAACTGGTTGTCCTGGATTTTCTTTGCTAAATTGGTCTGCCCTACAGAGTGGGAGGGCTGGGATTTTAACCCAGGCCTGCCTGATCTGAGCGGACCTTTCCTGGCTCCTGCAAAATTAGGATGACATATTAGGAACTTCCTGGGGTTCTTAAGGGAATTAGAAGAGGGACCTGAGTGCAAAGGGCTTTGGAGGCATTCAACTGCTATGAAACGTTAGTAAGGACAGGGATTGCGTTCGCCTCAATCACAGCTGAACCCAGTGCCGAGAACTGTTATCCCACACAGTTGGATCTTCATCATTATGTGTTTTAATGAAAAATCGCTGATATTGCTGTCCCTAAATAGCCAACCCCCAAAATAATTAAATCATCTCAAGGGACTCTGGGTCCAAAATCCGCAGCACGCCACACAAGCATCTCTCAGCTCAGCCACGCAGGGCCGATGCCTGAGCGACCCACACTCAGGGAGGCGTCCGCCTCAGGGCCTCACAGGTGGGACCGCGCCTGAGAGCCCTGCGCTTGCGCACTCCACGCCGTGCTCTCCGCATACTCCTGTCTAGCCCCGCCTCTGGGTGTGTGGCGTGCGCACGCGCCGGCCGCTCAGAAAGCGCGGGAAAGACACGCAGCCACGCCCCAAGGGAGCAGCCTAGGACAGCGGCTTCTGGAGCTTCTGGCAGCCGTCTGCCCTCATGGCCTTTGCACCTATGGGGCCCGAGGCCTCGTTCTTCGAGGTTTTGGACCGACACAGGGAGTCCCTGCTGGCTGCCCTGAGGAGAGGTGGCAGGGAGCCCCCAAGTGGGGGAAGCCGCCTGGCCTCCAGGTACATGAGCTGGTGCCGAGGCGCGAGGCAGCCACTCTGTAGAAAAGTCGGGCGCTCTTCCCGGCCCCGGGCTGCCTCCTAGTGTTGAGGCTGAGGAGGCACCCCTTGGCGGGCCAGCCAGGAACCCCCAAAAAGATCCTTCCTGGGTACCCGCCACCTGCTTTGAACCCTTATTTTTAACTCAAAAAGAAAGACAGGTGGCAGCCCCCCTTCTGTGGCTTCTAGGATGTTCCCCTTCTAGAACGTTCCAGAGGCTCCCTGCAGCTGGGTTGGAAGGTTTCCTAAGATCCTTATAGGTTGGGGAGTTTGGGGTACAGTTAGCTTTGTATTTTTTAAACTTTTTTTGGATAAAATTTTGGGTTAAACTTTAAGGTTTTTTTTGTTTTTTGTTTTTTTAAGAAAGAAAATGAGTGTTGTATGTCTTCTCTCAGTAAGCAAATGGTTTTCTCAGAATTAACAAGGACATCAACACATTTTAAGTGGTTTATAAGACAACATGTTTTATTGTTTTG
This sequence comes from Pongo abelii, assembly GCF_028885655.2. Lineage (NCBI taxonomy): Eukaryota > Metazoa > Chordata > Mammalia > Primates > Hominidae > Pongo > Pongo abelii. Next base: position 61,727,466 of record NC_072006.2, read on the forward strand.
CAAGTGAATAGAATGTACATATTTTAAATCATTTATTTAAAATCAATTACGGGAACCCTCCAGCTACCCATGTTGGAATTAACCACAGAAAACATGACTACGTTATTGACCACTTTCACTTAAAAATACTTCATTTTGTTTCCTTGACCTGCTTTCTTGGTTGATTGCTCAGCAAAGTTTTTCAGCCTTTTATTTTTAAGCCCAAACCAACCACCAAAAAATCTGAAAAACCTACAAGCAAACCAATTTTTACAAAAGAATTTAGTTTGAGGGAGAACTTAGGAGAGTAAGGGAAGAGGAGAGTGGCAAGTCCCTTGTTAATAGCGCAGATGTAGACGAATCTGATTGTATCTTAAAGTTGGTTACAGTATTATCCTGCAACACTTTTTTTCTCCAAACTAGGAAAAATGAGTATTTGGGTCAGTTTTTACCTCCCAATATTAGAATAGATTAAATGTTTTAAAATTCATTTTCTGAAACACAAGTTTTCAGTAAAAACTCTGAAGTTCCTGTGGAAATTAAAACTCTCAACATTTTGCCCGTTTTCTAGAGTGCATTTGATTTCTTTTCCTAGACAATAAGCTAATGGTGTTTATAACAGAACAACATTTTTTGAAGCTGATGGCTTGTGAAATTAACAGTCAGCTGACAGAAAACTGGGCTTAGTCTTCGCATTTTGCTGTAGAGTGGCGTAATAGCTGCCAAGTCAACCGTTTGTTGCAGAACTCACAATTTATTCTTTCCAGGGTAGTGATTAAACGTTTTCCTTTTTGTATCGCTAAATTTCAAAAGAGCCGATTTTAAGGCATGAGATCAACTAGGGTAATGTGCGACCACAAAAGGTGCTTCTTTTGAAATTTTTGCATTGCATTTTTGAGAAAGAAATTCAAAGCCAATATTGTATCACTTTTTAAATTAAAACATTTATCAGTAGTATGTCGTCAAGTTTGTATTCAAGTTCAGCTAGATTACAGTAGGTTAATATGAAGTATAGATAAAAAGATAGTTGTAGATTTAGTCATTAATGTAAAAGGGAGACCTTCAATTGGTAATTGCTTGAGAAGTAAAATTACAAGCAAATGAAATTTATTTGTAAATACAGTTGTTTTAATGCAGTAGTAAAGGTTTAATGGGAGAGATAATTATTGACATGGATTACCTAGTCTTTTTTTTTGTCTTTTTTTAAAACCCCACCCCAATTGCCTAGTCTTAAAAAAGAATAAAATAAAAAGTTACTTTAGTATTGATCTGGGAAAATCTTACATATTATAAAGTCAAAATTTATGATTAAGTTGGAATTATGCTGTGTTTATTGTTTCAGTTCTGAGGTTCTTGCATCTATAGAAAATATTATCCAAGACATAATCACAAGCTTGGCAAGAAATGAAGCACCTGCATTCACGATAGACAACAGATCAAGCTGGGAAAACATAAAGTGGGCATTTTGCATTTTTATTTTTTAAATGCAATATCTACGTCATTATTCAAATTATTTGAGTTAGAGTTCTGGTCATATTTTTTTCGTTTTATTGCCTTTACCTTGCCAAAAAAAAAAAGGATTTAGGACGTTTACAAAATGCGTACCATACAGAGAGGTTGTGTAAACTAGAAGTAGGTGTGAAAGATGAGGCAAAGGAAAACAATGCTAGCACCAACAGAATGGAGCACCAGAAGAGGTTAGAATTCCAAATGCATGTGATAAAGTCTCATAATTTTGCTAAGAATAGGCACTATACTTGGAGCTAAGCTTTCTAGCAGTCAGAGGGGGAGATGTCATGGGTGCAATTCTCACATATGCCACAAAAGCAAACCACTTGCTCAGGGGAAGTATAACCAATCCTGATACCAGACCGAAATAAAAGTATCCTGAACATAGAGCACATTTAAGGCTTTCTCCTGACAGATCTTCTGCCCCTGCTAAGTCATGTGTCCAAAAAGTGTAAAATCAGCAAACAGCTTTATCAGAATTCTTGAACCTAGTTATACAGGTTTTTTCCAGCCTCTCATATTATGTAAGAGATACAGAAACAAAATGAAAGGAATTTTGAGTCTCCTTCATCACTGTTGTTTTATGATCTATATAAGTAATATAAGCTGTATACTTTTCAGTCATGTTTTGAAAGATGGATTTTATCTAGCTTTGAAGCAGCTTACACCTGACATATCCACCTGGTGCCTTCTGCCACCTTTAGGGGAAGCTTGGCAGTTCAACTTAACAACCTAATAAAATTGTTATTTTATGTAATGTAATTTTGCAGGTAAATCAGAAATGAAACATTTCAAAGCTTATTAAATTGAGTAAAATTATTAAATGAGTAGATTATTAAAATGAGTAAAGTACTAATTGTGAAATATTTGAAAACATTTTACATACACTAAAAATGTCTTCCCAGGAAAAAAGTATGCACACACACACAAACACACTGCCACACCCCCTAATCAAAGGTGTTAGCTCGTTTATGTTAAATGGTTTATCTTAGTGCCTCTGTATGTCACAAACCTAATTTCCTAGTTATCACCTGGAATGATCTATGCTTTCAAACCAGTTGATCCTAAAGCTTCAGTGCTTAAATTAAGAAGAAATGTGGGTTTTAAATGATGTGCAGAAGACCATAAGTATGTATTGTTTGGTGTTTAGAAGTTGTCTTTCTCACTTTATTCCTTTGCTTTAAACAAAATGACAGGTTTGAAGATTCTGTGGGTCTTCAGATGGTATCCCATTGCACCACGAGAAAGATCAAAAGTGATTCACCAAAATCAGCTCAAAAATTTGGTAAGTTAATTGTTCTTAGCTTTTGGCAATAAAGGATAAATAAATTTTGTTGTCTTCTCAATTTTATTTGTTCCTAGTTAAATAATTTTACCTGTTTTTAATAGATCACTTTCATACATAAAATAAATTTCTAGAATTTTTCATTGTCAATAACTATGGAAATAGGTTATCAACATAAACATATTTTTCAAGGTATATGGTTCAGTGCAAAATTATCCTCTCAGTTTTGCTGTCCATAGAGCAATTAATTTTAACTGATTCTTCAGGTAATTGTTCTGTACTTAACCCTCCCATTTGGAAAGATAATTTTTTAAATGTTAACTAAAATTAAGTTAAAATCCTTATTAGCAGTATCTTTTGAATCAGTAAGAGAAATGATGAGTAACTTGTTTGTTGAATTTTATTTTCCAGCTCTAATCCTTAAAATATTGTCCATGATTTATAAATTAGTACAGAGCAACACTTATGCAACCAAAAGGTAACTATATTGTTCTAGTAAGTTACTCTTCAAAATGTAATGTGAGAAATAGTTGGATTAACTTTTATTATATGCTTTGAAAAGTTACATAAGACTAAACTATAGCTCATAATTTACTTTCTTTATATGTTGTGTTTTCATCCAGTTAAAGCTTTCTTCAGTTAACACTCTAATACTTGTCATATTCAAAGAGAATATGGTTGATTAAAAATATGTATTTTAAATTTTCATAGGGACATATATTACACTGACAGCCAACTCTTTGGTAACCAGACTGTCGTCGACAATATTATCAATGACATTTCTTGTATGTTAAAGGTGTCAAGAAGGAGCCTACATATAGTAAGTAGTACCTAATACAAAACATTTTATTTTAAAACAAAATGTTTGTATAAAACATAATTTTTTTTTTTTTTTGAGACGGAATCTCACTCTGTCGCCCAGGCTGGAGTGCAGTGGCGCGATCTCAACTCACTGCAAACTCCGCCTCCTGGGTTCATGCCATTCTCCTGCCTCAGCCTCCCGAGTAGCTGGGACTACAGGCACCCGCCACCACGCCCGGCTAATTTTTTGTATTGTTAGTAGAGACTGGGTTTCACCGTGTTAGCCAGGATGGTCTCGATCTCCTGACCTAGTGATCCGCCTGCCTCGGCCTCCCAAAGTTCTAGGATTACAGGCGTGAGCCACCACGCCCGGCCAAAACATAATTTTAAAACATAATATAGTCTTCTTTTCCTATTATTTGATGCTTGCATTTTTCTCACTATAAATTTAAGTAATAGATTCTCAATATGTTCCTTTGGGTGAATGGACCAAACTGATGAATTACCAAATATTTTTAATTCCTAAATACCTTTACATATTTTCTCTTTCATCTCTTAAATTTCAATCCAAGTGAAAATGCCAGTAATTTAGCAGATGAACACAAGGAGTGACTTAATAGCATAAAACATATTTGTGAAGCAGATTTCAAATATGTCTATTATTTTTTGCAGTTATCTACATCAAAAGGTTTAATTGCTGGCAACTTAAGATACATCGAGGAAGATGGCACCAAGGTGAATTGTACCTGTGGTGCGACGGTAAGAAGCATCATTGATGTTTTCACAGCTTTAACTCTTCTAGCTCCTTCAGTTTTGAAGCATCATTTTATTTCTTGCTTTGTTATGTAACCTAGAGCTTAAGATTTCAAAATAAAACTGAAAGATGAATAGGAATATGCTTTACAGAACTGTACATTACATAGTTTCAAATTATGCTAATTGTCAAATGTCAGATTGAAATAAACATACGTATATAACTCTTTAAAAATGCACTATTATTTTCAGATAAAGTGTGGCTTGATCATTTTAGCATGTTATTTAGTAATCTTCATAAAATTTTCTGGTTCTGAAAGTAATATTTTTAATACTAAACTATTTGCTGGGCTTTGATACAAAGAGAGCCCACAATACTAAACTTAGTACCCCTGTTGGGAGAATTGCTGTGAGTCATGTGCCGGTTTTCTTACTGAGGGGTAAAGCTGTTTTCTACTATTTTTTAACAGAGGAATAAGTCTCTGATGACTGGTATGGTCAAAGAAAAATAAAAACAGAGGGCTTTGTGATAAACTAAAAATGTGGTTATTTTGCTTTTTATGTAAGGTAAATACTGGTTTTTTTTTAAAGGCTGTTGCTGTGCCATCGAATATTCAAGGAATTCGGAGTATCCTTTAAGTGGGAAAACTATTTAAACTTTTGGAATGTTCATTCATTCATTAATTCCTTTGGTAAGCCAAGCCTTCATAATGTGTAAGAAACAAGTTAGGCCCTATAGCAGTCAAGATGAACACGCCATGGTCCCTTCTTTAGGACTCTTTTAGGAGCTCACCATCTAGTGGAAGAGACAGATATCTGAATATATGAATAGATATGTTTATATGTTTGAAGGTACAAATTAAAATGTTGTATCTATAGCTGCTTTTGAATTATCTATATGGCACCTTAATTTAGTTGGTGATTAAATTGAAATACTCTTGCTTTCAATTTATCAGCCTTAACTTCACAGATTTAGTTACAGACGCAAAGTTTGTATTAATTGTAGAAAAAGATGCAACATTTCAGCGGCTCCTAGATGACAACTTTTGCAACAAATTGTCTCCATGCATCATGATTACGGTATATTATCTAACTTTACTACAATTCCAAGACTAATGTATACTGTTACGGTGATTGGTAAGAGGATTTACAATATTATCTACACAATGTCCTGTTTTCAATATAATGCATCCTTTGGGATCATAGAACAGGAATTTCCAATGTGTTTATTTAAACATCCTCAAAGCTGGCTATCACCTCAAGTTCATTTTTTTTTTTTAATAGAGACAGGGTCTCGCTCTGTTGCGCAGGCCGAAGTACCATGGCATGATCATAGAGCACTGTAACCTTGATAAGTTCATGTTTCTAAAACCACACTCAAAAGCTTTCTTCCTTGAAAAGCTGAGTGTTCCTGCCACTTGTCCTGTGGCTATCAATGCAGACACTGCAATGAGGTCCACACGTCAGAGTCAGTTTGACTTACTCCTCACATCCCGTGGTCACCAAGTCCTTTTGAATTGGCCTTGGGAATCTCTTTCATTTCAGCCCTTTCTCTTTAATCCTTCCCCTTTCATTCTCACACAAGACAACCACCTGGTAGCCTCCAGACAGGCCCCTGACTTCTATGATCTCTCATTCTACCTAACCGATTCCCTGCCACACCAGACTTGTCATTTCCCTCCGTGCCAGTTCAAAAACTTTTGGTTTTGTCTGATACTTCTACTCCAAATCTGGATGCCTCTGTGGAACTGTTCAGCCCTTCTAAGACTCCATTCCGCCTCCTCTCCAGGGCAGCGCTCCTCACTGCCTCCATAAACATCTCTCATAAACGCCTCTCAAGAAGAGGCTGGGACTTGAGGGCCGTATTAGGAAATGCCATTTTTCACCAGGTCCTTTAATACTGTTTGACTCCTCTACTGTGTTCATGTGCTATTATTTTTCCCAAAGAACATTATGAAAATACACTAAATACTCAACGATGAGCTAGGACCCCTGCTAAGCACTTGACATAGTAAGAGTTCACATTTACCGGTGTTTATCACATGTCAACTTGTAAAGGCTCTCAATGGCCTTAGGAGGTAGGTACTAACATCATCGTCACTTTAATAATGGGGTACTGGAATGCAGGAAGGTATTTTACCACGTCTCTATGGCTATTCAAAACCAGGACTGGATTTGAATAGTTGAACTCCATGTTGCTATAATGCCATCACTTGGTGTGACAGGCGTATTTATGCTGATTTTATAGATAAAGCCATGGCCTAAAGAGACTAAGAAACTTGCCCAACATCACACCACTGATGATGGGCAGAGAGGGAATTCAAACTCGGAGCTGTGACCCGAAGCCCATTCTGAATCTCTAGGGCTACTCTGCGCTCTTCCTCTGCTCCCTGTTTCATTTGGTTTTCTGCTTTTCTCTAACGTTGTAACACTCTTCAATTTACTTTTCTACATAATTATTATTTTAATGACTTCATAATATTATCCCACCATTTAAGTTTTATTAAACCCTAAATTTAAGCCAGGTACTCTTCTAAGTGCTTTATGATTATTAAATAATTTAATTCCTATAATAATTTCATATGTTGTTACAGAGCACCAAACCACAGAGTGGTTTTGTTACTCATTCAAGTTCATGCTGCTAAGAAGTAGCAGAGCAGAGATGCGAGCTCAGGCTGCCTAGCCCCGCAACTGCTGCAGATTACCACTGTACTATGCTGCCTCTCCACATCCCTGTTGTTAGATATTTTGGCTATTTATATTAGTTTGTGCCATTTTAAATAGCACTTCAGTGAGCATCTTTAAATATGTAGGATGTTTATTATTTCTGTTTTTGCTGAAATATTTCCTTAGGATCATTTCCTAGGACTGGCATAATTCCCATTCCTTCACTCTGTTTGTATAATGTACATTTTTTTTTCACAGTCAACACCAGTCTTTCAGCACCTGAAATCCAAGGTAGGAAGATGTAACCTCTTTTTTTTTTTTTTGGTGCTGTGACTCAGATATGAACCAGGGTTGCTGTGGCCACATGCAGAGTACTAAACATTGTATGAGCATAACCTGTAATTTATTATTATTATTATTATTATTTTGAGGTGGAGTTTCACTCTTTTTGCCCAGGCTGGAGTGCAATGGCGTGATTTCGGCTCATTGCAACTTCCGCCTCCTAGGTTCAAGTGATTCTCCTGCCTCAGCCTCCCGAGTACCTGGGATTACAGGTGTGTACCACCACACCTGGCTAATTTTGTAGTTTTAGTAGAGACGGGGTTTCACCACATTGGCCAGACTGGTCTCAAATTCCTGACCTCAGGTGATCCCCCCACCGTGGCAATCCAACGTGCTGGGATTACAGGCGTGAACCACTGCGTCCAGTCTAACTTTTAAATTATTAATAAGAGTATAGTTGTAACCATTTTATTCTACTGAAGTTAAAATTCTTAATTTTCATCTTGCTTTTAGGGAAAGGGAGTTCCTGATCTAAACACAAGACTTTTAGTCAAGAAACTGTGGGATACGTTTCATGTTCCTGTTTTCACTCTTGTAGATGCTGATCCACATGGTAATTTATCATTGGACTATTTACAACAATAGTCATAACTAAATCATATTTGTAGTTGTGTTTTCTTCTTCTTCTTTTTTTTTTTTTGAGATTGAGTCCTGCTCTGTCACCCAGGAGTGCAATGGCGCGATCTTGGCTCACTGCAACCTCCACTTCCCAGGTTCGAGTGATTCTCCTGCCTCAGCCTCCTGAGTAGCTGGAACTACAGGCACATGCCACCACGCCTGGCTAATTTTTTATACTTTTAGTAGAGACGGGGTTTTACTATGTTGGCCAGGCCCTCAAACTCGTGACCTCAGGTAATCTGCCCACCTCGGCCTCCCAAAGTACTGGGATTACAGGCACGAGCCACCGTGCCCAGCCTGTAGTTGTGTTTTCTACTCTCAGGACACTTTTATAAAACATTTTAAAAGAAAATGATTACATTAAAATTAGGTCTATAATTATTTGAGACAATTTATTGTTATTTTGTCATATTAAACTGAGAATGATAAATTTTTCACAGGTGATGTCCACAAAATTAAAATTATAGATAGATAAAATTTGAGAGTGCAAATTAACCTGTAATATGTAAGGAGACTAATTTTATAGTTAACTTTCTTTTAACAGGCATAGAAATAATGTGCATCTATAAGTATGGATCTATGGTAAGTATAGAAAAGCAGTTTTCCTTTTTTATTATTTAGATATTTTATATTCATTGAGGTGATTTCTGCATTTGCTAATCACCCCCAAGTAGGCTGAGAGTGCCCAAAGTGTACCTGAGGGCCTAGTATCATATTCTAGGAGCAATCTGTGTGTCGGCGGCTGTGACTCCAGCTCCCAGTATGACCAGTGCAACCACAGATGACAGAGTGGGATTAGCTGTGGGCAAGCGGCATTATTATCCTGCACTCTCTTGGCATACTGAAGGAACTGTAGGGCTCTGGGGTAACAACAACGCTGTCTGATCACCAAATATACTCGAAATATTATATAGAGCCTTGAATTCTGACTTTTCTAATCCCTTTTCTCCCACCATAAGGAGAAATGGAAACAATAAATATCACCACCAGTGTCTACAATTACCATATACCAGTGGTCTCACAGTGTGGTCCTAAGCCAGGAGCATCAGCATCATCTGGAAGATTCTTAGAAATGCAAATCTCAGTCCCCATCCAGAACTACTGAGCCAAAATCTCTAGGGGTGGGATCCTCCAAGGATTCTGATGCATGGTGAAATTTATAGCAGATGAAAAGGATGGTGGAGCAGGGTGTAAGATGGGGAACCATGAACAGTAAGAAATGTAGGTCAGAGAGCTTCATTTATAGTTTGCTTTAGAAAATTAATACAGAAACACTACATAGAAGTTGTGGTTGTTGTTGTTTTGTTGCTGTTTTGAGACAGGGTCTCACTCTGTCACCCAGGCTGGAGTGCAGTGGTGCAGTGACAGCTCACTGCAAGCTTGGACTTTTGAGCTCAAGCTATCCTCCCGCCTTGGTCTCCCAAAGTGCTGGGATTACAGGCATTAGCCACCGCACTTAACCCAGAGAAGTTTTAACACCTTCACTAAAAGCCCAGCTTAGCATAGCTCCTGATGGTTTTCTTACTTTTGTGGGCTCTGGGCATGTGAAGCCAGCTTTAGTACTTGTCCTTCTTAATAAGTGAAAAATTTGACTGAAAAACAAGAATGCTAGTTTTCTACAATTTAGCCTCACCTAATATACTTTTGTTCTTTATTTTAGTCTATGTCTTTTGAAGCTCATCATCTCACAGTTCCAGCTATTAGATGGCTTGGTCTTCTCCCTTCTGATCTTAAAAGGTTAGATAGTATAGCAGAACTAGGATATTTAAAATGATAATTCATTGTCATATGTAACAATAAGCCTAAAAAGTCACTACAAGGGAAAACTCTTAATGTTTTTTATTTATATTGTCCACGATGATTTATGATTATATAATTATGAATTAAATTCATTAATGTTTCTGTTTCAACTACTAAAATATTTAACACATGAATTTGGTTAATGTGTTACACTTTCAGCTAGCTAAAAACTTTTTGTTTCACTTTTATGGTTAGGACATTATATACACTTTTTATACTTAAAAGTACAATACATTGTAGGCCGGGCACATGGTGGCTGACGCCTGTAATCCCAGCACTTTGGGAGGCCAAGGTGGGTGGATCACTTGAGGCTAGGAGTTTGAGACCAGCCAGGGCAATATGACAAAACCCTGTCTCTACTAAAAATGCAAACATTAGCTGGGTGTGGTGGTGGTGTATGCCTGTAATCCCAGCTACCGGGAAGGCTGAGGCCCAAGAATTGCTTGAACCTGGGAGACGGCAGTTGCAGTGAGCCATGATCGCACCACTGCACTCCAGCCTGGGTGATAGAGCTTGACTCTGTCTCCAAAAAAAAAGTACAATACAGTAAATCCAATTAAATTGTAACCATTGACAACATCATTTGCCATATGAATCAATTTTGTCATAGATTTAAATTTTTAACTTCAAAAGAAAAATATCATTTTAAGAGTATTAAAATTTGGGAACTTCAAGTTTGGCAAGTTTATTATATATGTTCATTATAGAAAAAAATATTAAGTAACAAGTTAAATATCACCTACAGATCAGTAGCCTTACCTTTGTAGATTTTTTTTCTGTGCATAGCCATAACTTTTTCACAAAACTGAGATCATACTCTGTTATTTTGTAATCTGCTTTTTTTAAACACAACAACACAATGTGATCATTTTTCCATGTCAATAAAGTACATTTCTTATTTTAGCATCTTTTGTTGCTGAGTTTTAATTCTAGATGTGCTAGTGTTTATTCAGCCATTCCCTCATAGCCATTTAAGTGGTTTCCAAATCTCTATTCTGATAGGTCGTGCTTTGATGGAGTCTCCTGTAACTAAATCTCTACGCGCATCCTTAATTAGTCCCTTAGGCTGAATTCCCAGAAGAACTGGTGGGTCAAAGAGGATCCCCATAATCAGGGTTTGACTGTTGTCTGGATAGATTAAGTTTCTTGCTTTCTCTGAAGAGTAAGAGTCCACCTGTCCCTCAGCTTATGGCATTAACATTTTTTTTTCACCTCTGCTAATGTGATATTTTAAAATGTTTTATTGTTGTAATTGGTCAGTAAGAATGAATTTAAACATGTTTATTGGATTTCTGTAAGTGGTGAGCAATCCTTGATAACAGGTGCTTGTTTCCTAAATATGGAATGTGAACAGGTTTTGGGTGATCAGCCACTTCCTATAAAATGAGGGTCCAAGAGGAAACATTTCATTTTTTATTTTTGAATATTCACACTCCACTGGATTAACGTGTTCAATTTAGTGTATGTGTGTCATGGTCAAAATCTCTTGGGGGTGATCTGTTTGTATAAAAACAATTTTAACACAAATTCAAGACATATGATCTGATAATTATTAAGGTGAATGGCTTCAAGAAACTCTAGCTGCATCTCATAAATTCTATCAGTGCACTAAAAAGCCACTCCAAATGAATATACGATCAAAGGAAAAACACTATGGTAGCTACAGAAGCCGGGCTGCAAGGGAAATCTTCTAGGCCTCCCTTTCAATCAAATTGTCACCCCTATCCGAGAACTGCCCCTGGCAAATGGTCATAATTATGGACACATTGAAAAAGACTCTCCTGGGAAATCTAGGATTTGTGACTTCGAAAGGTAGACCACACCATAAATCCAGGACCTCTCATGTTCTATTTTTAAAACACATACCATGATAAAGTTATATTCCACGTTTTTCAAATTTAAAACTAGATAGGTAAGAATGTGTGTGTGTAAAGTGATAAAAGTGAGTGTGCGTGTGTGTAAAGTGATAAAAGTGAGAGACTAACTTCCATGGTCCAGAATCTTCAATGAATTATGAAGAATTAAATACTCAGTGGAACCTAAAGTCCCTCAGTGAACCTCAGCCATTGGCCATGCATATTGGAGCTCACTGCCAGAAAAGTGTGACGCTCTGAGAGGCTTAATGTACATTATTAAGCTGCCCTGGTATCTATTTACATGATGGTAGTGCTATTGGCATTTGTTTAATAACCAATATCGGTCTTCCTGTCATCCTGTCATCATCCCACAAGTGTGACATGAAGGAAAACAAAAACTTTAGAATCTTACTGTGGAAACCAAACTTCCACTATGAACTTGAAAACTTGCTGGTCTAAGACATGACAGATCCTCTCAATCCTGGATGTAAGAGGTAGATCTGTACTAATTTTCTAATTTCTGAGTTTCTTGAAGTAGTACCATAAATACAGGCAAAATACATGACGTTCAAGTTACAGAAACACTTTTTTACTGATTTTTTTCACCTACTCTTTTCCAGGTTAAATGTACCTAAAGATAGTTTGATTCCACTGACAAAAAGGGACCAAATGAAACTTGACAGTATCCTGAGGAGACCTTATGTTACCTGCCAACCATTTTGGAGAAAAGAAGTATGTTTCCTTTTACAACTCAAGTGTTGCATGTTTAATTGTCTTTTACTTTAGTAGTGGCTATTCACATCCTATTTTGAAAATATCTCTCTTGAAATTTTATATGACACGACTAACATAAGTGTTGTTTGGCAGTAAATACTTGTTGAAATTGAATCATATGAATGCTAATAGATGAGATCAGTGAATGGAGCTGGCCTGTTTGTATCCTTATCATGGTTATATACACATTCTTGATGGCTGTATCATAGTTTGTGGGATTAAAAAAAGGAAGAAGAAATCATAAAGATTTCAGACTACCCCTAATTGTTGAAGACAGCATACAGAGTACTCTCACTCCAGATATTTTTAGCTGTAGCAGCTCTGGAATATTCTGGCTGACCCTTAAGGCTATTGTCCCTGGTTTTGGAGAATAAAGCAGTTCTAGATTACTAGTTTGTTGAATTGACAGAAATGCAGCTAAGAACTCTGGTATGAGTATATTTTACTTTTATTGACAGATGGAAATAATGGCAGACTCTAAAATGAAGGCAGAAATTCAAGCTTTGACTTTCCTATCATCAGATTATCTTTCCAGAGTGTACTTACCTAACAAATTAAAATTTGGAGGATGGATATAAAAATAAATCAGAAGAACTTCTGATTGCCAGAGGCTTTTCATTAGTTTTGTTTTTGATTGCCAAATACTATTGTGGAAAGAACATATATTATATTCTTAATTCTGTAAAGGTGAAATAAAATAACTTTCCGTTAATTATATTTTTTTGTCAAAACAAATGCTCTACTCCAATTTTCTTTAGAAAGCCTTATTCTTTCCTCTATAGAGACAGATTTCTGTCCTATCTTCTAAAGTAGATTATAAAAGAATATGTTATTTTGACCTTTAAATTGTGTTTGAAAAAATAATACTTTATACGTGTCATCAAAGTCTACAAAATACTTTATTTGCCTTCTATGATACAACTAATGTTAAGGCATAAAGTATCTTACTGGTAACAAAAATCATAATGATCTGAATTTGAGATGTTGCAAATGAATTTTGGTGTCCAGTAGTTTCTTCTTACATTTTCCTTTGCCTTTATACTTTAGGGGTCTTACTCCATTAATTCATTTGTTACATTAGTAAAATTCAGTATGAATAAATATTTGGATTGATGTAGTCTTCAGTGTTTTGCTTTATTTTGTGTTGAGCCTATTTTTTTATTGACAATACTATTTATTCGAAAAGTTTCTCGAAGGTCTTGAATGCTTCTCTAGTCTAGGTCTATAGAACAAAAAACTTCTTCAGTTTTAAGATCTACAGAAGCCTCAGATTTTAATAAGGTACTTCTCCAGCAGTAAATATGTGACCTTTTCCCTCCATAAACCTATCTTAATTTTGCCAGAGATGAGTTTTATGATTTTATTCTGTACTTTCAGTAAACCTTTAACTGCACTGAAAGTTTCTCGTGCTTGCAAGCAAGAATAAGAATTTATAGAAGCACGGAAATATTAGGTTAGCTATTTTATAAAGAGAAATGGTAACAATAATAATAATATATACCATTTCTGAGAAATTATATGTGCCAATCACTGCTGATTCAGTATGTCATTTAATTCTCCCAAGGACCTTGTAATTACTGGGTAACTACACCATAGTTTTCAGGTGAGAACACTGAGGATGCTATTTGTCCAAAGCCACAATAATATCAGGGGACAATAATACTACCGACCTCAAGAAAATGTGGGTCTCAATGCAAAATGTAAATGTGGGATCCCTTTTTATTAAGAATTTCAAGATGATAGCAGCAGAGAATTAAACCAAGCACAGGCCCTTCTTAGCCCTGGGGTCCTGGGTGACTGCACAGGTGGTACACCTGTGAGGCTCGGCCTGCCCAAGAGGTTGTATGTAGTAAGGATTGAATAAGGTAATATAATAATAAAGGAAAATACATACATAGCACTTACTATGCGCTAGGTATTTTTGTAGGTGCTTTGTAAACAGTAATTCATTGCATCTTCACAGAAACCTTATGAGCTAGGTACTTTTAAAAAATCATCCCCATTTTACAGGTGAGAAAACAAAGGTACAGAAAGATTAAATAACTTTCCCAAGGTCACATAACTAATAAGCAGTGGAGCTGGGACTTCAAACCAGAAAGTGTGGGTACCATGGCACTAGTACAGGTAAAGTACTTCATGTGTGGTCTGTGTCCTCACTGTGCGGAAAGGTCTGCAAGTCTTATTATTGGCTAGTGTCAAATCAAGATCCCCCTGATACCATATATACAATTAACAATTATGTTATATTCCCTGGTCACATAGGAACCAAACATTTCATTTTGAGAACATTCTGGTATGCTGTTAATTTTACTTACTCGTGAGACTATCAAAAATTCTAAAAACATTTTTATAAATAAGAAAAATTTTCCTCTGAATTTATACCATACTTACTCCTTTAACATGTAACAGTGTCACTGAACTTTGGTATGCTTTGTAAAGGAAGATATTACTAACTTAAAAATATGTTTAAGCCACGACACATCTGGCTTAGGATATACTATCAAAATGGGAAGGAGTGACAAATCTACGATAGTCATCCAAATTTAAAAATAAATTTGAAAAAGACAGATACCTCCAGTTTGGATAATTAAGTCATCTCAAGTTTATTATTGCAAATTTACTTAAAATAATTTTCAATTATTTCGGAAGTGAAAATGGAAGGAGAGCAAATACAGTATAGTTTGACGTTACTACCTGTCTTTATTAGATGAAAATGAAAAATTAATGCTAGTAGCTATTTGGGAACCATCTAGAATTCTAATTCTAAAGATTTCTTTCTAAAAAGGATTGCCATAGTACTTAGCATTTAAAATGGTAATTGATAACAATCATCCCATCTACCATCATCTACTGTATCTAATTTGGATATTTCCATAATTTTAATCAAGAAAGAACATTAGATTGGAATCTTTATAATTAAAATTTATAAAAACTAATACAACAAGTTCCGGCACGGTGGCCACACCTGTAATCCCAGAGCTTTGGGAGGCTGAGGCAGGAGGAGGATTGCTTGAACCCAGGAGTTCAAGACCAGCCTGGGCAAAATAATGGGACTCCCATCTCAATTTTTAAAAATTAGTTGGGCATGGTGGCACACGTCCATAGTCTCATCTACTTGGGAGGTTGAGGTGGAAGGATCACTTGAGACCAGGAGTTCAATGCTGCAGTGAGCTATGATTGCACCACTGCACTCAGGCCTGGGTGACAGAGTGAGACCTTGTTTCAAACAACAATAACAACAAAAACTAGTACAACAAAAAGGTGCTCAGAGACTCTTAGTTTTCCCTTAAGGGTTCATAATGACCCTAACAAACTAAAAGTTGCTTGTAATATCCCCCGTTTTCTGAGAAATTTGATTATAATCATTGGTGATACTAAGTGATTAGAAGTTATGAGTTCATAGGGAAGAAAAACCATAGTGCACTTTATAAAAATAAGGAAAACCCTCCAGGGTTTCCATCTATGACTTCCTTACTGAGTGTCTCAGTTAAGCTGCTAGTTTGATGTAGATAATCTGTTCAGTGGTGCTGAAAAGAACAGATTCTCTAAGCTATATATACATGTACATTAAAAGATTTTCAATGAAATGTTTTTGTAGTGAAATAATGAGAAACGTGCACTTCTGTTTGCTAAATGAACTTCTGTTCACTGTTACACAGATAGGTATCCCAAGGAAACAATCCTGTAGAAACAAGCCAAGATCGCCCTCTGCTGGCAAACGCTCATTGTTCTCTCAATTCCTTCCACTATTTTGGGTGGAAATTTCTTTGAAATATTTTCAAGTCATTGTCTTAAGGAATGGGGTGAAAGAGTCTTGAGTCACAACAAAAGAGTTTGGGGAAAACCAAGAGGGTTTCTGTGTGATACGCTCAACAGGAATCCGCTTTGTTAATCAGCTTTGGATGCCCCAATTCCCTGTAAAGCTACACTTAATGTGTGCTTCTTTGCAACCAAGCTATTCACAAAACTTTAAGCCAACATATTACATTTCTTTTATTAAAAATTCAAAATGAAAAGTAACTCATGCTAAGAATATAGGCATGTTCAGTTTCTATTCACCTAGCAATTAAATAGAAACTGTACTTATTCATAAATATTCCCTGTGTAAAAATGGCAGAAAAGTTTACCAGTTTGAATGATAGTCACTACCAAAATTTAATTTTCTATTGTTCAATTATTTTTCACCTATATTGTATGGCTCAAAAATCATACAATCATACCCAGGGATAAAATTTTACTGATCTCGCAGAGCACGGTAGCTCACGCCTGTAATCCCAGCACTTTGGGAGGCCAAGGTGGGTGGATCACAAGGTCAGGAGTTCAAGACCAGCCTGACCAACATAGTGAAACCTCGTCTCTACGAAAGATACAAAAATTAGCCAGGCGTGGTGGTGTGCACCTGTAATCCCAGTTACTGGAGAGGCTGAGGCAGGATAATTGCTTGAACCCTGGAGGCAGAGGTTACACTGAGCCGAGATCGTGCCACTGCACTCACTCCAGCCTGGGCGACAGGGCAAGACTCCGTCTCAAAAATAAAATAGAATAAAATACCGCTGTCCCTTTTTGTTTCTAGGAGGGAAAACATAAATCAGCATAATCTGCCACCTGTGGAAGTGTAGAGTTAGGTTTTGGGGCAGGCTGCTTGCATTCCAATTCTGCCTCTACTCATTGCCGCTATGGCTGGGACAAGTTACAACCTGATCTCAGTTTCATCAACCATAAAATGGGAATAACAACAATAATAATGACTTGGTAGGGTCATGGTGAGGATTAAATGAGATTATTCATGTAACAAGAGTCTTGGAATATTAGCTATAATATTTGGGCGAGCATACTGCTCCTCAGTGGTTCCATTGATGGTATATGCAAAAGCAGTTTGTCAACTACATAATCCTAAACAGCGGGAAGAGTTTATAGAGCATGCTGAATAACCAGGATTATAGAGGAATCTGTATCATAATAGAGGCTTCTGGAAGATACATTGGGCATTGAACCATAAAATGCAACAAGTATTAATAACGAACACATGTAAGATACTCTGCTTGGTGCTGCAAAGCATATACACGGAAGTAGATACAAGTTTTAAATCTGGGAATCTAGACAAGACAAATACACTATTTAATGAGGCAGAATATGTCTCGAAACCCTGAGAGAGCTTTGGGAGGGCTTTTGAGAGTTTGAAGGAAAGATAGTAAGAGGAGTTCCATTGAAAAAGGGTAAGAAAATGTAGTTGAAGCACTTCTCAGAGATGAGTCCGAAGCTTTGCTGGTAGGAGGGTCAGGCACAGGACAGACCTCATGGACCTACTGTGTATCAGTTGTGTGAGCTCTGGTAAGTCACATCACCTCTGTCAGCGTCACTTTCCATATCTATAAAATGGAGATAATTGCAATACCTATCTTTTAGGGCTGTTCTGGAAACTACAGAAGATGGAGCATCTAAAGCGCTTAGCATAGGGTGATGCTCAAAAGAGCTATTATTACCATCATCGTCTAGACTAGAGGTTCTCAATCTTGGCTGCATCTTAGAATCACCTGGGGAGCTTTTAAAAAATATTAATTTCCTCTGTTCTAGCCCAGACCTACTAAATCAGAATCTCTAAGGGTGCAGTCTAAGCATCACAGTTTTTAAAAAGCTGCCCAGGATTCTAAATGATCTACAGCCTTGGTACTTAACTGTGGTTCGTGGCCCAGCGACCTCTGCTGGGAACTTGGTAGAAATGTGGATTCTTAGGCCCGTCCTAGACCTACTGAATCTGCATTTTATAAAAAGATACCCCAGATCCTAAACCTCCCTAAGAAGGTCAAGGCACGCAGACCACACTGAGCAGTGAAGGAGAGGATCCAGGGTACCTACATAACCTCACGAAATCCCTTCCTTGTGGTTTGTCTTTTCCTTCACTTCCTTCTTCAAACGCTCCTAAAAGTAGGGGTTGGGAGGAACCAACCAACTGAAATATTTGGAGTGGGCATGTGTGTGAGTAATAAGAATCCCTTAACATTTCTACGGAATGTTCTATTAGTAAGAGTAGTTCACGTGTGATTTCACTTGACCCTAATTAGGAACAGCCCTGGCATCATTTTCCCCACCATGCAGCAGGAAACTGAGGCCCAAAGAGCCCCGAGGTGGGCTCAGGGTATCCCAGAGGGCAAACAGGGAGGCCAGGGTGGGAAACCCGCGGCCGACCTCGCCTCGTTCGGAGGCAGCGTTAGAGCAGCTTCTCGGAGGATGGCCTTGGACTTGAATTGGAAGCAATCAGAATCTTTTAGATGTTTATACATGATAAATGCAATAATTAATTCAGAAGAGAAAACAGCTAGCTACCTTGCATTAGCCCTAGTTGCGGATTGATTGACTGATTTGAGATGAAGTTTCACTCTTGTTGTCCAGACTGGAGTGTAATGGCATGGTCTTGGCTCACTGCAACCTCCACCTCCTGGGTTCAAGCGATTCTCCTGCCTCAGCCTCCCAGGTAGCTGGGATTACAGGCACCTGCCACCATGCCCGGCTAATTTGTGTATTTTTAGTACTGACGCGGGGCGGGGCGGGGGGGGGGGGGGGGTTCACGATGTTGGCCAGGCTGGTCTCGAACTCCTGACCCCAGGTGATCAGCCCGCCTCGGCCTCCCAAAGTGTTGGGATTACAGGCGTGAGCCACCGCGCCTGGCCAGTTGCAGATTTCTCAAAGCAGTCGCTTAGCAACTTGCAGCGGCTACATCAACTTTCGACCAATTCGCAAACTGCTGGTGTAAAGCGTTTTTGCGCATGTGCTGTCGCCTTGCGGGAAAAGGAGCCTTTTTCTTCGACGATTTCCGGGCGACGCAGGAAGTGGCTCCAGAGCGCACGCGCGTTGTTTCCGCGGTAGTCAGGGGCAGTTTCTACCGCAGGCTTGAGGAGGCTTTGGGCTCCTGGAATTTCTGTCGGCGCTCCTCGCCTTCGTCCTCCGCGCCAGAGCAGGTTCGCAAACTCCTTAGACCCTCCTGCTCCCGGCCGCCGCTTTCCGCCGGGGCGAGACCCCCCAGGTAGGCCCCGTGCCGCGCGCGTCCCGTCGTTACCCGCCGCCATGGCGTCCGCAGAGGCCGAGTTGCCTCCGGGGAGCGCGCTTCTGCGGGATGCTGGGGCGCGAGCGGGACTGTTGACTAAGCTTCGTTATTGGGCCCTGGAAGCGAGGTCAGAGCTGGAAATGGCCTTAGGGGTCACCTAGGGTCTAATCCATCGTTTTTCTTGTGGGGGAACTGAGCCCCTGGGAAGGGTCACATTGCGTTAATGCAGTGTCTGTCGCCTCTGTCCCTCCCCCTTACACGTCTGGCGTCTCGTCAGATACATGTCAGCTCCTGGGAGAAGCTTTCCCTGGCCGCTTTGCAGAAGGGCATCCCCTTTTAGCCTCTTCCACGTCAACCTGCTCCATTTCTTTCGTAGCAGTTACTACTCTCTGAAACTAAGTCTGTTTCTGTCTTAGCCCGCCAAGTATTTATTGTATACGTATATAGGTGCAACTGTACAGGCAGTACTTCTCCAGGTAAGTATTATTCAACACCAGCCGCCCTGGGCCAGGCATTGTACTGTGGGACTGAGTATGCATTAAGGGAAGAATCCAGGCAAGTGGCTGCCCTCTTGGAGCCAGCATTCTAGTGGGGAAGAGATTGAGTGTAAACAAGAAATTCCAGGTCATGACTGGTGCTGTGAAGAAGGCAAGGGGTTGTTGGAAGGTTAGATATGTTAAAGTTGGCAGAGAAGCCTCTGAGGAGGTAACTTTAAAAAAAGAATACGTGTGACAGCTTTATTGAAGTATAACTTACATAACATAAATTTCAACCATTGAAAGTGTACATTGTGAGTTTGGAAATTTTACGCTGTTGCGTAAACATGACAAGTTCAAATTTGGGACAGTTTCATCACCCCAAGAAGTTCGGAGGAGGCAACTTTTGAACTGGGATATGAAGATTCAAACGGAGGTATCTGTGGGGAGGGAGAAGCAAATCATCCCAGGCTGAAGGAACAGCACTAGGTTTGCTCCAAGGCAGGGATGAGCTTGTTGTGTTCAGGAGAGAGAGGAAGCCAGCAGAGCTAGGAGGGCTGGGGTGCAGCAAGGCAGGAGAGAGCGGGAAGAGATTAAGTGGGTCCCACAGATGCCCGTGCCTTCTGAACTTTGGAAGCTTCCCAGTAGTGCTCAGCATAAGGTGTGGTCCACACTGACTAACACGAACGACTCTCACCTACCATGTTCTTTTCCCTAAGTTCATCCCTAACGGCAGAAATGTTCTCTCCCAACTTGAGGGTTGAGGTAGAGGAATAGAGTGAAAGTAATATTTATTAAGAACCTGTAGTGCTTTAGGCAGTGTGTGTGTGGCTTCGTTTAGTTCTCGTAACTCTGTGAAGTAGGTATTAGTGTCTCTGTTTTACAGATGAGAAAATCAAGGTTAAGTGACCTGTCCAAAGCCAGGTAGCCAGCACCTGGACTGATTGCAGAAGCCTTGTCATGCCTTTGTTCGTTCATACAGTTAACTGGTGTTCCAAGTACCTCTGCATTTGAGGGCAGAAATGTGGCCGGCAAGCACCACATCCCCTCACGTTCACTAAAATATACATGTGCTTGTAGCTGTTGCTCTGACCTTTTGTTCTGCACTTATTTTTCATGAAGCTGAGGAAACTCAAATGCCTTCCCCAAATTCTTTGCAGTTTCTCTGTTCTGTGTTGTCTTGTTAGCAAGGATGTCACTCAGCCATTTGGCTCCCTTTGGAGAGGTGACTGGTATGGAGGACTTCTCAGTGTAATGGGGTAGTAGGATTGAAATGTGGTTTCAGTGTATGTAACTCTTCGGGGAGTTGGAAGGAAGAAAGAAGGGAAAGTCGTTTATTGTACCCACTATGAACTAGACACTGCATTTTCTACATAATCTGATTTGATCCCCAGAGTAGCCCTGGAGAATGTGTTAATGTTCTCTATGTTTGCAGAGCGGGAAAATGAAGCCTGGTGAGATTAGAGTCCCAACTCCTGAGTGGCAAGAGGCCCTGACCAAACCCTGGTGGGCCTGTTAGATTATGATATCCAGGAAAAAACCCAGGGTGGGAGAGGTTCTTGCTGGGTAAATGTCCAAAACACGATGCCCAGCCTTCTTAAAACTTACGAAGAAATTGCTGATTGGCTGCCCAGACTGGTTGTTCTAGGTAGTTTCACGCAGATACTGGCCTAAACTAGAATGCAGAAATTAGTAAGAAAGTGAATGCCCACTAGGTGGAAACCTGAAAGCACGGGGACCTGCGATCTTGTTTACTGTTATATTCCTGGAGCGCAGCTCAGTGTCTCTATGTAAAAAATGAGTGAATTTATTTTCTAGCTGGTGACTACAAAATAATCTGCAGTGTATCCATACTGGTTTATTAATGGTAACAAATGAACCGTACTAATATGAGATAATAGGGGAAACTGGATATGGAGTGTATGGGAATTCTATCTTTACTATTTCTGGAAACCTAAAACTACTCTAAAATAGAAGGTTTATTTTTTGAAAGCACTCTGCTCATTGCACTCTTGTCTGAAAAGTGAAGCCTGGCCTCAAACCACTTTGAGTATTTCTCTTCTGCCCGTTAATTATCTTACCATTGCCTCTCAGTGATATTACTTGCGAGAAAACCCATCCTTAACATTTTTCATTACTTTTTAGGGTCAAAATGAGCCTGTTTGGAACAACCTCAGGTTTTGGAACCAGTGGGACCAGCATGTTTGGCAGCGCAACCACAGACAATCACAATCCTATGAAGGTACCATGAAAAGCTTCCTGGGGCTTGTAGGAAGAGTTTGGGCAGAGTTTCTCCCATCAAGGACAGAACCCGAGATGACTTGGGAGCCTCCTTTGGGCTGAAAGCTTTGAAACTTTGTCTAACTCATGTTTCTCAAACACTGGAGCACAGAAAATGTGTCCCCTGTACTTGTGTCCTGTTCTTCCTGGCCTTCCAGGTCTCCAGAATCACCCAAGGTGCAGATTCCGGTGCAGATTCCCAGGGCCTGGCCCAGCCAGGACTGTTGACTCAGAATTCCCATGGTTGGCGAGAGGAGATGGCAGGTGAAAACTGATCTAGCACTGTGGGGCCAGAGTGAACTGGTCATATAGAAAACAAGACCATGGGCATTTCATTAGCAGCTGCTGCTGCTAGTCCTGGTGGTGCTGGTACTTTCTTTAGCTTATTTTTTACTCCTCTCTTTGATCAAAGTAAGGAAGGGTCTAATTCAGTTAGTTCTTGAACACAAGGAAAGGCCACCGTGAGGTAATTAGTGAGAAAGAAAACAATTTGGAATGAAGTTGTGAGCATGCATACATTTTCACATTGACTTTTTTCCCGCAGGATATTGAAGTAACATCATCTCCTGATGATAGCATTGGTTGTCTATCTTTTAGCCCACCAACCTTGCCGGGGAACTTTCTTATTGCAGGATCATGGGCTAATGATGTAAGTGCTCCTTAAATATGTGTTCTATAAATCATCTCTCTTTGTATGGCCAAGGTTAGCTTTAGCTCCATTGTTTCCCAAGTAAATGAATCAGTTAGACTTACTTATGGCCTTTTTTAAGAAATCAATTTAGAGGGTGTGAACCCTTCTGAATGGCAGACATTATTCTTACATCCGTTTTTGTTAGGAAAGCACAATCATATGTGTTGCTCGAAATTTTCTACTTTAGTTCAGTCTCTTGAAGTTTATTCCCAAATCAAATGTCATATTCATCCAGAGTGAACATTATACCCAGTGGCACACACCAACAAATTCCCCTTCTTGGCATCCTGACAGTGTTCCTCAGGTGTGTGTGAAACTTTTTCCACATTAAATAATAGCACAGATCTGCCTAGATACTTACTCATCATGTACAAAAAGAAAGACAAAAAAATTACAGTTTACTAAAAGAAAGAAAACTGTGGTAGAAAAATAAACAAAGAGCGTAAAGAGGGACTTCACAAAAGAAAGAATAAACCTGAACCATTCATCCATGCTTGTAATCAGATAAATGCAAATTTAAGACTCTTTTTTTTAATTAACAAAATTAAAAGTTTAAAAGAATAATAGTGCCAGCAAGGATAAGCTGAAACCCTACATGTATGGCTGGTAAGTATGTAAGTTGGCTTTTCCACAGGATAATTGGCAATAGTTATCAAAAATCCTTCAGCTTATACCCTTTATCTCATTGATACCCTTCTGGGACTTGAGTAGGAAATCTGATAATGTACTTCATCTGCATTATCTAAATTAACCTTTATAACAGCCAAAGCACTGTGAACTTGTGAAAATTTTGAAAATTTTAATATCCAGTAGTAATGGCAATGTATAGTATGTTTGTATGATGGAATACCATTGTAAGTTTTTGGAAAAGCTTTCGAACTGTAGCCTACAGCACAGGGACAGCAGGGGTTAGGAGAACAGGAGGGAGGATGGTAGTCAAGGTTGAGCAAGCTTGCTTTCTACATGTAATTTCTAGAAAGATTTCAGATGATTTGCTGCTTAAAAAAAGGATGTTTAAAGTTGAACAGGCTAGTGATGCAGCTGAGGAAAGCTGTAGCTGCAAAAGTGAAGATACTGTATAATCTAGTGTCTTCCAGAAGATATGTGTACATGGAGAGAAGACTAAGAGCACACAGAACCATTAGCTGTGGTTGTCTGTGGTGTGATTAGGGTGATTTTTATTTTTTTGCCATATTTACAAAATCTCTAAAATGTATTACTTTTTTAACGGAGGGGAGATTATATAAAATATTCAGAAAAGAGGTAAGTTTCTACTTTGGTCTTGATTCTCTGAATGGTAATGGGTAAGTGATATTCTACTTTGGAAGGCATATCTCGTAGATGCCGTGAGAAAATTATCTGCAATTTTATGTGTAAGCAATAGAATTTGTTTATTTTAATAGCTTAGGCATAAGAAAACAGTTGCTTTCATAGATATTTTAATTTCTTTGTTCTTGAAGTTAGATAATTAGGTTGCTATGAGAAGTCTATGTATGGTTAAGGTTATCCCATTAGTTTTTAGGTGTTAAATGCAAGCAATACATCGTAAATTGCTTTGTTTGCATTGAATTTTTTTGTTACTACAGGTTCGCTGCTGGGAAGTTCAAGACAGTGGACAGACCATTCCAAAAGCCCAGCAGATGCACACTGGGCCTGTGCTCGATGTCTGCTGGAGTGACGTACGTTCCCTTCCATTTCTCGTGTTCCATTTTACTTAAAGTACAAAATGATTTAGAATATTTAATAATCCAAACACAAATAGCATATATGTGTTCATATTGTAGGAATTCTAAGTTTCTGAACATAAATAGTCATTTATTGATGTTCTTAATGTTGGCTTTAGTTAGCCACTTTCTTTGAAAGCTTTTCTTGTATTAAATTTTGTGTGTGTGATTAGGGAGAGTTTAATGATTAAGGGACATTTTATGAAGAGGCCAGCAGGGAAGGTGAAACACCTGTGCCAAGCTGCAGTGGGCGGGCCTCCTGGAGCACAGCATGAGCTGCAGCTGTAGAGGGGCTTCTGCCTGGCGCAGGGGAGCCAGGGGATGAACAGCTGTAGATGGGCCTCGGCCTGGCGAGGGGAGCCAGGGGTTGAACACCCCAGCCTCTCTCCTCCCTTCTCCTGCCATTGCTGCTGGTGGCTGAACCCAACAGTAGTGAGAATGTTAAGGGGCCTGGTGACAGGCAGACACACTGCAGTGCTGAAGAAGCTAAGCCTTGAGGCCCCTTCCAAGGCCTTGTACCTGTACCTTTAGTCAGGTTTATTGAGTCTGATTTGCCTGCTGTAAAACTGAACCTTTTTGGTATACAGCTCTGTGAGTGTTAAGAAATGCATAGAGTTGTGTTCAAGATATAGAACAGATCCATCCGCCTCCAAATTCTCTTCCTTCTTTTTGTCGTCAAATCCTTCCCAACTCACAGCCCCTGGAAACCACTCATCTGTTTTTTTGTCCCTATAGTTTTGCCTTTACAAGAGTATCATCTAAATGAAATCCTATAGGGTGCAACCTTTGCGCTCAGCATGTTGTATTAACGTATGGTGATTGTTTTGTCAGATATATTTCCTATGTTTGGGGTGGGATGCTGGAAATTAGGACAGGCATTGAGATATAGCATCTGCAAAATGCTAATGTAAGTGGTAGGAGTTTTCTCATAAAAGATGTACGAGTTGGTCGTAGCAGTATTGGTATGCCATTCGAATTTGTAAGAAGAGAGTGGTTAGAAGGGTCTTGGTAATGAAATTTGTGGTATAGAGTTCTGGTAAATATACAGTGTGTAGTGCTCCTAGGAAAATAGTAGTAGTTAGGGCATTTATTATGATAATATTCATGTATTCTGCTATAAAGAAGAGGGCAAATGAGCCTGTGGCATATTCGATGTTGAAGCCTGAGACTAACTCTGACTCTCCTTTTGTTAGATGAAAAGAGGCTCAGTTAGTTTCTGCTAGTGTGGAGATAAGTCATATTATGGCTAGGGGCCGTGATGGGAATTCTTGTGATGAGTGTGTGTAAGTTAAATGAGCTGCTTATCAGTAGAACTGATAGCAGGATAATAGCTAGGGTGACTTCATATGAAATCGTCTGGGCCACAGCTCATAGTGCACTGATGAGTGCATATTTTGAATTAGATGCTCATCCTGATCATAGAATAGATAGACGGCTAGGCTTGATGTGGCTAGTATAAATAGGAGGCCTACATTAAAATCAGAGGATCTGGTATAGGGAGGGGGGTTCATAAGAGGAGAGCGATAGGGAGGGCTAGGGTTGGAGCAATAATATAAAGGGTGATAGTAGATGTTAAGGGACGCAAGGGTTCTTTGGTGAAAGTTTTATTGCATCAACAAATGGTTGAAGCGGTCTGTAGGGACCTACAATGTTGAGTCCTTTGCATAGTTGTATATAGCCTAAGATTTTTCGTTTGATGAGTGTAAGGAACGCTGTTGCGATAAGAGTGGGGATAATGAGCAGGAGGAGGTTAATTACAGGCATGTTGTTAAGAAGTGGAGTTGAACCTCTGATTATAAAGTGTTAAGTTTTATGCAATCGCTGAGCTCTGCCATCTTAACAAACCCTGTTCTTGGGTAGGATGTGTGATGATTTAAGAGACTGGGATGGCATCATCTATGGAGTGAGGGCACTTTATGAAGTGGGCCCTATTTCTCTTGTCCTTTCGTACTAGGAGGAATGTTAAATAGGCAGAAACCGACCTGGATTACTCTGGTCTGAACTCAGATCACATAGGACTTTAATCATTGAACAAACAAACCCTTAATAGCGGCTACACCATTAGGATGTCCTGATCCAGCATCGAGGTAGTAAACCCTATTGTCGATATGGACTTTAGTATAGGATTGCACTGTTATCCCTAGGGTCACTTACTCCTTGATCAAATTATTGGGTCGGTGTGTAATAACTCACTTAGACTAGTGTGGGCTTAGTTTAGGTTGTTAGGAGGTTGAATTATGCTCCGAGGTCACCCCAACCAAAATTTTTAATGCAGGGATAGGAGGCTAGTGCCTGTAGGCTTGTTGGAGTTTTTATTTGCATTGATGAATTAAAGCTCCATAAGGTCTTCTCGTCTTACTTGTTTATATCTGCCTCTTCACGGATAGGTCAGTTTCACTGGTTGAAAGTAAGAGACAGCTGAACCCTCGTGTGGCCATTCATACAAGTCCCTATTTAGAGAACACGTGATTATGCTACCTTCGCACGGTCAGGATACCACAGCCGTTGAATATATGTCACTGGGCAGATAGTGCCTCTAATACTGGTAATGCTAGAGGTGATGTTTTTGGTAAACAGGCGGGGTAAGATTTGCTGAGTTCCTTTTCTTTTTTGTAATGTTTCCTTAGAGCATGCCTGTGTTGGGTTAACAGTGCAAATAATATGGTATTTATTATATCATTTATTAATACTGGGATGTTAACTCTCAGTGGGTTACTCCCGTCTGATGTAAGCTTGTGCAATGGAGAATGTCTTCATGTTACTTATACTAATATTACTGCTTCTATTAAGTAATAGATTAGTCCAATGTGATGTTAGGAGTTCAGTAGACTGGTTAGAATTTAAGATAGTTAGATATTGAGCTTAAATGCTTTCTTAATTAGTGGCTGCTTTTGGGCCAGCTGTGGTGGTAATGTTTTTTACTCTCTGTAGGAAGGGTCTAAAGAGCTGTCTGTCTCTCTAGACTAACAGTTAAACTTACAGGGAGATTAAGTAATTCCGTGGGCAAGTTGAAAGTTGAACTAAGCCAGCCAGCTATCACCAGGCTCGGTAGGCTCGTCACCGCTTCTCATGAATCTTCCCACTGTTTTGCCACTTAGGTGAGTGTGCTCTTTCAGCTATTCTTGGGTAGCTCGTCTGGTTTCAGGGGACTTGGCCATAGTTCTCTATGTAAAGATATTTCTAGTTAATGCATTATGCAGAAGGTATAAGGGCTTGTCTTTGCTTTTTAGTCCTTGATACAGTTCTTTCATCTTTCCGTTACGGTACTGTGTCTATAGCACCAGGGTAGAAATTTCTATCGCCTATACTTTTGTTTAAGGTAAATGGATTGATTAAGATAGTTTGATAATATTTTTAGCGAGGTTTGGGGCTAGAGTTGTCTGAGTGGTCAGGTCATGATGAAATCTTCTGGATGTGCCGGATGCTTTGGATTAAGCTACACTTTGGTTTATCCAAGCGCACTTTCCAGTACGCTTACCATGTTACAACTTATCTCCTCTATACCTGTGTAGAAAATTATCAGTAATAGTGATTTCTAGAGTAGTATTCGAGGAGGGTGATGGGCTGTGTGTGCGTCCTTCATGGCCTTATTCAACCAAGCACTCTGCTCTTGGTTTACTGCTAAATCCTCCTTAAGCCCTTAGATTTCATAAGGCTGTCATGAGATTTTCTGGACATAGAAAATGTTGCCCATTTCTTGCCACCTCATGGGCTACACCTTGACGTAACGTTTTGATGCGTGTGCTTGTGCTTACTCTATAACCTTTTTAGGGTTTGCTGCAGGTGGGCATATAGGCCGGGGGCAAGAGGTGGTGAGATGTATCGGGGTTTATCGATTATAGAACAGGCTCCTCTAGAGGGATATAAAGCACCACCAAGTCCTTGAGTTTTAAACTGTTGCTTGTAGTACTCTGGCGAATGGTTTTGTTAATGTAACTTAATTTAGGGTTTAGGGCTAAGCATAGAGGGGTATCTAATCCCAGTTCTTGTCTTAGCTACTGTGTCTTCAGGGTATTAAAGCTACTTTCGTAGTATGTTTTATTTCAACTGGAGTTTTTTACAACTTAGATGGAGCTTAGCACTCTTTACGCCAAGTTCTATTAGCTTGGGTTAACTGTATGGCCATGGTGGCTGGCACGAAATTAACCAACCCTAAATATTAGTATAGTTTAGTTAAACTTCTGTTTATTACTAGATTTAACACTGCTGTTTCCTGTGAGGGTGTGGTTGAGCAAAGTGTTTTGAGCTGCATTTGTGCATGCTTGATACCTGCTCCTTTTGATCTGGGTGATCTAGAGGACATTTTCACTGGGGTAGGGGTGCTTGCACGTGTAATCTTACAAAGAACTAATAAAAAGGTCAGGACCAAACCTATCTGTTTATAGAGTTGTGTGGACCCATGTAGACATTTTCAGTGTCTTGCTTTGAGTGGCTAAGCTACATTAACTGCATAGAATACTTAAGTGGAAAATTAAAGTATGAGAAAGAAAGAAATAGAAATAGTTGTTTACAGTTCTGGGAATTCAGGGTCTTTAAAGTTGAATTGGCAGAGGTTTGGCTGAGAGGGTTATTCATATTAGAGAATGGTTGATTTAGGGTTATGGTGTACTGGGGCAGCACTTTCAGAGGGTTATGCTCAAGGTATCATATCAGTATTAGGGCAGAAGTTTAGTTAATCTATTATACATAGTGGAGGATTTATTGGGTAGGAGGAGCCTTAAGATTTTTTAGAAAATTACATCAATCGAGGGGTAGCTGTTGGGGTGTTTGTGGTTAAAATATGTCTGGGCTCTGACTGGGTTGCATTTTAGTCTCTTGTGTTTGGGGTTTGGCAAAGGTATGTCTACCTAGGTTGATGGTAAAGTCAGATTAGGAGAGGGGGAGTTTGCGGATTTATTCGGAAATAGTTCTTGAAATTGAGCATACGTGCATGCATGAGCATCTATTGATTAATTGTTAAGTCCTTCAACCATGAAATAACACCTTATGGTTGTTATGTCAGTCCGGAATATTCAGTATAAGTTCAGCTACAATGGATTTGGCAGGAGTCAGGCTGTTGCCATGCTGAGTCACAGCGCCCCAAAGTTAAAAAATACCAAATGCATGACAGTGCTCCCGTGACTGGCTAATAGGGTGGTAGTCATTAATCCATCAAGATGTCTTATTTAAAGGGAATCTGTGGGCGATCTTAATTTTATGGCCATACGTTAATGCAGGGGTTCCCAGCCCCCAGGCTGTGGACCAGAACAGGTCCATGGCCTGTTAGGAACTAGGCTGCACAGCAGGAGGTGAATGGTGGGCCAGTGAGCCTTACTGCCCGAGATCTGCCTCCTGTCAGATCAGCGGTGGCATTAGATTGTCACAGGAGCTCGAACCCTCTTGTGAACTGCGCATGTGAGGGATCTAGGTTGTGTCTTCCTTATGAGAATCTAATGCCTGATGATCTGAGATGAAAGAGTTTTATCCTGAAACCATACCCTCACTTCACCCCAGTCTGGAAAAATTGTCTTCCATGAAACCAGTCCCTGGTGCCACAAAGGTTGGGGACCGCTGCTTTAATGTGATCTTATTTAGCTTATATATAAGAAATAATTCTGTGTATAAACATTTTGACATAGTTTAGGGGCCACAGTTGCTCCCATTTTATTCATTAGCAAGGATCAGCTTCTCTGAGGCATTTTTATCATCTGTAAAATGTCTTCCTGACATACCTGATCAAGTTATTGTGACGCTACATTAATAAGATACATGAAAAGTTTGAAAAGTGAAGCATTCATTTCATATGCAACTTATTTTTATTTTACACACGGAAAAGTAGCAGCATGAGTAGATTTGAAACATTTCTAATGTATTTTGTCTGTCTTTACTGATTGGGCACTGGGTCAGAATTAGAAAGTTTCTTATAAAGTATGGCAAGAAATAGAATTAACTAATGCAGGAATCCTTTTGCTCAAATGTTATCTAATGGCTATTGGAATTTATAAAACTGAATCTAAGTTTCATACCATCTAGTGGGAGGATCAGACACAGGAATGAGAGTTGTACGTTCTGAGGGGGAGGCAGGATAAACTGGTGCTGGGTGGGAAAAAGAATACAGAAGGCAGCTGTAAAGTTTGGAAAGGCTTCTGTGAATGCTTTACAGAAGACAAGAATAGAGGTAAATTTTTTTTGTTTGTTTTTGAGTGTTGCTCTGTAGCCCAGGAGTGCAGTGGTGCGATCTCAGCTCGCTGCAACCCCCACCTCCTGGGTTCAAGTGATTCTCCTCCCTCAGCCTCCAAAGTAGCTGGGATTACAGGCGCCCACCACCACACCCAGCTAATTTTTGTATTTTTAGTAGAGATGGGGTTTCGCCATGTTGCCGAGACTGATCTCGAACTGCTGAGCTCAAAGTGATCCACCTGCCTTGACCTCCCCAAGTTCTGGGATTATAGGCATGAACCACCACGCCTGGCCAGCAGAGCTGATTCTTGAAAAGTAAACCATGTGCCTATAGCTTTGTAAGCATTGTCTCATCCAGTTGAGGCCTGGGTTCAAATTTCAGCTCTGTCTCTTCCAAGCTTTTGACTTTGCCAAGTTGTTTAATCTTTCTAAATTTGTTTTCTTGTTTAGAAAATGAAGGTAGGCTGGGTGCAGTGGCACTTTGGAAGGCTTGGGATGAAGGATAGCTTGAGGCCAGGAGTTTGAGACCAGCCTGGGCAACGTAAGGAGACCCGGTCTCTACAAAAAATAGAAAAATTAGCCGGGTTTGGTGGCACACACCTGTAGTCCCAGCTACTTAGGAGACTGAGGCGGGAGGATCACTTGATCCCAGGAGACTGAGGCTGCAGTGATCCATGATGACACCACTGCATTCCAGCCTGGCAACAACCCTGTGTCAAAAAATAAAAAAAATTATCTGAGTGTGATGGCGCATACCTATAGTCCTAGCTACTCAGGAGACTGAGACGGGAAGAATCCTAGAGCCCAGGAACTGGAGAGTACAGTGAGCTATGATTGCACCATTGCACTCCAAGCTGAGCAATAGAGCAAGACCGTGTCTCTAAAAAAATAATAAATAACAATAATAAAGTAAATAATAAAATGAAGGTAATAACAGATAATAACATTATTAATTCAGCAAATAATTGTCAGGCACCTATTGTATGCTAAATCCTGGAGATAAAGTGGAAATCAAAGTAGGCAAAACCTACACTTCTGAAACTCATGATCTCTTAGGACAAACAGAAGAACAAATACAACTTCTCAATAGTGGAAAACTGTGATGACTAGATTAAATCTACATGGAAGGATTAGCACAGTGCTGTCACAAAGTGGTTAAGGAGCTTGCCTGTGAGAACAAAAGTGAGTGGCTGAGCCTAGGCCCAGACCTTCCTCGTGATGGAGCCCATGTGCTTAGCAGCCTCCCTCATGGAGCTTTACAGGAAGAGTCAGAGCTACCCGGGAGAGGAAGACATGTAGGTAAAGGCACAGGGGCGCTGAAGACCCAAAGTTACCTTTGAGTCATCAAAGCCAAACTTGGTAAAGTTGAATCTTCAGTACTTTAAGGACATGGTTCAAACTCTGCGGCTGAAGCAGATAGACTTAGAGCAGCTGGTGGAGCAGTCACACATACTCTTTCTCTCCCCAGTGTTTTACTGGATTCTCCCTCATGTCTGCACGTGTCCACTGAGATTGGCATGCTCTGCTCCACAATGCTGATGACATGTGGTGGGGCTGGCATTAGGAGATTGAGAGGCCAGTGTTCACTTGGACTCAGGGCAGCCGTCTCCATACACTCATACCTTTCCTTTGCTGTGTTTTCAAGGATTTGTAGAATTACAACCTCATTAAAAGCATGAGGAGCAAGTTTTATCTCTTCTTTTAAATGAAGTCACTTCAGTGGAACAAGTTTTTGCTAGAGGAGAATGGTGGTCAGTTTTTGAGCTCTGGAACCAAAAATGAAATATAGACTAGGCCAAGGTTCAGCAAACTATGGCCCATGAGTCAAACCTGATGCATTGTCTATTTTTGTAAATAAAGTTTTATTGAAATGCAGCCATACTCATTGACATAATATGTCTGGCTGCTTTCAAGCTGCAGTGACAGAGAAGACCTACTTTGAGTTCTCTGTGTGAATATTGTGAAACCATCACACAGTGACCAGTGATTTTTAAATCTATTTGACAGGTTAGATAGGACCAATGACTGTTGTAAATTGGCATAGCTTTATTGCATGTACTTGGAAATATTATTAGATAGGGACTGAATAAAAGTAATAGTGATTATAGTTATGTGTTTTGTATATAGAGAGAAAGATAAATGTGACAGAATGTTTACAATTGATGAATCTATGTTAAGTGCTTATGGGTATTTTTTGTATTTTTGCAACTTTTCTGAAGGCTTAAAGTTTATCAAAATAAGAAAAAAAATTTAAAGTGGCCCATGGTTGCTGCTGAGAGGAGACCTGGGATCAGGGACAAGAGAAAGAGTTTGTTTTCGCTAGTTTGTGATTTCTGATTTTTTAAATCCTGTTTACATGTTCTCGCTTAGAAAAGTAAGTCAATCATGAAATAGATGAAAATGAATTTTTTGTATGATGCTGTAGTTTGCAGTACAGTGGTCCCCAAACAATTGGAAAAATAAAGATTGCCAAAGTTTGCCTCAATATGTTCCATGTAGTATCTAAATGTATATATAGTTAGAGATTTAATTTTTCTTAAAATGCAAAATTTTCTCCATTTTATTTTAGGATGGGAGCAAAGTATTTACGGCATCGTGTGATAAAACTGCCAAAATGTGGGACCTCAGCAGTAACCAAGCGATACAGATTGCACAGGTAACAGAACCCTCTGCAGAAAGGCTAGGCACAACTGGTACCCAGGACTGTGATGGCTCTTTAAGTGAAATAATTATTATAATTATAATAAGAAAACGTGCAGTTAGACTCTGTCAAATCAATTAGACAATATAACAGAAACCTCTTTAGCACAAAGATAACATTTTTATAACCATTCTCATTCTTAACTAGTGTTCACAGATTGTCTTGTCATGGGTCTTCATATATGTATGGATGGAGTCATAAGGAGTTAGCGACATTAAAATCTATGAAAGGTCATAGGTGGTCCTTGCCATTCACAGGTTGGACGTTGTGACCTCGTGCATGGCTGGTCTTCTGTCAACTGCATTTGGTCACTTACTCATTCAGCAAGTGTTCTGTCTATGGGCCAGTAATAGAGCAGCGAGTAAGAGGGGCATTTCCCTACACGTGTGGAACTTTTACCGTTACTCAGGGACTACTGGCAGGTACTGTGTGAAGAATGCCAAGGGCAGAAGTAATGAAGATAAGAGAACTTAGAACCAGAGGGTCCAGCCTGCTAAGGGGGCTTCAGGAAGAGCGCGGTGCTGAAACATTTTCAGGAAGGCGCTGCATACTCAGGTCACAGTGCTGTGTGCTAGAAACATCTCATTCATATCATAATTCCCGTCACCTCAGTGAGTAAAACTGTGGTGGAATCCCCTACTTGTTATTTCTGAGTATCTCCCTAAGGAGGAGCTTACTTTCACTCGCACATATGTCTTAATTATGAGTAAAAAAATTAAAGTTTGCTAGAATGGAAGGTAGATACATGTTCTTGTGTTAAATTGACTGTTTTGATTATGGGTGTATTAGTCCCTTCCTGCATTGCTATAAAGAAATACCTGAGACTGGGTAATTTATAGAGAAAAGAAATTTAGTTTGCTCATGTTCTGCAGGTTGTATGAGTATGGTGCCGGCATCTGCTCGGCTTCTGGGGAATCCCAAGGGAGCAGGAGAAGGAGCAGGCACATCACATGGCAAAAGCAGGAGAGAGAGCTGTGGGAGAGAGGAGGTGCCACACTTTACAACAGCCAGATCTCATGAGAACTCAGTGTCGTGAGGACTGTGCTAAGACAGGAGGGATCCGCCCCCATGACCCAGACATCTCCCACCAGGCCCCACCTTCAACACTGGGGATTACATCTCAATATGGGATTTGGTGGGGACATGCAAGCTATGTCAGTGAGGAAGGATTGGTAAAATGCTAAATATCTTTTGGTTTTTGTTTGGTATGGCCTCAGTATTTAAATTAGTTTCTTCCCTTTGAATTGCCACAACTAAAGCTGTTCAGCACATTCTTACATTTACCTTGACCTGTTTTGTTTTTGTCTTGTTGAAAGCATGATGCTCCTGTTAAAACCATCCATTGGATCAAAGCTCCAAACTACAGCTGTGTGATGACTGGGAGCTGGGATAAGACTTTAAAGGTATAATGTGCAATTGAGGCATTGTTTGGCTCCATCAGGATTGTCGTTTATTCTTGCACCACTTCAACTTCTGCTCTGAATGGTCACATCCTGGCTTCTCTTTTTTGCTTTTAGTTTTGGGATACTCGATCGTCAAATCCTATGATGGTTTTGCAACTCCCTGAAAGGTGTTACTGTGCTGACGTGGTAAGGGATTTCAACTTAATATGTATTTACTTTAAAAAAAAAACAAAATAAGTATTGTCACCTTGTGGCGTCCTGCAGTTAGCGGGTAATATAAAAATCCTGCTAGCTTTAGTAATAGATATAAAGGATCGAGTTGAGATTGCCTCAGTCGTCTCCAATTGGGAGATTTTTGTGCTGCATTTCTTCTAGAAGTACTAAATGCTGAATGTCAAGTTTTCCTGCAACTCGTTTGAATATATGCAGCTAGCTACATGCCATCTCTAGTGTGACATCTATCATGTCCTTTCCATGGCAGTAGGAAAACTTGCAGTAACTTTGTGAGGTGGTACCAGGTCTTTGGGGACTGTTTTTGAGTGGGATAGAAATTGAACTTTCTCGGCCAGGCATGGTAGCTCACGCCTATAATCCCAGCACTTTGGGAGGCCAAGGTGGGCGGATTGCTTGAGGTCAGGAGTTCGAGACCACCCTAGCCAACATGGTGAAACCCCATCTCTAAAAATACAAAAATTAGCCAGGTGTGGTGGTGCATGTCTGTAATCCTAGCTATTCGGGAGGCTGAGGCATGAGAATTGCTTGAACCCAGCAAGTAGAGGTTGAAGTGAGCTGAGATCACGTCGTTGCACTTCAGCCTTGGTGACAGAGTGAGATACCGTCTGAAAAAAAAAAAAAAAAAGGAAAGAAAAAGAAATGGAACTTTCTCCATTTGTTTAGTCACATCTTAAAGTTTTGTACCAACAATCCCGTAATTCCACTTTTAGGAGTTTATCACAAGAAAATAATCATAGATACAGATGGTCTTTGTTTTTTTGTTTGTTTGGTTTTTGAGATGGAGTCTCGCTCTGTCACCAGGCTGGAGTGCAGTGGCACAATCTCAGCTCACTGCAACCACTGCCTTCTGGGTTCAAGCTATTCTCCTGCTTCAGCCTCCCGTGTAACTGGGACTACAGGTGCCTGCCACCAGGCCCAGCTAATTTTTATACTTTTAGTAGAGACAGGGTTTCACATGTTGGCCAGGATGGTCTCAATCTCTTGACCTCATGATCCACCTGCCTCGGCCTCCCAAAGTGCTGGGATTACAGGCGTGAGCCACCATGCCTGGCTGGTCTTTGTTTTATGTAATATAGTGAAACACTGGAAGTGGCCTAAGGGGCCACCAAGACACAGATAAATAAACCCTGTGGTAGGTTCATTTGAGGGGACGTTAGAAGCCACTGCTAGTACTTGAAAAAGTGTGTGATGTGGACCTTATGAAACATGTTTTGAGTAAAGGATATGAACTGTAAAGAAATGTGCTACATACCAAGTATAATGCTGAGAACAAAGGCTGGAATAGTGACAGCAACTGAAGGGGTGGTATAGGGGATTTTTATTTATTCTTAGTTCCTGAGTATATTTTCTAAATATCCACATATTTTATAGTTAGTTTTAAAACACGAGAAATATATGAATGTTCTACTTTCAAATACTATTTCTCTAGGTTTTAGTGAAACATAATCCCAGGATTATTAAAATCCAGACTTAATTTTGTAACCAAAAATTGATCAAATACATTAGTATAAAAACGGCACACTCCTTCACCTGAAGCGCGTCTCTGTTTTCTTCCATTCCCTAGATATACCCCATGGCTGTGGTGGCAACTGCAGAGAGGGGCCTGATTGTCTATCAGCTAGAGAATCAACCTTCTGAATTCAGGAGGATAGAATCTCCACTGAAACATCAGGTGCGTCATTAGTCAAATCAAGAAGTATGTATTTAGCACCTGTTGCGTGCAAGATTGTGCTCACAGCTGGAATACAGTTGTACTTTGAAAAACCTATAAGTATGTTCAAAGAGGGGTGAATTGAAGGATATAAACACAAATACTTAGTGAGTGAATACTAAGTAACACTCAGGTATCCCTGGATGAACTGAACTTACGTCTTCTCCAAACATGCCCCTGGATGGCGAGTGCTACTGAATTGTAGGGGCTAAGGGAAAACTTCTCCTTTGCCCTCTGAAGGGGTTCACTGAAAACCAGCTGGTAAAAGACAGATTAATAGGAGAAATGGCATTACAAATGTATTGATGTGCACAGTGTCTTACAACAATCTTAAAGGCAATATGGTTGATGCTTTCATACCATCTTGAGGTCACAGAAAGAAGGGGGCTCAGGGCATGGCCCAAAACAGGCTTTCATGGTAAATTGGGTTCTTGTGGCAAGACAGGTTATGGGAAGAAGAGAAGAGGAGGTCTGTGTGGCAAAGGTGCTCTTGTTAATGTGGAGGAAACTCCAGAGGTAGCACCCTTGGAGAGAACTTGAGACCTTTAACAGCATCAGACTGCAGTTAATCTTCCCTAAATCAGGACAAGGGAAGGGCCTTGGAGAAAGCCTGGCTGCATCAATGCCGATTTTCTCTGCAGATGCAAATCTCCCCACCAAAGATAACTTTTCAGCTATTATTTCCAGCCCTTCTGAATAGCCATCTTGAAATATGTCAGAGAAGTCTATTTTGGGGTGAAATATTTTGGTTTCCTTGAGGATAAAATTACACATCTGGATGGGTTGGTTCCATTGTAAATTCCTAGCTTCCAACTTCAACTCTGCCTGCATCACGCCTAGTAGATGGTTGCTAGCTTTTTCTCCTTAGCTCAGTCATCCACTTGCCACAGGGCTGCTGGGCCTGCACTCTTGTCAGCTTCTCCTTCCTTTAGTCTTTGTCTCAGCCAGTCAGATCAGCTGTTGCTCAGAGAAAAAAGAAGCTAATGGGAACTTCCTCCTCTTTCTCCTGCTGGATCTAGAAATCTGCCTGTGCTTGCGTCCTCCCCTGCCTTTTCCCCCATGAGGTGGAAAGCATCCTGCTAAGGCCAGTTTTGTGGTGGGACCCCATGCCCTCCAGCCTTCTCAGGAACCGTATGCAGAGTATCACCTCTTTCCCATACCCCCGTCTCTCCTGCCACGTAGTACTTTTCCATTAGCACTGACGCTTGCTGAAGTCTAGTTGATCCTAGAAAACACACCTCCCTTGATCCCCACATCCTCCTCCAGTACCGCCCGCATCCCTTTTCCTTCCGCAGTGGGGCATCTTGCATGAAATGTCCTTTGTTCCCTCACCTCCCACTCATTTCTCACTCAGTGAGACCTTTGCCCGCATTGTTCCACCAGAACTGTTTTTGGCGTGACTACCAGTGGCATCCTCATTGGTAATTCCAGGGGACACTGGACAGCCATCCTCTTACTGGAACAGAGCTTCATTCACTGTTCTTACAAGAAACATTTCCCCTGGCTGCTGTCTTGCCAGCCTCTTACCCACTACCTCTGTGGCTGCTCTTCTATCCTTGCTGTCTCTTGGCTGAATGTGGAGGTTCCACAGACGTCTCCCTAAGCCGCTGCCTCCTCCACCCAAGCACAACTGATCTCTCATCCACTGTCGCTCAGCCACGCCTTGTGGACTGGATATTCGGACCTCATTCCTGTGCTCCTGACATGGACACCTAGTCGGACAGCTCCTTGGTGTGTCTCCCCGGCGTCTGAGCCTACAGTATCCCACGCCAAACCCAAGACTACGTTCTGTGGCTCTTTATTCAAATGTTACCCTTGCCTCAGGATTCTCCCTTGCTACTGCTACCAGTACCATCTATTTTATACATATGTATGGATGTCATATACATACTAAATATTTCACTTCTTTTGCCTACTAGAATGTAAACTCCATGAGAGCAGAGGTTTTTGTTTGTATTTGTTGCCGCCTCCCAGCACTTGGAGCGGGGCCTCAAGTGTAAGAGGTGCTCTGTAAATATTTGCAGAGTGAACATTTGATCTGAACCTGCCCCTCTCGGCCACCACCAGCCTGTTGCTCCTGATGTGCTTCACAGCCCATTCAATGGGACCTCCATCTCCTTTGTTATAGCCGGAAATCTTGAGGTCACACCCAGTATAGTACAAATACCTGTATCAAACCCACTACAATGTGCACTTAAGAATCATATATTTTGGGCCGGGCACAGTGACTCATGCCTGTAATCCCAGCACTTTGGGAGGCTGAAGCAGGTGGATCACTGATTGAACTTTCCCTCTCCTGTCTCACTAATCCTCAGTCTCCTCCCCTCCACCCTGAAATTATTTGGGAATCTGTTCATTTTTCTCCCTTCCTCCTGCCACATCTAATTCAAATCTTGGAAAGCACTTAGATCAGAACTCTATGGCAGTAATTTCTTGGATATGACACCAAAAAGCACAGGCAACAAAAGCAAAAATGGCCAAGTGGAACTGTGTTAAACTAACTGCTCCTGCACAGCAGAGGAACCATGAAGAGAGTGAAAAGGCAGCCTGTGGAATGGGAGAAAACATTTGGAGGCTATTTCTGACAAGGGATTGATTTCCAAAATACATAAGGAACCCCTGCAACTCAATAGCAAGAAAACTGGTGACGTGAAAAATGGACCAAAGACTTGAATAGACATATCTCCAAAGAAGACATACACATATCCAGCAGGTGTAGGGAAATGTGCTTAACATGCTAACCATCAAGGAAAGGCAAACAAAAACCACAGTGAGATACCATCTCCTACCTGATGGGACCACTGTTACCAGGAAGCCCAAAGATAAGCGCTGGGGAGGGTGTGGGGAACCTGGAACCCTCGTCCACTGTTGGGGGGATGCAAAATGCCACAACCGTTAGAGAAAACTGGAGGCCTCAAAACGTGAAAAGCAGAATCACCATAGGATCTGGCAGCACTTACAGGTCTTGATTCAAAAGAATCAGAATGGGTATTTTGAAGAGAAACCTGTACTCCTAGTGTTCCTTGCAACACTGTTCACAATAGCCAAGTGAACAGATAAAGAAAATGAAGTGTATAGCTGCAGTAGGATGCTGTGCATGCAGCCTGAAGGAAGGAAATCCTGCCATTCGTGACAGTGTGGGTGACCATGAAGGAGATTATGCAAAATGAAATAAGCCAGACACAGAAAGAAAATGCATGGTTCCACTTAAATGTGACATCCAGCATAGACTCACAGAAGTAAAGGGTGGAATGGCGGTCATCAGCGGATTGGGGGAGGGGGAAATGGGGAGGTACTTAATCAATGGGATGAAATTTCATTAAACAAGATGAGAATGTTCTCGAGATATGCTGAACTACATGGTACCTGTAGTCAACAATAATATAGACTTAGAAATGTGTTAAGCGGTGGCTCTCATGTTAACTGTTCTTACCACAATAAAATAAGCGCTTAGACCTTGGTCCTCGTTGAAGGCATCCTCCAGAGGTGAGGCAGGGGCTCTTGTAAGTGGCACCACTGGCCTTGCCGGACCCCAGCCTAAGCCCTTCCCTGCCTCCCCATTTCCTTTTGGATGAATCCAAAAAAAACCTGGTCCCATCTGGCTTCACTTCCTGCCACCCGGTGCTAGCACCCTGGCCTCTCCATTGTTGAGGACTGATTGCCATCGGCCTTTGCACAGGGCCAGCGCATGTGGCTCTTGATGCAAGTGGCACCCTGGCGTCGTGCAGTTCCTGGTGTGCCACACAGTGGACCCTGTGCTGATGACCAGCCATGGCCTTTTCTGTCATCTAAGAACTTACAGATGTTTGTCAGTTTGCTTTACTTTTTTTCTTTGTACTCACAAAAGTAATGGTCTGACAGTTTTTAAAAAGGCAGGGGAGCAAACAGTACAGGAATGAAAGAGGAGGCCGTTTTCCTTTGTACTTAGGAAATGTGCACCCCCAGCAGCTGTCACGATGCCAGAGGCTGCTTCTCCCTTCGTCTTGCCTGGCCCCTGCCTGGGTCCTGCCAGGCTTCCCCTGAACTCACACGGAAATTCAGATGACCAGCTTAGGCAGGGTGGATGGCCCTCCAAGCTTTGGCCAGGTTGCCACAACTGGAAGGAAGAAGTGGTAACTCCGAAGTTGGCTTCTCCTCGGGGTGGTCGGCTTTTCTGCCCAGGAGGCTGGGTAGTGGAATCTCTGGGTTCTTCTGTAGAATAGAGACCCGCCCTTGGGCCCTCACA
Organism: Pongo abelii; assembly: GCF_028885655.2. Lineage (NCBI taxonomy): Eukaryota > Metazoa > Chordata > Mammalia > Primates > Hominidae > Pongo > Pongo abelii. Next base: position 61,768,496 of record NC_072006.2, read on the forward strand.
CTCAACACTGTGCGAAGTGCAGCGTGTTGCTTGTGTGTAGCATGGCCACTGCACCCACTGTCCCCTTCACCCTGTTTCCCTGTGAGATGGGTGCGGCAGAGCCTGCATCCCTCCTGCAGCTGGGGAGGCAGAAGTGCAGAAGCTTCGGGTGACCTCCTGAGGGGTGTCTACGTAGCCAGGGATGTCTCCATTCCCCACGGGCAGGGCCGCTGTCTGCCTCGCAGCCCATGGAGCTCTGCTGGCGTGAACGCGGCCTTGCAGGGTGGCAGAGGGAAAATGAGCAGCGGGGGCAGGGGAGGAGCACAGGGTGTGCAGTTCGGTCATAAACTCACTGCTTAGATGGAGTTATTAAGGAGTTAGAAAGCAATGCTTACTGCTGTATCATATTTGAGTGATTTTTTTCTGGTTCTTCTAAAACCTAAACATGGGCTAAAAATGACTTACCTTCACGTTAGTCATGAAATCTTATATTATGCTGTGATTATGTCTCTTTTTTATTTTAACTGTAGCATCGGTGTGTGGCTATTTTTAAAGACAAACAGAACAAGCCTACTGGTTTTGCCCTGGGAAGTATCGAGGGGAGAGTTGCTATTCACTATATCAACCCCCCGAACCCGTAAGTGTGACTGTGTCAGCTTGCAGATTTCACTGGACTTTTTTTAACGAAGGAAGACTTACGTGAACCTTTGTCTTTCAGCGCCAAAGATAACTTCACCTTTAAATGTCATCGATCTAATGGAACCAACACTTCAGCTCCTCAGGACATTTATGCGGTACGTTTTTAGACACTTTAACCGTGGTGATACATCTGGAAACCAGACTTGGAGGTGGCTGAGGAATTGTGGGATCAGAAAAGACTCATTGAAGAGCTTGTGTGTTCATGTCCGGAGATAAGTGGCTTATGCTGTAGGCTTCAGGTTTCTGTGGATTTTTATTGTTGTTGTTTTTGAGACGGAGTCGCTCTGTCGCCCAGGCTGGAGTGCAGTGGCGTGATATCAACTCACTGCAACCTCCGCCTCCTGGGTTCAAGCGATTCTCCTGCCTCAGCCTCCCAAGTAGCTGGGACTACAGGCGCCCAGCTAATTTTTGTATTTTTAGTAGAGACGGGGTTTCACCATATTGGCCAGGCTGGTCTCGAACTCCTGACCTTGTGATTCGCCCGCCTCGGCCTCCCAAAGTGCTGGGATTACAGGCGTGAGCCACCACACTCGGCCTTGTTTTCTGTGTTAACATGCCCCCTGACTAGCAGCATTGTGTATTTGTTTCTGAACACAAGCTTAGGATGTTTTGCCGAGAGTCTTCTCCCTCCCCTAGACAGTTCACACACAGAGCTCAGACTGAGAAATCTGTTTGCTCAAAAGAAACATTTTCCTGAGGTCTGCTCCTTGTTTCTTGCTGTCCACATGCTCACTTTCTCTGGTGTGCAGGCCTCACAGGAGGCAAGATTGGATTCTGGGCTGGCATTTGATGGAGGAAGCCTGGATAGTTTCTCTTGTGGTCAGCAGGCAGCAGCTGGAAGGAAATGTACCTGTGCGCCTTGTTTCCTCACTCAAGCAGGAAGTGTGCGTGGGTGGAACCTTCTCTGTGCCCCTCTGCCTGGCTTCTCATGGTGCGTGTCAATCCTTGCAGGTCAATGGAATCGCCTTCCATCCTGTTCATGGCACCCTTGCAACTGTGGGATCTGATGGTAGATTCAGCTTCTGGGACAAAGATGCCAGAACAAAACTAAAAACTTCGGAACAGTTAGATCAGCCCATCTCAGCCTGCTGTTTCAATCACAATGGAAACATATTTGCGTACGCTTCCAGCTACGACTGGTCAAAGGTGAGAACTCCTGGGGCTGCTCTGGGCGCTCCAAGGCAGCAGAGCTAGGCTCTGGGTTCAGAAGGCCTAGGCCTGAGTTGTGACTCTTCTCAGGACTCACATGTGTCCTTGGGCAGGTCACCGTCCCCTCCCTGTAAGGGGAAATTGCAGGACTTCCTCAAATGGTTGTGGGGATTCAGTACAGCCTTTGGCCAGAACCCAGCACACAGGAAGTGCTTGGCCAGTGTGAGCCATTACGGGCTGCTCTGTTCCTGGGCACAGAAGCACAGGCAAGCCGGGGGCTGCACTTTATGAAGGGCGTGGCAGGACGGGTCATGGAGCTTTCCCTTGGGTGCTGTTGGTTGCTTGGTTGGCGGGTGGTTTGGGCAGGGGGAGTTAGGAGCTGGCAGGAGCGGGGCTGCATTTTTGAGGCCTTTGGGCGTGATGGTGAAATGTGTAGACTGGGGTACTCTGCTCAACCCCATGGGAAGTGTGTTGGCTTTCAACCAGCCTGCATGTTTCTCCACTGCTCAGCTCTTCTGGAGAGGTTGTCATCATTGTATTTGTGGTTTTCATCATTCTCCTCCCACCCCACTCTGCCCTTTACCCACAACGGCCTTCTAGACTTTTCCCTACCCTGCCCTGGCTTCCGATGGGGAGGTCCCCTGCTTCACATAGGAAGGGCTTCCAGTGGCCTGCAGTGTCTTTCCCGCTCACCTCATGTCTGCCTGCGCTGACCCCGCCTCCTCCTCCCACTGTCTTCTGTCCCCGTCCACCAGCTCCTCCCCTCTGTCTAAGCACGGAAGGCTCGAGGAGCCATTTCCCTGTAATATTAAGGCTATCAAGAGAGGGGTGTCGGTACCTACCCTCTTGGTTCCCTGTGCTCTGGCCCCTCCTCAGTCCACTGCCAGGTACTTTCTGGCCTCTTGCAGCTGTACTCAGAGTCCCTATGGCCACGTCCTCCTCGTCCAGTCCAGAAGCTTCCTTTCTGTCTGTGCCCGGCACTCACCCGTCCCTTCCTGTTCCATACAGCTCTCCTCCCTGCTTCTTGACCATGCTCTGGTTTATTCTGCTTTGGGCTGTGGTTCCCGTCCTCCTGCCAGATCCTGTCTCTTGCCCCTCTTGCCTTGCTGGCCTCCCGCTGTTTCAGCCTGGGGGGCCACCACAGGGCTCTAACCAGCGCTTTGCATTCCCAAGACACCTGCTGCCACACAAACCAGTGACTGGAGACGTCCCTTGGTTCGGGCCCTGCCCACTCCACCTTTAGTATTTCCCAGTCTCAGGAGCGTGGCTGCACCTGAGTCTCCCTGAGGCCCCGAACTTAGACACAGAAGTCCAGCTGATTGCTGATTGCCTTCCATCCCTCTGACCCTCCAGGCCTGCTGCTGCTTCTGTGTTTCCCTGTTTGAGGGTTTGCTGTGTGAGCCATGAAGTTGCATTCTTTTTTTAAAGCAACTTTATTGAGGTACAATTGAAATACAGTCATTGTTTAAAGTGTACAATTTGATCAGTTTCAACATCTGTAAATACCCATGAAACTATCACCACAGTCGTCTCCCCGAAAGGTTTTTGTGTGTATTACTGTACACACAGTCTTCCCGTACACAAACAATCTTCCCGTACACAAACACAAAACCATGGATCTGTTTTCTGGCATTATGGACTAGTCTGAATTTTCTAGAATTTTATATAAGTGGAGCCCTACGCTACATTTTCCCCTCTCCCCGGCTTCTTTCCCTCAGCATAAGGATTTTGAAATTCATCCATGCTATTGAGTGAATCACTTGTCCATTACTTTTCAGTGCTGTGTAGTATTCCCAGGTGGGGTGTGCCATTTGTTTATCCATTCACCTCTGTAAGCCGTGCACTCAGTTTTGTGACAAGAGTGTACTTTTTTGGTTCTGCCTGGCTGAGGTTGGACAGGCTGTGGCATGCATGGAGCCCGAGGCCTCAGCTCCCACGTCAGGCTCTTCATTGAATCTCCTCTTTGCATACTCATCCCAGCAGCTGCATCAAAATTCTACATTTTAACTTAAATGACACGCGGGACTGTATACATTATACGCATTAAAAAACGTAGTAAATTGAAAGCAGTGAGAAAGGTAATTGCTTTGAGTGCTGTTTAAAAATTGAAGTAAAATCTCATTCATTTAAGCAGTTAATGTCAGCTTATTGTGGGAGTTACATAAATTAGCATCTTTTTAGTTTAAAAGAGAAATTTGCTTCAGGGGTTTTTCTTTGTTCTTGGTTCAAGGACAGTTATCTCCAGTGCAAAGTCATGATCACATGATTGATGTTATTAGCTTGCTGCTTGTGTCACTGTTCAGAAAAACTACACTTTGTATATTATGAGAGTTAGTGGTCACTGTTGAGCAAAACTTCTAGAGCTTTCTTGGCGTGCCTGTTGGGAAGAGAATAAAAATGTGTCATCAGAGTACAGGTGACAGAGGGCACCCAGCGCCATGCCCCACCTCCCTCTTCCAGGTCTTTGGCCCACCTGCGGCTCCTGCCTGCTGTCTTCCGGATCATCTGCCTGGCCCACCCCACTCACCTGTCTTCCTAAAACTCAAATGTGATCACGTCACTGACCTGCCTACAGCCTCCTTTTCCCTGGGGAATAACATTCAAAGGCCTCCCTCTGCCGTTCACAGCCCTGTAGTCTGGCCTCATCCTGATTTCGGGAGTCTTTCCATGCTGTGTATAGCCCTGCATCCCCTCCGGTGTGGGCCTGGGCAGACGTGCACACCTCCACACACGCCTCTGGCTCACTCACCACCGTTCATTCCTCTGCTGTGCTCCGTGTCTGTTGCTCCTTCCGTGTGGGACGGGGTGTCCTCCTTCATCCCCATGATACCTCGCAGGTCAGATGTCTTCCTTTCTGTGAAACATTCTCAGGTCAGAACTAATTCTGACCAAGGGACCCAAGGCAGTTATCTTGGCGTTAAAGTCCTGGGTTGTTAAAAGGGGGCTCAGTGTTGAAAACGAACCTGTGAAGACTCTCTCAGTAGGACATTGATGACACACTGGTACCAACCACATCCTTAGGCCTTTCTCTGAGGACTGAAGTTCTGTTTCACATTTGACTTTATCTTTGTTGTTTTATTTCTCTGAGAGATTATATGTTTCCAGTATTGTAGCACAGGACTTCACCTAGAAAAAGCACCTACAAATGCTAACTTTCTTTTGAATAATTAAGATCATTGGTGTTTTTTGCTCTCTTTAGGGACATGAATTTTATAATCCCCAGAAAAAAAATTACATTTTCCTGCGTAATGCAGCCGAAGAGCTAAAGCCCAGGAATAAGAAGTAGTGGCTGGAGACTCTGGCTCGGCCAGAGTTGTTTCTCTCCACTCTGCCTCATCTCTGTACGAATTTGGGTCCCAGCCTTGTTGGGTTGTCAGCCATGGACATGGATTTCAACCCCTGGAGAAAACGATGTCATTGTTCAGCAGCCGAGAGCCCAGGCGTCCGCGGCGACTTGCCGTCTCTCCATTCCACTGCCTGTTGCAGAGTTTTTCTGTAACTAAGGGGGTTGAGGTTATTGTAGAAGTTAGATTGTGGGCACCACCAGGGATTTTGCAGCACTTCAGTGTACGTGTTAGAGAATATTGGAAAAGCGTCTGTGAGCCCCGTGCTGTATTTTGTAATAAAGTTTTTTGCAGATTGCTTTCCGAGCTTCCTTTGTCCTTTTCTCCCCTTGCCCACCCTGTAACCTCAGGAACGTGCGTCCTGCCCAGCATCGGCGTGGGGTTTTGAGTTGAGATTTCAGACACCCTCTGGGAAATGCAGCAACCTTAGGGGGAAGGGAGTCCCCAGCTGCGCTCACTTCTGCCGGGCGGAACGGCAGCCTCTGTGAGCCCTGGTGGGCAGAGTTTGAATGTGTTTCTCCTTGCTTCCCTCATTCCCATCTTCAAAATCCCCAGTGCTTTCTGGCCTTGCTGCTCAGATTTCCGAGTGACTCAAATGGGGACTGTTACTTGTGCTGGGTGACAGGCCATTTGTGGGTAACCTCCTAAGGCCCAAGTGGGTGACACTTGTGTGACTTTCAAGTTAGAACCCAAGCCCCCTGCATGGGAATTGCCCTGAACTGTTACCTACCCCGGTCCCCTGCATGGGAATTGCCCTGAACCCTCAATAGTGGTTGTTTGGCTGTTCCTTTTGTATTTTGTGTAATCTAAAATTCCTGGTTGGTAAGTAGTCAAAATGAAATTCAGCTGGCCTGAAAAAAAGTGTGACTTTTGGGTCTATCACTGTATTTTTCACCTGTGATCTCAAACGCTTCTTAGGCCTTTCTGTTTGGACTAATGTGTGAAGTCTGACTTGCTGAGTGTAAAATTCTAGTATTGATAATGTTGTAAGATGTATTTGCCTACTCATAAAAAACAATGAAAATAAAATTTTCTACTGGAAGAGACCACCTGCACTCAGTGGTTTAAATTCTTTGGTAGGTCACAAATGAATTCAGACCCACCCACTCTCCAGCCCTGTTTTTTAGCCCGAAAACTTATTTTTTAGAGATAAAAAAGCAGGTGCACTAGAAAAATATCTGCATTTTCAGGTTAACGGTTTCCAGCTCATTTTTCTCTTCACTTTATGAATCAAGTCTGTGGTCTTATCAACGTGGGGAAGATCTAGCAAGCATAAGACTGCTGTGAGGGGAGATTGAAGCCTGATTATCTCAGCAGCCAACTTTCATATTCAGCTTTAGCTTAGCCAGAGTTTCATTGTTTTTACCAGCCCTAGTGACGGGCTAGGGTGGAAAATGAGTCTAAATTGCAGGCCTTTTAGAGTGCGCTTTCCCAGGATGGGACCTTGCCACCTCCCCAAGGGGACAGTTTTTGTAATTGGCAAATTTAAAACATTTGCATAAATCCAAGATTGGACTTGGGCTGTCAGAACCTGGGAGGGAGCTCTTTGCTGTCACCAGGATGTGAACCCTAGATGAGGCCAAGGCTCATTGCTCTGCTGCCCAGGACCTAAAGCATAAAAGCACACTACATGTTTGCTAATGAGGATCTAGGAAATATTCACTGAGATCATTAAGCTTCTTAAAATATTTATGTTTCCTAAAATGCATATGAAGTCTTAGAGGAACTCTTCATCTTAAACTTCAGCATCTCTGCAGGCACCTGTAAGTTGCATGCAGTAGGTGCTCATTAAGTATTCATAAGTTTGATGGCATCTTCTAGTTCAAAGAGATACTAGTGTAATCTTGGCTCTTTGTTTTAATAAATGTCAAATCATCCTGCCATTAAATATTTACTGCACACCCTGTTAGAGCTGCTTTCGTTGAAAGTAAAGTATATGAACCTCATGGAGAAGACAAATTGTGTTCTTTCACTTAATTTTTTCCAACATATTATGAAAATTTTAAAACATACAAAAAATTGGAAAGGGTTTTGGCAGTGAACATAACACCTGCCATCTGCCTGCCACCAGGATGCCACCGTGAACACTCACCTTTCCCTTGATTTTCTGCTTGGTTTTGCCTGGCTTTCCTCCCACTCTGTTGTAACATCGCTTCCTTGGTTCCTCACTGTGGGAACAGGGCCTGGTGGGAAGAACTTTGTGTAAAGATGCTGCTGAAACAAGGTGGCAGGGATTTAGGGTGGGTACAGGAAGGTGCACTCGGTTCCTGTCATGTTTGGTTGGGAGCAGGATGGAGCTGTGGTGGGTTTGTGTGAGATACCTGTCTGTGAGCCTGTGCTCACGTGTGTGCACGTGTGCATGTGAGCCTGCCTGTGAAAACCCTCTCAGTCAAAGGGGCCAGCTTAACCCGCCTGCCTCACCCCATTTTCGGGTTAGCTTCACGCCAGAGGATCCTCTGGTAGAGGAAGAACAAAGGATGCGGCACGTGCCTGGCCTGCTGGCAGTGAGCTCACTGACTTTCACCAGAAAATCACCACCAAGAGAAGGTAAACAGCAAGGGCCAGGCGCGGTGGCTCACACCTGGAATCTCAGCACTTTGGGAGGCCAAGGCAGGAGGATCACTTTAGGCAAGGAGTTCCAGACCAGCCTGGGCAACAAAGCAAGACCCTGTCTCAAAGAAATTTATTTGAGTCATGTAGGAAAGTTTTGTTTTTCTCATTCAACCAAAATTTTAGTCTCTTTTGGAGGAGAGACTCTAAAATATGAACTAAACATGTTCTTGAACACTCAGGAGCGCCTAAGCCAGCCTTTTCCAAATTCACTCATGAGCCATTCGTAGGTTGTGAAATGAATGTAGTTGTTGCAGTGAGCATGTCTTTTAGTGGAGCCACAAAAAGTTACAGAACGTATGTATGTATTAGATATTTTAATATCCTGGGGTGGGATTTTTCTCTGTGCCTGTCACTTTTTATATGGTTTAGGATGAGTTCTTAGCTTCAGTGACCTCAAGTACTAGCCATAAATGCACTTGAGGTCTCCCCAAAATGGGAGGGATGATTATATTAATTATATTTGAAATAACCATATAACATTGCAATTAAGAACAGGGGGCTGGGTGTGGTGGCTCATGCCTGTAATCCCAGCACTTTGGGAGGCCGAGGCAGGCAGGCCACTTGAGGCCGGGAGTTCCAGACCAGCCTGGCCAACAAGGCAAAACCCGTCTCTACTAAAAATACAAAAAGTTGCTGGGCATGGTGGCACATGCCTGTAATCCTGGCTACTGGGGAGGCTGAGGCGTGAGAATTGCTCGAGTGCTTGAGCCCAGGAGGTGGAGGTTGCAGTGAGCCTGGATCACGACAGAGTGAGACCCTGTCTCAAAAAACAAAAAAAATGTACTTGGAATTGGACTGCCCACCTTCAATTCCAACTCTGTCACCAGCTTTGCTAACATGTGATTTACCCTTTGCTTAAGCCTGTGATTTAAACCTCTGAGCCTCAGTGACCTCATCTGTAAAATGGGAGACATTAAAAGTAGCTATCATAATGGTTGTGTAAGTAGTGAAAGAGTTAATGCGTAAAAGTGCCCCCGTGGCTGGCCTGTGATGTAGAGTTTAAATGTAGCTGCTACTATAAGTGCCAGTGAGGATGACATCCATGAGAAGTCTCCTGCTCAACGGGGCTGTGCTGTCGGTATACAGGCGGGACAAAAAGGTCCAAAGACCAAGTGACTGGAGATCTTGCTTGTCTCTAAGATTTCCTCAGGAGCCAGGTGTTGTGCTTAGGTCTGGCCAGCAGATGGCGCAAATGGCCCCAATGCCAACATTGGAGCATGTGTTCTGTGTTCAGTTTCACAGACTTGAGTTCATTAAAAGAAATGAAGTGTTGGCCACCCCCCTCCATTTGCTGTTGTTGCTAAGCTTTTAAGATATTTGGGAAGTAGAATCAAAACATTGCTTATGCTGTCAGAAGAATCGTCCTAAAAATAACACACTTAGACTGAAGGCCTCCTTGGAAAATGCTAAAGGAGATAATTTGTCAGAGGTGGGACCCTGATTTTTCTGTTTCAAACTTAACGGCCGCGATGGTTTCCTCGTGGAACACTGAAGCCTTGGCGCCCGCGGTGTGGGGGCCTCTGAGCACTCCCGTGCCCCATAGCAGCATCCCTGCCGTGATTTGGGAAACACAAATCCCTGGTGGTGGCAAACAGGTCACTTTAAGACTCGTGTGAGTAACTTTGAAGGCTCTGTGGCCCGTTGGAATTGAGATGTAAACCTAAAACAGCAGATTCCAAAGGCTTAGTGCCAAAAAAAATGAACTAAACACATGCTCTTGAAATTAATGTAAATGCCATTAGTTTTCATACCAATTACACATTCAAATGATACTATTTTGGATAATAAGTTTAACTTTCCCCTGCTTATATTTGTTAAAATGTGACTACTGGAAAATTGTAGATTACATTCGTGGCTCATGTTATATTCATCTTTCTCTGGGACATCACTGCACTAGGTCCTCTGACTTTTGGAGGTGTCACCCACCACTCCACACCAAATATTAAAATGCACCCACATCCTGCTTTAAATACACATTGTTTTGAAGGCAAATTCTTTGAAAAAATTTCCTATTTTACTTCTGTAATGATTTGGCAGTAAGTTAGCTTACACTCCATGTTGATTTCTTAATCATCACCTCGAATACTAGGGAATTTCTCACAAAGTGCAGCGTTTCCTACAAAGCTACAAATTGTTTTCAAATCGATTGGATATTAGAAAATTAAATAGTTCGTGAGGTCTCCAGTATTACATTTGTAGGCCTTTACTTAAACGGATTAATTTGGGGATTGTTTTTGGGTTTTTTGTTGTTTGTTTTTGGGTTTGTTGTTTGTTTTTGGGTTTTGGAGGATAGCATCTTGCTGTATCGCCCAGGTTGGAGTGCAGTGGTGCAATCTCAGCTCACTGCAGCCTCTGCCTTTCGGGCTCAAGTGATCCTCCCACCTCAGCCTCCTGAGTAGCTGAGACTACAAGTGTGCACCACCTCACCAGGCTCTGGTTTTTGTTTTTTTTTTTTTGGTAGAGACAGGGTTTTACCATGTGTGCCCAGGCTGATCTCAAACTCTTGCACTCAAGCACTCCTCCCGCCTTGGCCTCCCAAAGTGCTGGTATTACAGGCGTAAGCCACCACACCCAGGCTGGGGTTGTTGTTTTTAAATATCTTCAAGCCAGTTCTCTTTTTCTTTCTCTCTTTCTACCTCTCTGCCCTTCAACATTTTTGTAGGCTCTTAAAAAGCTGTATAAGCCCCAGACCCCAGGGCCTGGCTATAGTGTTCAGGAAAGGCAGTCTCAACACAAGCATTGTGTTTCCTTGCAAGGTACTGGCTTGTTAATCAGAGCCTGGCAGTGTTTCACAGCTCTGCGAGGTCTTCCTGCTCACTGCGGTTCCCCTATTGAGATGGGAGAAGTCAGGAGAGGTTGTGGCTGCAACTTTGAGGGTTTTATCATGACAGGTGTTAGGTCACTGTAAGGCAAATATGGGCAGTGTAAACAGTTTCGTAGCCGACTGTGTGAGTTTTTACACTTTATTGAAGTGTGACATATAAAAGGCTGTACATATTTAACATATACAACTTGATGAGTTTGGAGATAAACGTACACCCATGAACACCACCACAGTCTAAGAGCCTATTGTGAATTTTGCATCCATCTATTGAAAAATATTCTTTAAGGTGAGGGCTGTTTCCAAAGCCGATGAGAAACACCTGTTGCATACTTGCTTAAAATGTAAATCAGCTCCCAAAAAATAACTGACCTGCGTTCTTCATCTTTTATTCTTTTTCCCTCCTGAGTGTGGTGCAGGGGAGGCGGTACGGGAGGAGACAGAGCTCAAAGAGGGCACTGACAATCCTCAGCATCCTACGGGCCCGAACCCACACTGCGGATTCCGTCAGCTCACTGGCGGCAGCACACTCTGGTGTCTTTTTTTTTTTTTATTTTGAGACTGAGTCTCGCCCTGTCATCCAGGCTGCAGTGCAGTGGCGTGATCTCAGCTCAGTGTGCCCTCTGCCTCCCGGGTTCAAGCGATTCTCCTGTCTCAGCCTCCCAGGTAGCTGGGATTACAGGAGTGAGCCACTGCGCCTGGCCTTCTCTTGTGTCTTTTGTCTTTCATTTCTCTTCTTCACTACCCATCAGCATGATGGGTTTCTTCCTCCTCTTATGAATCCCAGTGTCAAGATACAGCCTGATTGCCCCTTAATACGGTGCCGCCATTACTCCAGACCACCCTGCAAGCATTGGTCATTCATCAGCTTTCACGAGGTCAACTGGGGACGAGAGAGGGGCTTGGACCGGCTTCCTGGCCAGGACTCACTGCCTTCCTCAGCTGAGGAGACTGCATTTCCAGGTTGAACCCTGACCCCCACTGACTTTGGGCATCTCCGTGTGTCATGTGTTTGCCAGCCTTTCCACTCCCTTGTAAATCTTTCTGCCTCCAGGGCTGGCCGCTAAAACAGGTGCACTGGAGGCTGCTCCTTGTGTTACTTGAAGCATGGCACTCGCCACTGTCTTCGGTGAGGGGGCGTTTCCCTCTGGTGCTGGGGAGCCCAGGGCATCCATTTGGGGCTTCAGGTCATCTCCTGGGACTTCATGTACCTCGAATCCACCCTGTGGGCCCCTTCGGTGGGGCTTTGCTGTGCGAACACCTTGACTGGTGTGGAAGTCCCACGCACGGTTCTGCTTAGCACCTGACGGTTGCCTACAAAAGCAAAATCAGTATTAATATTTGTTATGGGCTGAGCTGTCGTCCTCCAGATTCGTATGTTGAAGTCCTAACTCCTAGTACCTCAGATTAGGACTGTGTTTTGGAGACATGGTCTTTAAACAGTCAATTCAGATAAAATGAGGTCACTAGGCTGGGCCCTGGTCCAATAGGTCTGGTATCCTAGATCAGGAAATCTGGACACAGACAAGGACAGAGGAAGGGCCGCATGAAGACACAGGAAGAGGGCGAGGTCCACACACCACGGAGAAAGGCCTTGCAAGGAGCCAGCCCTGCAGACATCCAGATCTGAGACTTGCGCCCTCAGAACTCTAAGAGAATAAACCTCTGTCGCTCGGTCTCCCGGCCTGTGGTAGTTTGTCACAGCAGCTCAAGGTGACCACTACAGTCTCGCGCAGTGGCCACTTGCATTTGGGCTGCATGACCTGGTGTCTGCAGGATCCACAGCACCGGCCACCACGCGCCGGGCTTCCAGGGCAGGCAGTGTTGAGTGTCCTGTAGCGGCGCTGGCGGGGACAGGATCTCCGGCATGTGCCACCCTCACAGCCACTGCAGAAACAAACTCAGCCTTCCCCAGCGCCACATGCAGCTCACAGCTCGGGGATTCGCTGCAGGCTTCCCTTCACCTGCTAACCTGCAAGGTGCCAGAAAGCCAGAAGCAGGAGCATCCCTGAGAGACTTGGGGCGTTGGCGCCCCATGTTTCCTGCCAGCAGTGGCTGCTTTCCTTGGCTTGATCAAGGCGCTGCCTGCAGCTGTCCAGCTTCTTACCTGACGTCTCAGCGACCCAGCTCAGCTAGAGAGAATTCTTATTCTTCATGGCACTTCCTTTTCCTAGAGCTTTCATCACCACCATTTTTGTTTGTTTGTTTGTTTGTTTTTGAGATGGCGTCTCCCTCTGTCACCCAGGCTGGAGTGCAGTGGTGTGATCTCGTGATCTCAGTGGCGTGATCTCAGCTCACTGCAACCTCCACCTCTCAGGTTCAAGTGATGCTTCTGCCTCAGCCTCCTGAGTAGCTAGGATTACAGGCATCACACCCAACTAATTTTTGTAGAGATGGAGGCCAGGCTGGTCTTGAACTCCTGACCTCAAGGGATCCACCCACCTTGGCTTCCCAAAGTGTTGGGATTACCCACCAGCACCCAGCCTCTCATCACCATCTTGAAGCCAAAGGATGCGGGGACACCGAGCCCAGGGCAAATGCCATCATGCAGGCTGGTGCCAGCACCTGCCTAGGCCCCCTATGCAGCCCCTGCCCTCGCAGACACACCTGTCCACGCTGCATAGCAAGGCCACCTCCCTCTTCATGAGAAAGATCCTGGGGCAACGAACAACTTTTGGCACAGGAGACCAATCAGGTCATTTGGTTATTGACAGGGAGTAGCAGGCTCTTCCCCACTTTCTCATTCTTCTGCACCCCCAATTTGCCACTTGGACTACACTCCTTTCCCTAGGGGATGAAGGCACAGCTTTTGATGTGAGCTGTGTTGTTTCCTGAGGTTGCAGTAACAAATGGCCACACACTTCGTGGCTCAGAACCACAGAAGTGAATCCTCTTATAATTCTGGAAGCCTGACATCCAAAATGACTATTAGGGGACTAAAATCAAGGTGGCGGCAAGGCTGTTTCCTTCTGGAGGCCTGAAGGGAGGATCCATTTCTTGCTTCTCCTGGCCTCTGGTGGCTGCCAGCAACCCTTGGCTTGTGGCCGTATCACTCCACCCTCCTGCTTCTGGGCTCACATCTATTCCCATTCCTTAGTCAAATCTGGAGCCGTCCTCAGATGGAGACTCTTGTGATTTCAATGGGTCCATCTGGATGACCTTGGATACTCTCCTCACCTCCAGATCCTTAGCTTAGTCACATCTGCAGAGTCCCTGTCACCATGTTACAGGTTCCAGGGATTAGGATGCAGAGGCCAGGATTCAGCCATGCACACAGGCCAGTGTCTTTCTGTCTTTGCAACTGAAACTGAGGCATGTGCATTCTGCTGCTCCAGGAGCTGTCCACCAATGCTGCTGGGGGGCCTGTGACAGCATCGACTGAGCCTGTCAGTGCCACCTGGAGAGGGGCTGAACCTTTCCTCTCCCCAGTACCAGTGCCTGCTGGTGCATTTTGGCCTCTGTGCCCAGTAGTATGGGGAAACTTTTTTTTTTTCTTTTTGAGATGGAGTCTCACTGTGTCACCCAGGCTGGAGTGCAGTGGTGCAATCTCGGCTCACTGCAACAACCTCTGCCTCCCAGGTTCAAGTGATTCTCCTGCCTCAGCCTCCGGAGTAACTGGGATTACAGGCACGCACCACCACACCCAGCTAATTGGATTTTTAGTGGAGACGGGGGTTTCACCATGTCGGCCAGGCTGGTTTCGAACTTGTGACCTTAGGTGATCCACCTGCTTCGGCCTCCCGAAGTGCTGGGATTCCCAGGCTCACTGCTCTGCACGTGGCAGATGAAAACAACAACCTGGGGCTCCCGTGGATTCAAAGGAGCCGGGCTTCAGGGTGGGGATGTACAGGCCACCTGCACCAAGCTCAGCCCAAAGCTGAGTTCCCGAAGAGCCTTGATATAAACACCAACACAACAAACAAAAAGAGGAGGCCCAAGAGCGCGGGGCCTGAAGACTCAAACCAGAGCCCCACCTGGACGGGGCTGTGCTGTTTCAGATCGCAGTGGCCGGCCTCACCTGCTCCTCTCTGTGCATCCTCATCAGGGTAAACTCACTCTCCCTGCTCTGCAGGGCAGCTGGAGCCACAGCTGGGAGCAGAGAGCAGGCCTAGGCCAGGTAGTTTTGCATTTGTGCCCTGCACACATCACACATTTGTGAGGGAGGCAGGAGAGGACCTCTCTGAGCATCAGTTTCCTCAGCTATATAATGGGCATCATCGTAGTCATCTCTTCTAGGGCTTTTGTGAGATGAACTAAGATAACACACAGAAAGTGCTGGGCTCGTCCTCACATTGAGCAGGAATTCTGCGTTCCAAGCTCCTGCAATTTCCATTTTCTCACCCAGCACACACAGTTGCCAGTCCTCCCTCCCGCTCCCCAGTGAGGCCTGAGGGACCCAAGTCACCTCTGCCCAGCCTGGCTCCCAGCCTAGTCTCACAAAACTGTGTTCCCTTTCCAGGGGCCCTTTGTGGCCATGGAACCCTTGGCAGTCAGCTGATACCTAAGGTAATAGTATTAAACACTTAAAATGCTTACCAGCCAGGCACGGTGGCTCACACTTGTAATCCCAGTGCTTTGGGAGGCAGAGGTGGGAGGATTGCTTGAGGCTAGGAGTTTGAGACCAGCCTAGACAATAAAGGGAGACCTTGACTCTACAAAAAAAAAAAAAAATTAGCTGGGCGCATGCCTGTGGTTCCAGCTACTCTGGAGGCTGAGACTGCAGGGAGCTATGATCACACCACTGCACTCCAGCCCAGACAATAGAGCAAGACCCTGTCTTTATAAAAAATAACAATAACAAATAAAATGCTTAGATTAGCAAAGGAAAACAATCACATTAAAATATAGGCTGGGTGTGTTGGCATGCGCCTGAAGTCCCAGCTACTCAGGAAGCTGAGGCAAGAGGATCAACTGAGCCCAGGAGTTCTGTAACAGCCTGGGCGACATAGAGAGACCCTATCTCTAATTAAAACAAAAACGGCTATGAAAATATTTTAAAAACAAATGTGTGATGTAGCAATGGAGACAAGCAATGTCTTCCTCATCAATGCGTTCAACAACAAGGTCAAGTAGTGGCGCTGATAAGACTGTAGTTTTTTTTTGAGACGGAGTCTCGCTCTGTCGCCCAGGCTGGAGTGCAGTGGTGCACATAAATGTGTGTTTGAGGCTGGGTGCAGTGGCTCAGCCTGTAATCCCAGCAATTTGGGAGGCCAAGTCAGGAGGATTGCCTAAGCCCAAGAGTTCGAGACCAGCCTCTACACAAAATATAAAATTATCCCGGCATCGTAGTACGCACCGGTAATCCCAATTACTTGGGAGGCTGAGGCAGGAGGATGGCTTGGAGCCCGAGAGGTCGAGGCTGCAATGAGCTATGATCGCTACACTCCAGTCTGGGCGACAGGGAGAGACCTTGTCTCAAAAAAAAAAAAAAAAAGTGTGTGTGTTTGGGTGAATGACTGATTGTCAGGCAGAAGTTGGTGACCCGTGGCGACATGGGGCCGCCGGAAGGGCAGAGAGATTGGTGATCCAGAAACCCAAGGGGGCCGGGAGGCGAAGGAGTGCGACTGGACCCGCACCTGGGCAACCGCGTCTGCAGCCTCCACGGCCCTGTCCCGCCCCTTTCCGGGCAGGCAGAGGCCCCGGGGCTGCCCTGCCGCCTGGGCCCGGCCCCCGCGGCAGCAGCCGAGCGGCCGCACCCACTGTGGGGCTGTCGTGCCGGGAGGGGCGCGGGCGAGGCGGGCCCGGGCGGCGCTGGGACTTGTAGGCTGGGAGCCCGGGCGCCTCCGGGCTGAAGCGCGTGGCCACGCCACCGACGCGGCTCCAGCCTGCCCAGGCAACGCGACGGCTGGGGACAGCCTTGGAAAAACTGAAGGGGAAACTGAGGCCTGGTGAAGGGATCCAGCTGGCCCAAGAGCACGCGGCCGGGCAGTGGCTGCTTTCCCGGGCCTCTAGGGGGCAAGTGAAGGTCACACTTCAATGAAAGTTTTCAAAGGCGCTTCGAAGGGCCTCCGGCCGGGCCGGAGCTTTCCCCCACCCCACCTTGTTCCATCGTGGATACACTCAACAAACATATTCCAGAGCCCTCTCCTTGCCAGGCCCTCCAGCTTGGGCGAAACATCCCAGGTCCCTGTTCTCCCGGCGCCCAAATAGCAGGGGAGAGGGGCTCCAGGCAGGCGAACACACAGGGCCGGGCAGGTAGGAAACTCCGCGAAGGAAGGAGAGGAAACCACGCGGGATGAAGGGCAAGGGGGGCCGCGAGCGGGGGCAGGAGCGCCAGGAACTAGGAACGAAGGGGGAAGGGAGGAAAGGACGCCGAGGCTTCCGGAAGACTCTGGGGTCCCATCCCCACTGTACAGAGGGCTAGAGCGGGAGCTGGGGGAGGGAGAGGTCAGAGGTCAACGCTGCCGCGTGGAGCGTGGGCCGTGGAGTGGGGGAGGGGGCGGACAGACTCCTCCCCGCCGGCAGCCAGGGCAGAGGGCGCTGGAGGAAACACGGAGAACTCCTCGGTGCTGGAGGAAACGTGGGGAACTCCTCGCCGGCCTTGCGGTCCCCCACAGCCCACGGAGTCCCCCTTCCAGTCTCCACAGACCCCACCTGCGTCGCCCTGTGCTGAGAGGAGGCCGCAGGGTTGGGAGCCGGGAGTGACCCCAATTAGAGCTGCTGTTTCCCAGCTGCACAGGTCCCAACTGCGGGGTCTGGAGATGAGGCGGGCTTGAGGCCCCCAGTCCCGGCTTCAGAGGTGGAGGGTGTGACCCGCAAGTCCGGGATCCCGGGGCCTGTGCAGTCACACGGCCCTTCCCTTCGCTTAGGAAAGCCCGGGGCTGGGTTTCATGCTTAACTGCTGCCAACTTGAAATTCCTAGCTTTTGAATAAGGGGCCCCGCGTTTGCATTTTGCACTGGGCCCCGAAAATTCTGTGGCTGGCCCTGCCTGGTGTGAAGCTCACAGAGCCCCAGTATGCGCCGCCTTTCTATGGCTGGGGGCCGGATGAGGGACCCGGGTCTGCTCTTACTTGCCCCAAGGGTCCCTGACACCAGCCCAGAACGGGGTGGAGCTGGAAAGAGCCCACACCTGCTTCCTCTGCCCACCTCATCTCCCGCGGGGCCTCTGAGACCGCCCGGGACCCGCTTCTGTCGCTGCACCCTGGTGTAGCTCCCTCCGGGGTCGTATGCTGTATGTTTACTAGCCGAACTGTTTCTCAGTCCTAGACGCTCCGTGGGGCCAGAGAATATGATCTGTGCTCCGCTGCAGCCTCGCGCCCCGAGTGACGCATGGGGGCCCTGGTAAATATCGGTCGGATGAACTAATCTTACCTATAAAACAGAAATCATTTCACTTTTTTAATATGACACGTGGCTCTTCCCTAAGTCGCCCTGGGTTAAATACCGACTCAATTAACAAGATGCTAAAAACCGTTTACGTTTCTTTACGTTTTTTACGTTTAATTAACCAGACGGTGCGCTCCACGAGGGAAGGGGCCTGGCCTCCCTGGTTCAGGGCTGTGCTTAGTGCCTGCAACCAGCCGGGCCCGCGAGGGCAGCCAGGAGAGAAAGGCGCGCCCAGCGCCCCCAGGTCCGGATCCGCCCTCAGCCCGCGTGCGGGCCCGTCCCCCCTCCCCCCAATACCCCCAATCCCCCCAATCCCCGCGCGCCGGGGCGCGACTGGGCGGGGTTGGGACTACGCTTCCCGGCGGTCCCAGCGTGCCCGGGGCGGGGCGGAGCCGGCTGGGGGCGGGGCTGAGCTGGGGGGCGGGGCCGGCTACAAAGCCCGGGGGCGGCGCCGGGGCGCAGAGTCCCCGCAGCGCCGGTCTGGAGGGTAGCGCGGCGCAGCTCGGCGCGCACGGCGGGAGCGGCGCGCGAGTGGTCGGGCCTGGCGGCTGGACGGGCGCCCCTCGCTGCCCCGCGCGCTCCCCGCCGCCCCCCATGAGCGCAGCCCCGCGCGGCCCGGGTCCCTAGGCGGCGGGGCGCCCCCCATGCTGCTGCAGCCCGCGCCGTGCGCCCCGAGCGCGGGCTTCCCGCGGCCCCTGGCCGCCCCCGGCGCCATGCACGGCTCGCAGAAGGATACCACGTTCACCAAGATCTTCGTGGGCGGCCTGCCGTACCACACTACCGACGCCTCGCTCAGGAAGTACTTCGAGGGCTTCGGCGACATCGAGGAGGCCGTGGTCATCACCGACCGCCAGACGGGCAAGTCCCGCGGCTACGGCTTCGTAAGTGGCCCCCGCGCCCGGGCCCGCACCCCGCCGCACACCTTATCGCGGCCCGGGCGCCGAGTCCACTCCGGGGCACACGCCCAGCCGGCCCGCTGCCGCCCCCGCCCCAGGCGCCTCCAGCCGGCGCCCGCACCTGCCGCCTCTCCCGGGCGCGCTCCTGCCGGTCCCGCCCCCACCACCCGGGCCCCGGCCCCCGCCCCCACCCCCACCCCCACCCCTGGTTTAAAAGGAAGAGCCGCTGTGTTCAATTAGGACTCCTAAGTTGGTGGGGAGGTTTTGGAGCCAGAGGGCACTCGGGATTTCCTGGAACAGCGGGGGGTGAAGAGCAACGGCTCCACCCTGGGGTGTTAGGAGCCCTTCGGCCTCCCGCATATTTTTAACAGCCCTCTCAACCGCCCCAAATAAACATCAGCTTAAGTAAAAACGGCTTGAAGACACTTTCCTGCTTACCTTCCAAGCATAGCGTCGCAAACTCCTTCTCAGAGGAAAGTCTCGGCCCTCACTGGTGGGCAGTCCAGGCGGCCCCCCAACCTCCCTTCGGGGTTCATTTTTGCCCTGTCCCCGCAGGGGATTATTTTTGTCCTTGAAGGCCACATTTCCCAGGCCTTGAACTTTGAGGGGAGGAGCTGGAATCCAGGAGGCATCTTTGTGGGAGAGCCCCAGGTAGGGGTCAGGGGGGCTTTGGCTCAAGGACCCTGGGTCACAGGCACCCTCAGAGGAAGGGAAGAGAGGGGTGGCAGCATCCGGTGCCAGGGCGGAGTCCTCTGCCCCTTTTGTCCCTGGTTCCCCCACGGCAGCCCCTGATGTGTCTGTGCCCCACCAGGTGACCATGGCCGACCGGGCGGCAGCTGAGAGGGCTTGCAAAGACCCGAACCCCATCATCGACGGCCGCAAGGCCAACGTGAACCTGGCATATCTGGGCGCCAAGCCGCGGAGCCTCCAGACGGGTGAGAGCTTGTGTTTTCCTGCCTGGCTCTTCTCGGTTTCTATATTGGGTGTCGGTATCTGTCGGGTGGAAAGAGGCCCCCCTCTCCTCGCCCCAGCAGTGGCAGTCGGCTATCATGTGCCTGCAGAGCTGGCACAGGGCAGCCATCCCCTCCTCGAGGACCTAGACCCCTTCTCACAGCGTGTGGCCCAAAGATGGGGGCGGGGGGCAGGGAGTTTACTGCACCCCAGTTGCCAGCTGTCCTCGCAGGAGGGAGGAAGTGGCCATGGGGCCTGGAGGTTGGGAGTGCCGACACCAGTGGCTGCTGACACCTGCGTCACCCGCTGCCACACTTCAGCGGTGTGCCTTGGGGTTCACGAGGGGGAGGCCTGGGAGGGGAGAGGAAGCTGATGATCCCTTTTGACTAGAGGTGTGTGGCTTGTGGGGTTCTGCCACCCTGTGTGCAGCCCCTGAGACGTCGCTCCTGCAGCAAGGCCAAGTCCCTGATTGTTCTCTCGTTTTAGGCTTTGCCATTGGGGTGCAGCAGCTGCACCCCACCTTGATCCAGCGGACTTACGGGTGAGTGGACATGGCTGGCTTGGGGTGGGCAGTCCTTGGAGATGAAGCGGAGAGGGCCTTGGGCTTCCTGGGTCTGGAAGGCTGGTGAAATGACAGTTTTCAGACATGTGATTGCGTTTAAGCCAAGGGAGTGAAGAGAAGGCAGATTGCATTTCTCCATCCCTGGCAGAGACCACACCACCTAGGGGATGGTGAGCCTTGGAGCCTGCCTGCCTTGGTGCATACCCCAGCTCCCGTCATTAGGTGTGTGGCCTCAGTTTCCGAACCCGTAAAATGGGAGTGATCACAGCACATCTGAGTTCTCTGAATGGAGGGCCTAGGGTGGGCCTGGTGCAGGTAACGCCCTCTTGAAGTGTTTGCTGATGACTCCTAGGGACTGGCAGGCTGGGTTCTTCCCCAGGCACTCCTCTCACCTGTTCTAGTGCTGGGGCAGGTGGTGGCAGTAGGTCATTGCTACCAAGGTCTGATGTTTGTGAACGTTGCTGCAGATACGATGTGTTCAGGGTGGAGGCCACCTGCCTGAGTGGCCTGGCCTATGGGCTTCTAGTCTGACTCATTTAGAAGCAGCACAGCCCACTCTTCTCCATCCTAAAACGCCTCCTACTTCCGTGCCCTTTTTTAAAACATCTAATAAGTCCTGGCAGCTGCTTGGGGAGGGACACACACACTTAAGGGATACAAAGGGTCCTGCCTTGTGGCCTGCCTCCCCACCCGCATGATGGATGGGAGCTGTCTGCCCTAGCGCCGTGGCATATTGATGGGGTTGGAGTTGGAGGGGAAGGGAGCTCAGAGACCACCACCCCTTTTAGGGCATTGGCACTTCATGAGCTTTCTGAATCCAAATCCCTAATGCCAGTTCATCATGTGTGTGTGCGCGTGCTTGTGCACACCACGTAGATTCCATTGAGAGAGACACAGCTTGAGGAGTAACCTGCCTGACTGGGGCAGTGTGGACAAGGATGCTGTGGAACCGGGCTGAGCCTGGCTCCCAGGTGAATAGGGCAGAGGCCCCAGCAGAAGTTGCTGTGCCCACTTTTTAGGAACGCTTGGGGTGACTCGGGGGCTCCCTGCTGGCTTCCGTGTGTATTGGTGGATGTGTGCAAGTGTAGCAGTGGGAGGAGCCGCTGGCTGAGGGGTGCTGGAGGGTGGCTGGGGCCCTTCTAGCCTGTGCGAGTGGCTGGGCAGCTCAGCTTCCTGCCGGGGTGCCTCTGTCCTGGGAAGGGAGTGTGTAGCGTGGTGGGAGCAGGCGGCCCTGTCCGTCTCGTCCTGGAATCTGTTTTGTAGATGTGTAGAGTCGTCTTAGGGGGTGTTTGGGGACACTCTAGCCTTCATGCCTTCACCAGGATTCTTCCTCTGGGGTTCAGGCCACATGAAGAGGGTGTTCCTTGTTTCCAGAACCTTGGCTCCATTCCCCAGGCCCACAGCAGGCGCCTGGGGGCATGGACTGGGCGGGAGCTGCTGCCCAGAGGTGAGGGTGTGCCTCCAGTGCCTGCAGCTCTTTTCTGCTTACAGTGGGACGAAGCCTTCCCACTTGTGTCTGGGCTCGCTCTGATCCACACAGCTACCTCTGGGACTGCATAACCATCAGTGCTTGGCCTCTGGGGCCTGCAGACGTGGGTTCGAATCCTGACTTTGCCCCTTACCAGCTGGGTCTGTCTTGGCAGTGGCATCCTCCTCATCCGGAAAACAGGAACATTAACTGCTTAAAACAGTGTGCAGGCACGTGGGCTGGGTGCTCCGGCCTCCCCACAAGTCCTCTCCTGTCCTCATAGCAGGCCTCTGAGGATGGGACTGAAACCATTCTTACTTTATAGATGGGGAAACTGAGGCAGAGAAAGGCTAACCACCTGTCTGGGCCTGGGGCGGGGGTGGCAGGGCCGGAGTGGGGAGGCGCGGGTAATAGACGTCCAGGAGGAGATTGGAACACAGGTGGTGGGTGCCTGAACGCATGCTTTCTTGGTGGGGGACGGTGGGAAGGGCCCTGGCCCGACCTTTCCCTTGTTATCCTGGAGTCCTGTGAACACCACCCGTCCAGAAGCAGTTGGGATCCGTCACAGAGTTTGCCACTGTGTGCACCCGATTTCAGGCGACGGTGTTTTGTAACTAAATCTGCTGGCTGGCCATTTAATACCTGTGACAATGAAGAGGCCGCAGACTCTATCTGTTGGTTGCCAAAGTGTGGAGACCCAAACAGGGACGGTGTCAGAGGGACCATCCGCTCTTGGTTTCCTGGGAGATCTGAACTCAAGCCTCTGAGAATCGCGCCGCCTCCTGCCCCTGCCTGGGCCTTACTGAGGTGGGTGGGGGGAGGCTCCCGGGTGCAGCTCCGGGGAGGCAGCGGGGCGGGCTGCCTGGGTCAGCTGTCTGCCCCCAGCCCCCGCCCGCTGACGGAGCTGGAGAGCTGGGCCGTCAGCGTCCCTTTTGTCTTTGTGAACAATCAGGGCCCGGGAGCACAGCCGGGCCTGACTCAGCGGCCAGTTTTGTCGGCCTTGGGCTGGCAGCGACTTGCTGTTGGCTGAGGGCATGGAAGGGAGGTGGGAGCCAGGAGCCCGGGCAGCTGAGGGTTGTCCACCAGTTAACCCCTTCCATGCCTGGCTGAACTCTTCCTCGACTTTCTGACCCCGACCTTTTATACCTTGCCCTGGACAACTCTGAAGATCCCACAGCTCTGCTTTTAGGCAAGACCCCGTGGAATCTTTGCCTGGCTGGGTCTTAAATGTTAGTTTAGAATGATTTACCGAAGAACTTTACACTTTATGCTATTTGCGGGAGTTTCCTTGCCCCTTTCCTTTTTTTAAGTTGAACAGGCTCTGTGAGACCTAACTCACCTGTGCATTTCTGACCTGACTGTATGTGGCCACTGTCCGCAGTTTGGAGGAGCCTTCCTCGGCAGTGGCAAGTGTGTGGTAGTCACAGCAGGAGCCGGCGGCCATGGCCCACCAAGGGTGTCTGCCAGCTGAGTGTGTCTGTCACCTGCCGGTGGGAGGGGAGGTGCAGCGGTCTGGAGAGGGTCTGTGTCCAGGCAGAGCTTAGTCTGGCCTGGAAGGGTGCCCTGTGTCAAGGGGTGTCTGTCCATTCTTGGGCTGAGGGCGCCGGGAGCAGAGGTTTGTCCTGGGACTGGCTGCGCCCAGAGCCTCTCCTTGGGTTATTTTTGAAGGGCCAGCTGCTTCCCTGGGTGCAGGTCTCCCTGCCTGTTAAGGGGGCCTGGCTGTGGCCTTGGCTCCCGTTCACATAGTGCCTCATATGTACATTATAGAACGTTTGAAGGGAGTGGAATATCCCTGGTCTCCACCCCTAGAAGCCAGTAGCATTGCCTCACCCAAGTCATGACTACCAAAAGTGTCTCCAGACATTGCCAAATGTCCCCTGGGTTTAGTGGCATGAGGACCAGTATCTGCGAGTCTCTTGGACCTTGCCTCATGGTCACAAGATGACTACCACAGCTCCAGACATCCCACCCACGTTCAAGGCAGAAAGGACAATAAGGGACAGTACGAACTGCCTCTGTCTTTTTTAGCAGAAAAATGGAAGCTTTCACAGAGGCCTCAACAGGCTTCCACTTAAGCCTCACTGGCCACAACTGGGTGACAGGACATGGTCACCACAGAGGCTCTGAGATGACAAGACAGGTTCCTCGGACTCCGGGGTGTCAGGTACAGGCTGTATCCAGGAGCAAGAGCCCTGGGGGTCTGCCTGGGCTTGAGGCCAGGCCCAGCCCGTCTCTGCAGGCTCCTCCCCATCTGTGAGTGAGAACGGTAACACTGCCTCCCCTACAGGGCCAACTTGACTGTGTGTGGACGGCCCGGCCTTGGGAAGTCACAGTTTGTCAGTGACGCATCTCTTGCTGGCCCTGCTCCAGGGTTTGTTGATTGATTACCTGTGCAAAACCGAGGCTCAGAGCAACTGAGAGACTTGCTGGGTTCACACATCCCGGGATGGTGGGGCCTGAGCTGGGGGCTGCGAGACTCTTGTCCCTCCCACAAGGACTCAGCGCCTCCCTCTGGCTAGATGGCAGCTCTTGGATGATTCAGAGCATGAGGCCTCAAGACTGATGATGGCCGTGAGACCCTCTCCCAGGCATGTGCCTGCCCCACTGCATGTATAGTTTCAGGGACCCTACGTCCTTCATGTGAAGGTCTCTGGTGCCCACTGGGTAGTAGATGGCTGCCCTTGCCATCACGGGGCGTTGGTGTGTGCACGCCACGGGGCCTGGACAGAGCACCTGGGTCCCCAGAGCAAGAGGACAGACTGGGGAGGCAGTGATGGGAAGGTGTCTGTCTCCTTGAGAGCATGGGGTGCACAAGCTGGGGAGAACGTCAACAGCTACTCCCAGCATCATTCATTCATCAGGTGTTTATTGAGTGCTTGCTGTATGCCAGACCTGGTGCCAGGGATCCTTTGAATAAGAAAGACATGGTCCCCGATCTCAGGTGCTCACATTCTGTTTGTGCACTCGTGGGCCCGCATGGTGATGCGTGCAGTTAAACAGGAAGCTGGCGGAATGAGTGCCTGTGTGGGGACCGAACAGTCCAGCGTCTCCGGTACAGTGGTGGGGAGATGTGTCTGTGTGTGTGATAAAGCTTCACAGTTCGTGTGTAACTACACATGACATGTAAGAAGGTTAGTGTGTGTAGAAAATGATGCAGTGTGCCGAAGGCCTGCAGTCCAGGTCATAGCAATGTGCCTGGGTTAGTGTCCTGGTTTTGCTCATGTCCTTAGTTACTCTGATGTGCCCTTGGGGGATGGAGGAGGCAGGGTACACAGGACCTATCTGTACTATTTTTGCAACTTCTTGGGAGTCTTTTATTATTTTATAATACAAAGTGAAACAAAGCCAGAGGAGCTGTTTGCAGGTGATGGTGTGTGTGTGTGTGTACGCACACACGCGCACGTGTGCAAGCGTGCTGGGGAAGGCTCCACTGAGGATGCGGGAAATGGGCCCTATTGGTGTCTGGGGAAGAGCGAGCAGCGCAGGCCCAGGGTGACAGGCGAGCCGCAGTTCGCCGTGGTGGGCACAGGGTGAGCACCGCAGGACAGGGACAGAAGCTGAGGTCAGAGCCAGGCAGCATGGGGGCTGGGAGGAAGTGACTCCCCCCAACACTGTGGCGTCACGTTTTCACCCTGAGGGTGTCTCGTGGTGGCCCCGCCGCCCCCTCCCAGCCCCCCCACAAAGCTTCCTGTTTGGCAGCTCATCTGGAGCCAGGCGTGGGCTGCGCCGTGGCCCTCCTGGGCGGGCGCCCGTGCCGCACCTGTTGTTTGTCCTGTCTGCTGAAACAGAAAGCAGCCTTTGGGTGGCGGGGGCTCCTCTCCGAGCATGAGTTCTCACCCTGGCTCCCTGCTGGGCCTGGGGAGCCTTTTCTGGAAGCCTTGGGCCAAGGGGCACAGCTTTGTCTCAGGGTAGAGGCCTGATCACAGACCGAGGTGGAGGCCCAAGCTCGAGCTTTCCTCGTTTAGCGTCAGTTTCACCTTGTTTCCAGGGTGGACAGGCTGATAACTCTGCAGTGTGCTGCGGGCATCAGGACCTTCCTGCTGATCTCGTTTGGGTAGAGTAGGGAGCTGGACACTGGGTCAGCTTGTCTGACAGATCTTTGCTTGCTTTGTGCCAGGCTGGGGATGCCTGCCGTGGGGGTGAGGGGAGACCCTGTCCTAGCTCCTAATCACAGTGCTTCCTGCAGCGAGGTGCTGAGAGAAGGACATAGACAAAGGAGGTCAGCATGCCTCAGAAGGCGACAGGAGCTGGGGAGGGGAAGGCAGCAGCCAGGGAGGCTCAGGGCCCGGCAGGGTAGCCTCAGCTCCTAGAGGACTTTGATGACCCAGGGAGGCACTGCTACCTTCCTCCAAGTGACACCGGGCCATGCAGGCTCCGAGCGGAGGAGGGATGGGTCAGACTGCATTTTTGTTTTCAGAGTGTTTTTGCTTCTGGCTGCTGGGTTGAGCCTGGACGGCCGAGGGTATTGTGGTGGTTGGAGGCCCTTAGAGTATGCCCAGTAATCCAGGCATGAGACGAGGTTGCTGCCTGCACCAGCGGCCCTGGTGAGATACAGTGAGATTCTGGGTGTCTATTTTAAAGAACCTGGGAAAGAAAGAGGAGTCCAAGAAGATTCTGGAGCTTTGGGCCTATGAAATGGGAGATGGGCTTGGCCCTGACTGGGGTGGAGGCTGCTGTGCAGTACAGTTTTGGGGAGAAGGTCAGGAGTTGGAGTTTGGGCCGGTTCAGGTGGAGATGCTCTTCCGGGCCTGGCATTGCCCCACAGAGAGGGCATTTGACCTGTGTCCTGTGGCTGGCTGCCCCACAGAACTTGAATGTCCCTAGACCTCCCGGCCCTCCCCCTCACAAGTCACTGGGGATTCCCGGGAGGCAGGGCCGTGGCCTGGCTTCCTGCCTGCCAGGCACCTCGGGGACCTTCCCACACCCAGCCAGGCGGGAGTCAGAACCCTAAAAGCTGCGGTCCGTCTCTGCCGTGGTGAGGCAAGGCCCCTGGAGAGCAGGGAAAGTGAAATGGGCTCATTTGCCTTTTTCGTTTTTATTTTCAGAGGCGACTTTATGTTCAGAAAATGAGTCCTCCTGGGCCGTGGTCAGTTCTTTTCACTGCGAGTTCTGCTTTGAGTGTGGGCAGCATGTGTCCCAGGCACCATCTGTACTTCTCTCACCCAGCCCGCCACAGGGTTCGCAGACTCTGCCGGAGGCCCAAGCCCTCTGTCTTGGGGGCAATCTGTTGGACTCTGCAGCATCCTTAGTTTACAGATGGGGAAACAGAGGCTGGAGGAGCTGAGTGGTGGTCCATGCCACTTGGACAGGCATGGCCAGGATCTGGACTTGGGGCTCTTCCTGCCCTTGGACTCATGAGTCTCCGTGGACAGAGTCAGCTGGGGTGCTCTTGGCTGTGTGCTGACCCTGGGTGTGTTGAGGTGCAGATGCTGCCTGGGCCACGTGTGAACTGGAAGGGAGGCAGGCACCTCAGATTTCCAGTCTGGACCAGGCTCTGTGTCCCCCTGTCTCCTGGGCTGTGGCAGAGCCAGCGCTCCCGGCATGGCCTGGCCTTTCCAGCCCTAATGGTGACCCGTTTCAGTGGCTCCATGATTTGGGGGTTTGGTGTTGCCCAGGCTCCGGCACTAGAGGGAAGCAGAGAACCCCTGAGTCGTCGTTCCGCAAACATCCCGGACCCCAGCTAGGTGCCTGTGCCCAGTGTCCAGCATTGCAGAGGGGCTTGGGTGGCATGTGGGAGATCTGTCCCACCCATTCCTGTGCTTTCTTCCTTGGTTCGGCCTGGACTTTGCACAGGTGGCGGGATTAATTCTCTGGGAAACATATCTGCCTCTGATTGGCGCAAGGCTCTTCTCCGGGGTCTTGGTGGGAGGATAGAAGTTTTCTGCAGAGGATGAGGAGGCACAGACGCCCAGTTGTTCTGAGGCCGGAACTTGGAAGGAAACTGGAAGGGAAGGAGACTCCTGCCCTCTCCTGTGAGGGAAGAGCTGGGCCATGGCTCTGCATCCCTGGGGAATGGATGGGACTCCAGCAGCGGCTGTACAGAGGGCCGATTCCAAAGTGGCTTCTAGAGGAGGGAGCAAGTGCCGTGTGCCTGAAGAGGCCGGTGGGCCTTGGCCAGACAGGAGCAGCCCTGATGAGCATTGGGTCCCCCGACCTTTGGGCTCCTACCTGATTGCGCCTGGCCGCTGGTCTGTTTTGCTCACCAAGGGTTCTTGGCTGCTGCCCCCTGACCTGGGGCTGAAAGTCCTAGGAGAGGGAGGGCCTCTGTCCCTCCGAGCATTCCTCAGGCCCAAGGAGGCGTCGATGCTGCTTAAGCCTCTGGGGTGCACAGAAGCAACAGATCCTCTTAGCAGCCCCCTGGGGCGTGTGGTTCCCTAGAGGCAGTGATGAGGTCACCCGGGGCCGCCAGGCACCTGGTCGGGGAGCAGAGGCTGGTGGGCTGTGCCTGTCTAGCTGTGACTGGCTGGGTGGAGCCGTGCCTGCCTGTCCCTCCAGCCTGCCCAGCCCTGGCTGCTCAAGGCTGAACTGCTTTCTCTGGCTTCTTGGGGCGGGGACTCTTGGCCTGGGAAGCAGAGGCCGTTCCAAGTGGGGGCTCTTTTGCCTCCCAGCTGCCTGCAAAGCCGGGGCCTGCCTCAGACGCTCAGCACCGGGCACCTGCCGTGCTGAGGCACTTGGGACGCAGTGGCTGAGACCCTGCTCTTGTGGGGAAGACATTGTGCAAGGTAGATGACGAGGGGGCTTCCGATCATAAGGAAACAGAGCCGCCTTGGTGGGCCCCTGAGGGGTGAGCTTTGAGCTGTGGGAAGAAGCAAGCGCATAGGTGCGAAGGTCCTGTGGTGGAAAGGAGTCGAATCTGGGAACAGAGGGAGCCCAGGGCAGTGGGAATGTGGCCAGGGAGGGCACAGTGCAGGTGGAGATGAGTTAGAAGAGGTAGTTTGAGGCCTAATAACACAGGAAGCCACGAGGGAGCAGTTTGGGTTTTCTTCTGGGTACAATGGGAGGCAGCTGGAGGGTTCTACTTCTGGAGGTGATGGGGTGTTGATGTTTTCGTTTGTTTGTTTTTTGAAATGGAGTCTCGCTCTGTCATCAGGCTGGAATGCAGTATCTTGATCTCGGCTCACTGCAGCCTCCGCCTCCCAGGTTCAAGCGATTCTCCTGCCTCAGCCTCCTGAGTAGTTGGGATTATAGGCACGCACCACCACGCCCAGCTAATTTTTGTATTTCTGGTAGAGACGGGGTTTCACCATGTTGGCCAGGGTGGTCTCAATCTCCTGACCTCATGATCCACCCGCCTTGGCCACCCTAAGTGCTGGAATTCCAGGCGTGGGTCTCGATGTTTTTAAGACAGCTCTGGCTGCCGCTGGGTGAAGGATTCAGGGATGGGAGGCAGGCCTCCACTACCACCACCACCACCAAGGCAGTGCCACGCCACTGCGCCCGCCTGGAGAGTTGGTGATGAAGGAGAGGATCGGAGAATTGAGGGATGGAAGCAGGAGCTCCCTGTTGGATGGTGTGGGCATAGGCTGATTGGGGGTGAGTGGGCAGGGCAGTGCCTGGGTGGCCTGGTGGGCTCTTCACTGAGGTGGAGAGGGCAGGAGAGTCCCACCAGGGCCAGGCAGACACATGCCCTGGCAGGCGAGCCTGTGCAAGGGACACACTTGGTGGGTGGGGCGGCGTGCAGCTACCAGGCTGTGCCCTGGCATGCAGAGGCTGTGGCACCTGACCTTTCTGAGCATGGAGTGTGAGTGGGGGTGCTGAGGAACCTGCCTGGTGCATGCACCCGCTCCCCATTGCCAGGCAGTGGAGTCTTGGGCCTGCGGCCGGATGCAGGCCCAGGGTGGGGCCGCCCTTGGACAGTGCAGGGCCGGTGGTTTGGCTGCATTTTTCTTTCTCATCTGACCACTCCGGGTTTGCCCATGCGTGCGTGGCTGCATGTGCCCCTCAGTCTCTCTTTGTTCCCACCTGCCTTCTTTGCAGCCCCCCTGGCGTGGGCACTTGTGGTCAGAACAGCAGTGAGGATTCCTTGTCTTTGCCCTTCCCCATGTGGTTTCTGATGTTCCACAGTCGGGCGTCTCAGCCTTGGCACTGCGGACCTTTAGAGCGGCATCGTTCTTTGTTGTGGGGGCACCCTGAGCATTGTAGGAAGCAGTCAGCACCCCTGGCCTCGACCCCTAACGTCAGCAGCACCCCCACCCGCACCCCATATTCCTGGTTGTCAATTGTGACAACTAGGACCGTCCCTAGGCATTTTCCAGTGTCCCCTGGGGGCACAGTTGTCCTGGTTGGGAATCGCTGTTCTAGTGGCGCCTCTAGGGCCTCACAGCGAGCTTTCGAGGTCAGCCTCTGTAAGACCCAACTTACAGATGAGGAAACTGCGCCTTGGAAGTTTTGAAACCTGTTTGGTAACTCACAAGTGCAGGGGTGAGGCGTAACCCTAGGAAGGAGAGAAGCGGCTGGAGCCCAGCTCCTGCCTGGCGGGGCTTCGTGGCTGCTTCTACCTTAACTTCGGCCGGTGCTCTCACTCCCCCTTGGGGCCTTGGGGTGTGGCCCCTGCTGTGCCTTCCTTTTATTTTGAGCTGAACCTGGGGCCCCAGCCAGTCCTTGCAGGCACAGCTACCAGCAGCAGACCCCGCTGTGCCAATCCCTTGCTCTGCGATGGAGTAAGTCGCTTGGGGCCTCTCTGAGCCTCGGATTTCCTCTCTGGGAAATGGGCTAACACTAGCATCTTTTCTGTGGCTTTTTTTTTTTTTTTTTTTTTTTTTGAGACAGAGTTTCGCTCTTTCGCCCAGGCTGGAGTGCAGTGGCACAATCTTGGCCCACCACAACCTCCACCTTCTGGTTTCAAGTGATTCTCCTGCCTCAGCCTCCTGAGTAACTGGGATTACAGGCTCCCGCCACCACACCTGGCCAACTTTTGTATTTTTAGTAGAAACAGGGCTTCGCCATGTTGGCTAGGCGGGTCCTGAACTCCTGACCTCGTGATCCGCCCGTCCCAGCCTCCCAAAGTGCTGGGATTGCAGGCGTGAGTCACCGCACCCAGCCTTCTGTGGCTTTGAAAATGCTTTGCAAGTTATCCCAGGCCCTTTACATACAGAAACATGAGTAGATAGCGACATGCGGTGTCTGCAAGGGTCAGGAAACAGGAGAGCCCCTCCTTCCTCCCCAGCCTAAACATTGCTCACCCACACTTGTGTTTGAGTGTCCCTGAGTAGGGCAGCCCCTTGGTGGCCAAGGCAGCGCTCTGGCCCCGATGATGTGGGGCATCAGAACCCGATAGAAATGACGCAGCCCTTGAGGTGAGTTTGGCAGGAACCCGGCTGCCCCACAGCCCCAGGCACTTGTGTTCTGCGTCCCTGGTCTGGGCAGCGGTTCTTGAACGCAGTGTGGATC
The DNA here is from genome assembly GCF_028885655.2 of Pongo abelii. Lineage (NCBI taxonomy): Eukaryota > Metazoa > Chordata > Mammalia > Primates > Hominidae > Pongo > Pongo abelii. Next base: position 61,799,695 of record NC_072006.2, read on the forward strand.
AGGACCCTGGGGCCTGTTCATGCAGATTCCTGGGCCCTATCTGCCTTTGTAGTCTGCATGGGATCCACATTTTTAGCAAAAACTTGCGGGGAGGTGTCTGAGGCAGGGGCATCACTGCCCATGTTTGGAAAAGGTGTGAGTTCAAAGCTTCCATAGCCTCCAACTAAGGAATGTTTTCGAGGTTCTGAGAGCTGGGTCGGGGGGGGCACTGGTGATGCCAGGGACAGCCTGCTGGGCACAGCCCCAAGACAGTCCTTGCTGTGTCTCCACTCGACCGCTTCCCCAGGTAGGCCTCCAAGACCCTTCTGGGGCCCCCTGCCTCCGCCGGCCAGAGCTCCTCATCCTTCTCAGTGGGATCTGTGCCACCCACCGGGCCTTTGTTCCGTCAGCACCATGTGCCCAGTGCCTCCTACAGGCCTGGTCCTGGCAGAGAGCTGGGGGCCCAGACAGAGCCATCTCTCTGACAGAGCGCCATCCAGTGGGGTGTCGGGCAGCATAGTGAGGTGAGGGGCTGGCCTCCATGTGGGGTTGGGGGAACTCGCCACGATAAGGGTTCCAGGCGGAGGCATTGGCAGGTGCCAGCCCCAGGTAGGGAGGATGGGAGGGATTGAGGCGCTGCAGGGCGTGGGCCGGCACCAGGGTGGAGCTGGGTGTGTAGTGGAAGCCAGGGGTCAGCAGGCCCGGCCGCCCCCATGGTGGAGGTGCTGCCGGAGGGTCGTGCACAGAGGCTGCCGGCTGCCCTCATCCACTCTTCAGACGCTCAGGCTGGCGCCTGCCTCCGCCCTTGTGCCGCAATGCTGCTCCCCTGTGGCCAGCTCTGCCTCATCATTAGGTCTCTGCAGGCACCCCCTCCTTCAAGAAGCCACCCTGGCCTCTCCCCCGTCGCTGTCCACACATCACAGCCGTCTGCTGTCCTGACTTCCCTTGAGCCCCCACTCTGGTTTATGGGTTGGTATATTTTGGTGCCTCTTCCATCCTAGAAGCTAAGCCCCTCGAGGGCAGGGGCTGTGTGGTCTGCTCCTCTCTGCATCCTGGCAGATACGTGAGAAAGGCGTCACAGCTCGAGAGTCAGAATTCAAACCCAGGCCTGGCTCCGCTCAAGGCTCTTGTTCCCATGGAGGATGCAGGGTGGACAGCAGAGGCTTCTAACCTGGGGAGAGGGACAGGAGGTGCCGCTGCGGGGTTCCTGGCAGGAGCTGCCTGGGCCTCTGGACAGATGCTGTGGAGGGTTGGCCTTGTGGGCTGCAGAGCCACTAGGGTGGCTCACCCTGGGAAGGTAAACAGCAGTAGAGAGGGTGACACGGTGTAGAAACTTCCCAGATGGGGTGCAGGGAGCAAGAGGCCCTGAGTGCCCCCTCAGGCACAGGCCAGGTGTGCCCTCAGTTGTTCGCTGCGAGGTCTGTGAGAGGAGCAGGGACCCGCACCCCTGTCATCCAGGTTTTCCTGGTTCCCACTGTTCCTGTAGGGCTGCAGGATCCACTGAGTGCACCTGCCTTTGTGCTGGAAGCCAGGGCTCCTCTCTGACCCCGAGGGTCCCTGGCTGTGGGGAGGGAGCACGTGTTTTCAGTGGCCCACATGTTGCCAAAACGCGCTCCAGAAAGCTGCCCAGTTTCTGTCCCTGCCGAACGCAGAATGCAGGGAAGGATGTTGTACTTTTTCTCCAGAGCTGCTTCCCTTGAGGGGGGGGCCCCGCCTACAGGTGCAGAAGGAAGCTGAGGTTCTAAGTCGCCCCCCAGGCGGGCCTGGCCTGTGTAACACGCAGGCGTGCAAGGCAGAGGAGATACTGATGCCCAGGTCGCAGTGCCGTGCTCTGGCAAGACCACTCCGTGCCTCGGGCTCTGCAGCAGCTTCTGATGCCACTGAGGTGGCTGTTCTGTTGCAGACGGGAAACTGAAGCTTAGCGGCTTGACCCAGGCCACCGAGCAGCTGGTTGGCAGAGCAGGCACACGCCAGGAGAGCTGCCTCCCTGAGCCTCGTTTCCCCTGTGCTGAGGGCTGGGCATATGCTGTTGCATGGCCAGCCCACAGCAGGCAGGAAGTGTTGGCACTGACGCGTTTTCACAGTGGCCTGCCCGAGTAGGGTTAAGAGCACAGCTCTGAGGCCGGCTGACTCCTGGCCCCTCCACCTCCTCAGCTGTAGGAACTTGGACAAGTCACTTGGCCCCGTGTGTGAAATGGGCCTCGTGATGGGAAGACCAAGCCGACGGGGTGACGCACCCAGTCACAGTACGGGTCTCCCCCCAGCACGGGCGCTGGCGAGTATGGCAGCTGCTGGTGCCATTACCGAGGGCTGCTCATGGAGCCATCATCTCTGTGGTCACCGCCATTGCGCTCCTTTGCTCCAGCATTCACGCAGTCACTCTCACATCCTCACGGAGCTGCCGCAGGCCAGAGTCCCTGCTGGCAGGGACAGAAAGAAGCCCTGTGAGGGCTGGGCGCGGTGGCTCACGCCTCTAATCCCAGCACTTTGGGAGGCCGAGGTGGGCAGATCGTGAGGTCAGGAGATTGAGACCATCCTGGCTAACACGGTGAAACCCCGTCTCTACTAAAAATACAAAAAAATTAGCCGGGCGTGGGGGCGGGCGCCTGTAGTCCCAGCTACTCAGGAGGCTGAGGCAGGAGAATGACGTGAACCCGGGTGGCGGAGCTTGCAGTGAGCCGAGATCGCGCCGTTGCACTCCAGCCTGGGCGACAGAGCAAGACTCTGTCTCAAAAAAAAAAAAAAAAAAAAGAAACCCTGTGAGGAGCGGGTGTTGGCTGGGAGAGAAGGCGTGTACATGAGCCGAGTGTGCAGTGTTACTTGGTGGGTGTTGGGTATCAGGGAGATGAGCAGGGAAGGGGGACAGGGCTGGCCTCCCAGACATGCAACCAGGGCATTTGTACCGGGCCCTGCTCTTGATCGCATGCTTGCTGTTGTGGCTTCAAATTCTCAATCATTTGAAAACAACCATTCAAGATTTTTATTTTTGCACCAGCCCCGGGGATTTGGGGTGTAGGGCTGGGATGGGGGGGTGCAGTCTGGGAAGGCCTTGCTGAGAAGGAGACATGGAGGGGAGGAGGGAGCCCGGTGGTTAGTGCGGACAGCCAGTGCGAAGGCCTTGAGGCTGCAGCATCTGGCCCGGTGCTGTTTCTGTGCCCATCTGACTGATGAGGAAAGTCGGGGCTCGGGGTGGGGGGCAGCGTGCATCGTGTACCCCACTGTTCTCCCAGCTGTATTCCCCAGCTCCGTTCTGGCCCTAACCCGCTCTGCTTGGCCCCACAGGCTGACCCCGCACTACATCTACCCACCAGCCATCGTGCAGCCCAGCGTGGTGATCCCGGCTGCCCCCATCCCATCACTGTCCTCACCCTACATTGAGTACACGCCGGCCAGCCCGGCCTACGCCCAGTACCCACCGGCCACCTATGACCAGTACCCATACGCCGCCTCGCCTGCCACAGCTGCCAGCTTCGTGGGCTACAGCTACCCAGCCGCCGTGCCCCAGGCCCTCTCAGCCACAGCCCCCGCGGGCACCACCTTCGTGCAGTACCAGGCGCCGCAGCTGCAGCCCGACAGGATGCAGTGAGGGGCATTCCTGCCCCGAGGACTGTGGCATTGTCACCTTCACAGCAGACGGAGCTGCCAGGCCATGATGGGCTGGCGACAGCCCGGCTGAGCTTCAGTGAGGTGCCACCAGCACCCGTGCCTCCGACCACTGCTCGGGCATTCCGCCTGCGCCCTGGGACAGCGAAGAGATGGCTTCTCTTTAAATCTAGGTCCCATTGTGTCTTGAGGGAGGACTTTAAGAATGACCGAGAGCTATTTAAAGACGCAATCCCAGGTTCCTTGTACACCATGGCAGCCTCTCCTTGCACCTTCTTCTGCCTCTCCACACTCCAGGTGCCCTCAGGCTTGTGTCCCCACCGCCGCATCGTGGCGGGGTGTCACAGACCCTCTGCAGCCCCTGGCTGCCCTGGACTGTGCAGAGATGTCTGACTCCAGGGAAACCTGAGAGCAAGAAGTTCATGGACTGTTTATTGTAACTTGATCCTCCCGAGCTGTGAGCACAGTCCGAGGTGTGAGGACACGGCCTCCTGTTGGAGTCCCATTTTCTCCATCAGGGCACGTGGGCAGCTTCCTCAAGGCCAGAGGAGCTCCCAGGCGCACGGGGGCTGCCGGTAACGGGCAGCTGGCCAAAGGCCCCTTTCCAGTCATAGCACTGAAGTTGCAACTTTTTTCTTGTAATTGTTTTGCTACTAAGATAATTTCAGAAGTTCAGTCTATTTTTTCAGCGGATACCACCGCCACCAAGAATCCAAAACCTATTTTTGACTTGGAGAGACTTGCTTTTGTTGGCTCCGCCCGTGGAGACGACGACAGTGTTTCTGTATAATGAAGTGTCTGCCGGCTTGCGGGCCAGGATCCTCTCGGTGGGATGGGCAGCACAGACAGGAGGCCCCTCAGGCCCATGCGGGCCACTGTCTGCTGCTGCCTGCTGGGGTGGCAGAGTGAGTTGTCTCAGGACCCTGTCACTGCGACGTTGACACTTCTCTCCCTTCCCTCCCTCCCCAACTCCCCAAACACTGTGGAAGGGGAGAAGGGAGTGATCCACAGCATTCAGGCCGCTCGGGGTCTAGACCACGGCGGTGCCAGCCTGGGGGGGCAGGGGCCCTCAGCTCTGCCCGCTGGAGCGGTTGAGTGCAGAAGGGTGTGCCTCTTCTCTCTACCCCCGCACCACCTGCTGCGTGCTAACCCAAGACGATTCCTGCCTGTCTTGGGGGTTGGTGGAGGGAGGAGGCAGTTCTGCCAGCCATGGCAGGGCTGCTATGGGGCATCCAGGGCTGTGGGGGTCTGGAGGAGGGGGCGTGAGGTGAGCGGTATCCTGGCCAAGGGCGGGGGGCAGCGGGGGGTCTCCCTCCGGACCTACCTCAGGGAGCTGAGCGTGCAGGCGCTCCAGGGCAGGCCTGGGACGGAGTCAAGGCCCAGAGAATAAAGGTAGCTAATCTCATAATAATATTTTTATTAGAATGTTCTGATGATAAAAATAAAACTTGTTTTCTTTAAAGAAAAAGTTGGTCTAATTTTTCTCAAAACACAGAGCTCCCCTCGTGCCTGTGGGCATCACCCATGCCCCGCCCTCCTGGCTCAGGATCCCAGGATTTCACTGGCAGCCGTGCGTAGAGCACCTGGCCTGCACCGGCCGCTGAGCCTCAGTAGCAGAACAGACGCAGCCCCTCTTCACACCCACTAATGCAGGGGAGGCCTGGCGTCCCCATCGCCATGCGTCATCCAGCGTCAGCTTCAGACCCGGAGAGGACTGCACTTGGGCTACTTCTTGGCGCTGTGGCTGGGGAGGGGCCTGGACATGGATTGTGATTGGCAGCCCCACCAGATCCCTGTGGAATAGGAGGACAGTTCCCCAAGAGAAGGGGGGTTGCCACCAGAAGACCCTGAATGTGGGCTCCTGAGAGGACGATGGCAGGTGTCCAGGATGGCTGCCCTTAGGGTAGAGTTGGGAGGGAAGCCTTGGTCTGGGGCTGGATCGTCCCAGCATTTAGAACTCAGAGCTGGGGAAATCACAAGGCCTTCATAGAGGAGGTGTCAGGGCTGGAGAATCCATTAACTCCTTCCTTGAACTGCTCACTCGCTGTGTCATCTCAAGATGTGTGCTGGGTCACACGCAAAGCGCTGGGGATAGAGCAGACAGGGCTGCCCTTTGGGTTTATCATCTGCTGGGGGAGACACAACAGTGCCCCAGGGTGATGGAGACTGACAGGTTTCCGGCGGGGAGGGGATAGAGATCCTGTGGGGGTCTGTACTTCTTCCCAGGCCCTGCCGGCCGGCCCCTCCCTCCCACTGTCTCAGTTTGCAAACGCTTGTGAGGGGTCTGGGAGGGCAGTGTGGGGCTTCAAGCCCGGAGGAGGAGACTTGCTGCAGCTGATAAGAACTTGGGGATCCACGGAGGGGGGCTGCGGGTACTGCCAGGGTTATCGTGAAGGCCACTTGCGGCCTGCATGTTTCCTGTCACTATCAGCTGGTGGCAGCCTCTGGGTCAGGCCTTCGGGAAGGCCCTGAGGCCTTGAAAACATCTCCTGGGTCCCAGGATTGAAGGCTCTGGATGGTGACAAACCCAGGAGAGGGAATTTCTAAGTCACCCGATTTGGGTGGGGAGAGGGGCCGGCTGAGGGCAGCAGGGATGCAGAGCGTGGCCACCAGCCCCGGCAACGAGGGTCCTAAACCCCAGCACTGCAGCACCAACATCTGCGGCCACTGACAGGTCTGCACACTGTGCCATGCGCTTTCATGGATGATCTCAGTTACCCTCCAGGTATCCCCATTATCAGACCGGTGAACCAAGATGCTTAGGAGTGGAGCCCACATTGCTTGGGCACCCAAGAGACGCGGTGAGGTGAGAGGGGCTTGCCTGGAGCTGAAGGGTGTGGGCCTGATTGAGGTGGCCGGGGTGTGCCCAGACATGTGGGCTGAGCCCAGCCAGGTCCTCCCCGGCCTTGAGCCTCACTGTGCAAGACGGTCGCGAGTGTCCTCCCAAGGCAGGGACTTTCTGTCCTACCCACTGTGTTCTTAGCAGCCGGCACAGGCCTGGTGCCCAGAGGGCCAGATGTCACACATACATGCATGCAGATGTATGTTTGTGTATGTATACACGTTAACACACATTATCCCGGACCCCCATATGCACACACACACACTGATAACAGGCATACCTGTGAATAGATACACATATCCACACAGACACACATCCGCAGACACATTAGCACATAAACATGTATGTGCTATACACAGACACTCCCACTCAATGGTATTCAGGGATACCGGCACACAGAAACAGACACACACTCATTCTCAGACACACCATCACACATACACATGTACACACCCTGGCTCCCACACAGTACATGCACATATGCACACGGAGACATGCTTGCACACAAAATTACCTTCCAAGGCACACACAGATATGCACACACATATATACATGTGGAGATAGACACCTGCACACACACACCCATGTACCCACACAAAGATACACACATATGTGCACCCAGACACACGTGCACACACGTGTTGAGTGACAGTACAGGACCCACCCCCATCATTTGGCTCCACAACAAGTGAGGGTGTTGCAGGGGGCAGCAGCCATGGTTTTGAGGGTTCACTGGCTTGGGGGAGAGGGAAGTGGAGCAGGTCCAGGCCGGCGGACTCGGAGGGAGAAGAGACAGACACAGTGAGGGAGGTGCCGTACCTGGCTGCTCACCTGGCTGGGGGGCAGATGGTGGCCGCCAGTGTCCTTTGGCATGGGGGAAGACCGCTCACTGCCAGCCCCCTAGTCCTCGAGAGGGTTTCTGTCTGGACATTGGCGCAGGCTCAGCCAGTGCATAGGCAGGCAGGAAGGGCCGGGGAGCTAACACCCCGGGGCAGCCCTCAGCAGGCCGGAGGGGAGTTAGGGGATAGACGCCCGTCCCTCGCCACCCTCGGCAGTCACTCTAGGGTGCGTGCTCTGCACTGGTGCCCTGAGTCCATGACTCCCCCTTCTCTTCACTGCCTCATGTCCTTGATCCCCTGCTGTGCTTCCAGGGATCCCCTCCTGAAGCAGCTGCCTGTGGGGTTTGCACACCCAGCTGAGACGGCCGTGAGAGACCTCAACGACGGCAGCGTGGGCCGGGCACTCACCGCCCCTGGGAGTAGGGTGCCCAAGCCCTGTGAGGCCTGGAGAAGCGCCTGCTTCCCCTTCTTCAAGGAGCTGACAAAGCCCAGAGAGCCTCAGCAGTGCAGCCGGGGCCATCCCACCAGCCGGGCTTTGCCCACAGGTTGGTCCACCTCTGAGCTGTTACCCTCCAAGCAGGCAAGAGGACCAGACCTGGGAGCAGAGGCCGAGTGCAACTTCCAGGGCACGTGGCTGCTGTGTGAGCCAGCTGGAGGCTGGGAGAGGCACGCGGGATCCAGAGGGGCCTGAGACCCCACCCCGCCCCATGGCATTGATTTGGAGACTTCTTGCTGGGGAGGGGCAGTGGTGAGTGAGAGGTGCTTCCCTTAGCGATTGGAGCCCCATTTTCATCCCACTTTCCAGTTGAGCAAACTGAGGCCCAGAGAGGAAAAAGGGGCTCTCCAAGGCCATTGGGCTGTCACTCCCCTTCTGGGGGTGTAATCACAGAGGGACTGGGCTGGGACAAGGTGTGGGAACCACAGCCACTGCGGCCCACAAGAAGAAGCCACACGACGGTGAGGTCACCTCCATGTCACAGCCCTGGCTTGCTCTGCTCTGCCCTGGTGGGGGGCTTGCCTGGTTGCTGTCCTCCCTGAACCTCACCTTCTTCCCTGCATGCATTGAGCTGAACCCTGGGTAGCCCCACAGGTCCTGCCTGCCCAGCATCCACTCCCTTCCTGGTGACAGCACTTGCTTTTCCTTAGAGAGCCGCCCCCGCACCACCCTCAGGCCAGGTGGTTCAATGGAGCCACCTCTACCCCTGGCTCCGCAGCTCAAATAGTCAGCATATTCTACTCCCTTGGACCCCGAGAATGGGTCAGGGATAGACGCGCGACCCAGGGTGGGTCCATGCGAGCCAGTCCTCCTAGGGGAGGAAAGCTGTCCCTCTGCTGAGGAAGCCAAGCTGGGAGCAGATAAGCCTGGAGCAGCTAGGGGCAGAGAGGAGTTTGTGCTTATAGAGAGGCTGCCTGAGAAGGAAGCCAGCCCAGGACAAAGGAGAGCTGAGGAGAGAGGAGCAGAGATAGGGTCTTGGGGACATCTTTGGGGGCCTTTGATCCAGCTATGCCTGAAGTTAGATCCTGGACCTTCTTAATTTGAGAGCTAATACTTTCCCCCTTTTACTTAAGCCTATTTATTTGATTTTTTTGTCCCTGGCAACCAAGACTCTGGACATATACAACCTCAAAGGGCTGGCGTTACTTAGAATTAGGTTCAGCAACTGCAATAGAAAGTCCAAAATCAGGGTGGTTCTTAGCTACCTGTAATTCATTTATTTTTCTCATGTAAAATAAGTCTGAAGCAGGCAGTCCAGGGCTTGGATGACAGCTCCACAGTCATCAGGAGCTTAGGCCCCTTCCATCATCCCAGTGAACCATTTCAATGCATGGCTTCCTTCCTTAAGACCATCTCGGGGACCAAGATGGCTGCTGGAGCTCCAGCCATCGTGTTCAAGTGCCAGGCAGCAGAAGAAAGAAAGGGGAAGGCTAGAGTATCTCAAGCTGAGACTTCTCAAGGAGACTTCCCAGAAGTTGCACACAACATTCCTCTTCCATTTCATTGGCCAGAACTTAGTCACATGGCCATACTTAACTGCAAAGGAGGTGGGGAATGCCGGTGTTTAGCTGGGGATATAGCTACCGGAACACAGAAAGCCTTCTGCTACCAAGGAAGACACGGGAATGTCCTTATGCAGACAACTTGCAGTTTCTCGTATTTTTTTTTTTTTTTCTTTGAGGCAGAGTCTCGCTCTGTCCCCCATCCTGGAGTGCAGCGGCACGATCTCGGCTCACTGCAAGCTTCGCCTCCCGGGTTCACGCCATTCTCCTGCCTCAGCCTCCCGAGTAGCTGGGACAACAGGCGCCTGCTACCACACCCGGCTAATGTTTTTTTGTATTTTTAGTAGAGACGGGGTTTCACCGTGTTAGCCAGGATGGTCTCGATCTCCTGAGCTCGTGATCCGCCCGCCTTGGCCTCCCAAAGTGCTGGGATTACAGGCATGAGCCACGGCGCCCGGCCTTGCAGTTTCTGCCTCAGGTCCTTCCAGCAGTAAGCTTTGAGTCCATAAGAGTCATGTCCCATTCGCACGCGCTTTATGGAGACTGTTATTGACCAAGCCTGTTACCTCTTTACCTTCACACCAGTGGGGTGCGCTGGGTCTATCCTTATGCCCATTTCACCCAGGGGGAAATCGAGGCTCAGAGCGCTCACTGCACGTGGCCTGAGGTCACCTGGTTCCTTAGGGGCAGTTCCAGGAAGACAGCTCGAGCTTCTGCCTCAGTGAGGTGTTGGAAGTTTGGCAAACAGTTCTCATCGGACGTGGCTGCTCACGTTCCTATGGGACTGGCAGCCCAAGGTGCCTTCACATTCATGGTCCTTGAGCGGGAGCTGGGCCTGGGGCCACCAGGAGGTGCCCTCTGATGTGCTCCAGTGTGCTGGCTTGGTTCCTTCTCCTTAGCATCCTCCCACAAGGAGTGGAGTCATGGTGGCATTTTACAGAGGGGAAGACGGGCTCAGAGCAGGGAGGTGGCCTGGTGAGGAATAGCTGACCCATCCAGGCTTCGGGCCCGGGTGGGTCTGCCTCCAAAGCCTGTGTTGTTGGTCTTTGGCTATGTGGCCTCTGGGGAGCTTGTGTGGAACATCTTGACCAGGGCTCAGTCCTGTCTCCTAAGCCCCACCCATGCCTCCTTCAGGGGTGCAGACTCCCAGCCTGGGCCAGCTGCAGGCAGGGCCAACAAGGGGCGGCAGGAGGGGCTGGATGGTTGGGCCACCTCAGGTGATTGACTGAGCCCGGATGTTCCGGCCACCTCAGGTGATTGACTGAGCCACGGTTACATCACCTAGAAACGGGTTAATAACCAAGGTCCCGCCACCCAGGGCTGTGGCCGGGATTACAAGGGATGAGTTAGGTAAGGTGCCCCGTGCAGCCCTGGTGTGGAGTAGGCGCCCCTCAGGGAGCCCTCAGCCCCCACTGCCAGCAGGGGAAGTGGAGCGATGGAGGGTGGGTTCAAGAAGACCCCTGATTCCTGGAAGGCCACCCGCTGTTTTTCAGGGTGCTGCCTGAGGATGACGGACCCATGCGGCCAGTCCAACGAGACAAACCCTCCTGCTTCAGTCTCCCCACCTCTGGAACCGAGGTTGTCCTCAAAGCCCCAAAATGCAAGAAAACTGGCATTTATTGGAGACCTGCCATGGCTTTACACCTGTCAGTTCCCTAAACTCTCCCAGCAGCCTGTAGGAAGTTGACTGTGCCCATTTCACAGATGGGAAAACCAAAGCTGAGAAGATTTGGCCGCCTGCTCAAGGCCAGAGAGCTGGGCAGTGGCAGGGCCAGGGCAGAGCTAGGGGTTGGACCCATGCATCCTGAACCTGGACCCACACGCTGCTGCACCCCGAGGACTGGGTTCTGGCCCATCCTCCACCTTCCTCACCCAAAGCCAGCCAGGCGTCCTCCCCACTCCTGCCCTGGCTGCTGAGTCACACTTGTGTTTGTTCCCCAGAGACGTAAACATCCAACCAGGATCCCCCTGGGCAGGAGGTTGGGAGCCCTCCAGATGCTAAGCGAATAACAAGGGCAGCTGCCCAGCGTGCCCCGAGGTTGGGTGTTGCATAGGGCACAGCCTGGGGTGGGCACCTGGCCTTCCAGATACCTCCTGGGCCTCCCGCAGGGGCTGATAAGTGCTTGGCTCTGCTTATCAGCCCCGTTGCCCTGCCTGCTCCCGCCTCAAGCCCTGGTGTACACATTGGGGTGCACAGTGGCCTGGAGATCATGATGGGGTGAACCACCCTCCGCCCGCAGCCCGGCCCACCAGACAGCTGAGCCTGGTGCAGCAGAAACAACTCAGAGGGTTCCCGGGTGCCTCCTGCTGGCTCCCTGCTCCAGTGATGGGGGCGTTTTTAGAGAAATTAAAATAAAGATCTTTTTTTCTAAATTATAAAATTAACATTGTTGGGGGGAAAATGTGACTATTTCCTTTAATTTATTAAAATAATCTACATATGTGTAAAAAAGAAGCGGCAGGAAAGAGACCAGGTGTTAATGGTCGTAGGAGGACAGGAGGCTTTTATTCTTTCTTAACACGGCTATTTTTCCCAGCTGAGAAATGAAAGCTAGCGAATGAGGCTTGGCGTTTGGTCATTTGCTGTTGCATCTGTGTGTGCGCACTCCAGACGCTCCGGGGTTCCCGTGGGTGGTGTCTGTGCCCCCTCTCTTCTGCTGACTTTCTGGATTTCTCTGATAGGCCCAAGCCTGCAGTGAGGTGGGGTTGGGGTCCAGGCGCTTGTCTATGGGAACCCACTCGGTCTTCAACCGTGTGACTCAGAACACAGTTTCCCGGCACACACACAATCACACAATACAAGCCCTCTGTGACTCTCCACTAAATCCCACTTCCTTGTGCAGCCTCCACGGCCAGGGCGAACTGGCCCTGCCACCTGTCTGATCCTGAGAGAGAGAGACAGAGAGATGGAGGGAGTCACTCTCTCCTTGTTGTCCCTTGACCCTAACTCAAATGTCACCCTTGGAGATGCCTTCTGGGACCTCCCTATCTAAGCTGTCACCTCCAACCCCATCCTTGTTCTCTCATTTGTTTTTCTTTCCAAGCAGCTGTCTCTGGGATAAGGGCCTGGCCTCAGAGCGTCCTAGGCATGAGTCTGGGCTGCCTCTTCCTCCTCCTCCCTGGGCCTGACAACCTCGCTCCTGGGGAATGGGCTGAGCCTGGGGTTCCTACCCTCCCACGCAGTGGCAGGACCCTGCTCCCCAGCAGCCAGCGTGCCCTGGGATGGCTCGCCCTGTGCAGGTGTGGACGGCCTCTGCCCAGCTTGCAAGCACAAGCCCTCCCGAACCGCGGGAGAGCGCAACGTCACCAAAGGCTGCTTGGCTCCCACAGGCCTGTGAAGGCCACAGTCCTGAATCTCAACTGAGGTTTAGCACAAGCCTGCAAAGTAACCAGGGGCATGGGGAGCTGTGGTCCTCATCCTCAGGGTGGGCAGGGCAGGGAAGCCTGAACTTATCCAGCACTGGGCTTGTGCCAGGCCCTGTGTCCACCACTCACCAGCATGGGCTCGTCGAATCCACACAACAACCCACTTTATAGATGCAGACACTGAGGCTCAGGCTAGTCAGGGAGTTTTCCCAGGGTCACACAGTGAGTAGCTGGCAGAGCTGGGCTCCAAACCCCGGGGGATCTGATGCCAAAGCTGCCCCCCCAATCTGCAGCTGGGGTCTCCGTGGGAGGAGACAATGACCTGTATTCTGGTGTGGCCACAGGGAGAAAGACCACGGAGCCACGAAGAATGACACTGTGGAAGTCTATTTCCCAACACGGAGAGAATGGCCACGGAGTACGGTGGAAAGAAAAAAGCCACCATGAACCGAAGCTTCTCTGACAACGCTGGGCCCAGAGTTCCTCACAGCAGCAGTGACACCCATGCTCTCCAGTTTGCTACAGTCCCCACCAATACTTACTGTGCCTCTCGTTGAACCCTGGCAGGCATTTTAATTTGTCGGTTACGAGTCACGGGAGAGCCAAGTAGAGGAGGAAGCAGGAACCGTGTCAGATACACACGTGCTTTATCCCCCTTGACGTCTTTCTAGAGGACAGTTATGCAATTATGTGACAGATGGAGGGAGGGAGGGACTGATGAAAGGGAAAAAGAATGGGTGGAGGAATGGATAGAGATGGATGGATGGAGGGTGAATGGGAGGATAGATGGATACATGAATGGAGAAATGGATGGGGAATGGATGGAGGGAGGGAGGGTGAATGGGAGGATAGATGGATACATGAATGGAGAAATGGATGGGGAATGGATGGAGGGAGGGAGGGTGAATGGGAGGATAGATGGATACATGAATGGAGAAATGGATGGGGAATGGATGGAGGGAGGGAGGGTGAATGGGAGGATAGATGGAGGATGAAATGGAGGGAGGGACGGAGGGAGGGAGTGATGGATAAAGGAAGGGATGGATGGGGGGATGAATGGAAAGGTAGAGATACCTTCAACTTTGGTCCCTACTCCAGCAGAGTTAGCTTTGCCTCAGGGGATGATCTAATACAAGCGTTAATAATTCAAGTGTTTGGAATCAGACCTGAATGTGAATCTGAGATTCTTTCCTGACAAGCTGTGTGACCTTAGGTAAGTCACTCACCTTCTCTGATCCTCAGTTTCCTCATTAATAGAAAGGAACTAATAATACCTTGTAGTGCCTCCTAGAACACGAAGTAGAACAAGCACTTAGGGCCAGGTTTGAGGGAGAAGTTGAAGGTGGGCCAGGCTTTATTAGGATCAGTGCTGCTGCTATGGTCGTATCACCCCTGCCCTGAGAAAGTGCCCTCTCTGCTTCCGGGCCCTTTGTGTTGAGCTGGTTAATCGCTCAGGAGACTCGATGGGTTCCCCACCTCCCCACCCCCAGCTCTGAGGATCCTGGGATCTCGCTGGACTGGTGTTAATACCAATAGCATCCCCTTGCTCACTGCCTCCAACCTCAACCGGACTCTCAGACCCCACCCAAAGCCGCAGCCGCATCTTCACGACCGTGAGAATGCTCCTTGCAGCCCCACCCCAGAGCAATCCTGTTATCAGGGCTTCCAGCCCTGGCTGCACCTGAGAACTGAGCCGCAGGAGCTGCTAAAAGCAATGCTGCCTGTGCCCCACCCGGAACCCAGTCTTTGGGAGAAGCGCCTGGCATGGGTATTTTTTTTAAGCGCTTCTGACTGATACTAAGGCAAAGCCTGGCCTGAGAATAAAAGAAGCTCTGTGTTTAGTTTCTTTTCTTTTTAAAATGTTTCTATTTTTTCTTTACTTTTCTGTTTAGTTTCTTCGGCAGTGAAAACAGACTCTGCCGTCTGTGGTTGGATGAAGAATTCACGTTTGTTTTCCTTTCAGGGTTTTGATGGTTCAGTGTAAAATATGTTTTTTGTTAATCCCCTTGGGGTATAGCCGGTTAGAGTAGGGGGTTGGGAGCCCCTTCCTCTTCCTTTAAAGGGCTCCAAAATCCTCCACAGAGTACAATGTGGGGCTGACTTTTATTATAAGGTAAACTGGTTTAAAAGAATAACACTAAACACAAAGGAAAGAGATGAGCTACCACTTCGCATCCACTAGGATGGGATGAAAAAGTCAGAGAAACTCAGGTGCCGGCGAGGATGTGGGGGAATTGGACCCCCCCACACACTGCTGCTGGAAATGGAAAATAGAAAACAATCTGGCAGGTTCTTCAAATGATTAAACAGAGAGAGCTACCATGTGACCCAGAGAGTCCACTCCTCAAAAAACCCAAGAGAAATAAAAGCTTCCACACCAAAACTTGGACACAAAGGTTCTTTTGTTTGTTTGTTTTTGTTTTTGTTTTTTTATACTTTAAGTTCTAGGGTACGTGTGCACAATGTGCAGGTTTGTTACATATGTATACATGTGCCGTGTTGGTTTGCTGCACTCATTAACTTGTCATTTACATTAGGTATTTCTCCTAATGCTATCCCTCCCTCAGCACCCCAGCCCCCGACAGGCCCCGGTGTGTGTGATGTTCCCTGCCCTGTGTCCAAGTGTTCTTATTGTTCGGTTCCCACCTATGAGTGAGAACATGCGATGTTTGGTTTTCTGTCCTTGTGGTAGTTTGCTCAGAATGATGGTTTCCGGCTTCATCCATATCCCTACAAAGGACATGAACTCATCCTTTTTTATGGCTGCATAGTATTCCATGGTGTATATGTGCCACATTTTCTTAATCCAGTCTATCATTGATGGACATTTGGGTTGGTTCCAAGTCTTTGCTATTGTGAATAGTGCCACAATAACATACGTGTGCATGTGTCTTTATAGTAGTAGCATGATTTATAATCCTTTCGGTATATACCCAGTAATGGGATGGCTGGGTCAAATGGTATTTCTAGTTCTAGATCCTTGAGGAATTGCCACACTGTCTTCCACAATGGCTGAACTAATTTACACTCCCACCAACAGTGTAAAAGCGTTCCTGTTTCTCCACATCCTCTCCAGCGTCTGTTGTTTCCTGACTTTTTAATGATTGCCATTCTAACTGGTGTGAGATGGTATCTCATTGTGGTTTTGATGACAGAAAGGTTCTTAACAGCACTGTTTGTAATATCCAAAAAGCGAAAACAACCTAAATGTTCCCCAGTTGAAGAATGGATCCACAAACTGGCATATCCACGCAATGGAAAATTATCAGCCGTAAAAAGAAATGAAGGACCGGCACATACCACAACATGGATGAACTTTGAAAACCTGTTGCAAAATAAACGAAGCCAAACACCCAACACCACATCTTGCGTGGACATTCTTATGAAATGTCCAGAATAGACAAATCCATAGAGTATTTCAAAAAAAGCAACTGAAGTCACCATGGGAAAATCAGAATTCTGTGGGCCTTCCCTATGCGTGTGTATAGCTTAATATCTCTTTTATTTTGGATGGTGTGCATGGCGGGGCGCCTCATTCTTCTCCCTGTTTGTCCCCAAAGTCTCCACTTGGCAGGAATACTGGGTTGGAGGTGACCAGGGGCAGGCACATCCCGAAGCAGGGAGTAAGCCACCGGGCAGTGCCCCCAGGCTACACTAGAAGCCTTGACTTCCAGTTTTACCAAACTGGGGAGGAACTCAGCCAAGTTCACAAGAGCAGCAGGGTGCTGGGGGCGGGAAACTGGGAGTCCGGTTGTGCTGTGCTGAGTGTGGGCTGGTGGGCAGCAGGTGGTGCCTGGAGCATGAGCTGGGCTCTGGGAGGGTGCAGGCTACAGGGGCTGAGGGTGCTGCATTGAGCGGGACGGATGGGTGATGCTGCCACAAGCAAACCCCAGGGGCCCAGTGGCTGAAAGCACACAAGCTGGTTCTCATCCAGGACACGTCTGTGGAAGCTGGAGGCCATTCCGTGTCACCGTGGCCCTCAGAGCAGGACCCCGGACAGGCTGAGCTGGGGCTGAAGGGAACAACGTGGTCATGATGGTGGAGGGAAAGCGCACGGTGGCCTTCATGCATCTGCCTAGAAGCAAAGCACTCATGTCACTCAGCCTACGTGTTATCAGAGCCAGTCATACGGCCAAACCTCACCTCCTAAGGGCGGGAGGTGCAGCCCTCCGGTGTGCCGAGGGCAGAGAGAGCCCCCAGAGACCACTCCAGGCATCTCCAGCAAACAGAGGTTGTCACCACCCTCAGCCGGAAGAGACTGCCTGTGGAATGAGTGCAGGTGGAGGAGAGGGAAAGATGATCCCTGGCTGGGACCCACCCTGTGCAGGGCTCTGGAGGGAAGGAAACAGCCCTGGTCCCAGCTCCTTCCAGAGCTGCTGACCCAGCCAGGTTGCACTCTGCGGGAGGTGGCCCGGGAGCCATGCTGCCCCTAACCTTACCTTGAAGCTGGTCCTTCCAGGAGGGGCCGCCTCCTTGGAGAGAGGAGGAGCTGTGGAAAGGCCAGGGAAACCGCCACGGGGCCGTGTCCAGCGCTTCTCCAGCCAATACTCACCAGAAACAAAAGAGGTTCCAGGGCAATGTGATTGGGGTCTGTCTGCCCTGCTAGACTGTGAGCTCCAGGGGCGCAGGGCTGGGCCAGGCTCTGCTCATCACCATTGTCGCTCCAGTGCCCGGCACCCTGCCTGGCATACACTCGACACTCAATAAATGTCTGTGGAAGGAATGATGCATGAGGAGTCCTGAGTGCACAGCTGGCCCTGCTGAAACTCCTTCCCACCGCGGGGTCTTCGCACATGCCATGTCCACTGCCTGGAGCGCCTCCCTGCAGGTGTTGATTTAGTGCCCTCCTCCACCGACCCTCCGACACTGCCTGCCTCCTCCGAGTGCTTCTCAGGGTTTGTGCCACTCAGTGTATTTATTCGTTTGCTCATTTTAACATCTGCCTCCTTCCTGAACGTGAACTCAGGCGGCAAGGGTGTTTCTGACCCATCCACGACAGTGCCCAGCTGCCCGTCCAGTGTCTGGCACAAAGTAGGGAACTTACAGTAGTTGCTGCTCATGTGAATTCTAGAGAATTTAAATTAAATGACCTTCCAAGCTTCAAAGTCAGCCGAAGCAGCATCTGCCACCCACAGTCACCTGCGTCGGGTGAGTCCTCATGAGACAGTGCACTGGGGGATAGGAATGCCCCGGGCACAGACTCGGGCCCCTGCCTGGAGCTGCCCTGGGAAAGGCCTGTGAGGGTGCAGCCAGGCCCCTCCCCTGTTCCCCATTCCTGGGGAGTCTTCCAGGAGAGTTCAAAGATGCCCGTGGGAGGGTAGGATGCGGAGGCCTCCCTCTGAGATCCTCTTGGGATAGCCTCACTCTCCTTCAAGGGCCACAAGATTCAATTTTGACCATATTTGCCTCAGAGACAAAAAGCCACCCCGTGGGGTGGTGGTATAAATACCAGTTTATTTACTCTGATTCCCAGCAAAGCATGCTTCTAAGGAGCAAAGGCTTCCTGCTTGCTAGTGTACAATTTTGGAAATGTGGCCCTGGGGCAGGAGACTGTGGCAGGCTCGGCTAAAGGCACAGTGGGGGATGGGGTGGGGTGTCCGAGAATGGGGGTGCTGCTCCACCCAGGTCACCTCACGGAGTGCCTTCCCTCCGGAAAGTAAGACAAGGAAAATTCGAGAATAGACTCCCCAGCCCTCTGCACTGGGGCTTCCGAGGCCAATTACCAGACAGCCTGGAACTGTGCCCAGGCTTTCCTCGGGGGAACCCTCCCTTCTCTACTCCAGATACCTGGGTCTCAGGTGAGTCCAGTTCTACCCCTGGCCCTATGGGGGTGGGCATGAGGCCCAGGCCTGGCCAATAAGAACATTGGATGCCACTGGCCTCAGTAATGAACTCAGGAATGGGCACATCATCCAGTTACAGTCAATGAGATACCATAAAGTTTATGCTGGGGTGGCCGGGAGAGAGGCAGGACCCCTTTTCCATGGACATTAACCTGGGTGGTTAGATCCTGAAGCTGCCAGGATGACCCTATGGACCCTGAGCACGAGGCCAGTTTGGGGGACAGCAGGTGTGGGAAACAGAGAAACCAAGTCCTGGTGACAGTGTTTAAGCTGCTGGATCCAGCCATTCCTGAAGCCAGGCCAGTGAGAGAGCAAGTCAGTTCTCTTTTTTCATTAAACTAGTGTCTTGATTTTCTATTACCAACTTATCACCAACTTAGTGGCTTAAAAAAACACTCATCTGGCCAGGCATGGTGGCTTATGCCTGTAATCCCAGCACTTTGGGAGGCCAAGGCAGGCAGATCACCTGAGGTTGGGAGTTTGAGACCAGCCTGACCAACATGGAGAAACCCCATCTCTACTAGAAATACAAAATTAGCAGGGTGTGGTGGCGCATGCCTGTAGTCCCAGCTACTCAGGAGGCTGAGGCAGGAGAATTGCTTGAACCCGGGAGGCAGAGGTTGTGGTGAACCAAGATCGTGCCATTGTACTCCAGCCTGGGCAATAAGAGCAAAACTCTGTCTCAAAAACACAAAAACAAAAACAAAACAAAAAAACCCCACTTATCCATTATGTCACAATTTTGTAGGTCATACCCCAAAAGGGACCTTGGCTTGAGGTCTCTCGAGGCTGAAATCAAGGTGTTGGTGGTGGTGGATTACTTACTGGTGGCTCTGGGGAAGAATCTACTTCCAGGCTCATTCAGTTGCTGGCTGAATTCAGTTCCTTGCATTTGTAGGACTGAGGTCTCCCTTCCTTGCTGGCTGGGCGCTGGGGCAGGTCTTTGCTCCGGGGGACTGCCAGGCTCCTTCCTGCACTTTCGTTTTCCTTTTTCTTTTTTCTTTTTTGTTGAGATGGAGTCTCACTCTGTTACTCAGGCTGGAGGGCAGTGGTGGCATTGCAGGTCACTGCCTCCACCTCCTGGGTTCAAGCAATTCTCCTGCCTCAGCCCCCTAAGTAACTGGGACTACAGGTGTGCGCCACCACGCCTGGTTAATTTTTCTATTTTTAGTAGAGACAGGAGTTCGCCATGTTGGCCAGGCTGGTCTTGAACTCCTGACCTCAGGAGATCCACCCACCTCGACCTCCCAAAGTGCTGGGATTACAGGCATGAGCCACCGCGCCTGGACTGTTCCTGCACTTTCCACGTGGCCCCACCAGCAACAGCAGGTGAGTGCCTCTCACACTCAATCTCTGCAGCTTCCCTTTTGCTGCCCATCCCTCTCTGCCTCCAGCTGGAGAAAGTTCGCTGCCTTCACGGGTTTATGGGATTAGATTGGTCCCACCTGTATAATCCAGAAATCATCTCCCTATCTGGAGGTTTATAACCTTAATCACATCTGCAAAGTTCTTTTGCCATATAACTTATTTACAAGTTCCAGAGATTAGGACATGGATGTCTTGGGGTCATTATTCTGCCCACCCCAGCAGTTTGACTTGGGGTTTCTGTCATTTGGTAGGGAACCTGGGAACAGCTCCACCTGGACTGGCTGACCCTTCCTGGAGAATGGTTGGACTGGATTGGCTCATGCAGCTATAAAGTTCTGGCAGGAATGACTGAATCCAGCAGCTTAAACGCTGTTATAAGGACTTATATTCTCACCGTTCTCAGCCAGTATTGGTTCTGTGCCAAGGCTCTACAGGTGCCCCTGGCTTTCCCACTCTGGGTTAGTCCACAGGAAAGAAAATGTACCTCCCTTCCATTGGCCCCTAAAACAAATTTAACCCTCTTTATCATGCAGGGCAGTCTGTCTTTTTTTTTTTTTTTTTTTTTTTTTTTTTTTTTGAGACAGATTCTCACTGTGTCGCCCAGGCTGGAGTGCAGTGGTACCATCTCGGCTCACTGCAAGCTCTGTCTCCCGGGTTCACGCCATTCTCCTGCCTCAGCCTCCCGAGTAGCTGGGACTACAGGCGCTGCCACCACGCCCGGCTAATTTTTTGTATTTTTAGTAGAGACGGGGTTTCACCGTGTTAGCCGGGCTGGTCTCGATCTCCTGACCTCGTGATCCACCTGTCTCAGCCTCCCAAAGTGCTGGGATTACAGGCGTGAGCCACCGCGCCTGGCCTATTTTTTTTGCTCTAAAACTCTCCATCCTGGGTTGGACTCTGGCTCTCCCTTTGATAAGCCTCATAACCACTCAATATTTTCCCCCTAAATGACAGTGCATTAAGCTCCAAAGAGTCTCCTTTTGTTCTTTCCACAAATGACACCTGAGCTGCTCCTCTGGGGGTGGGGGGGAAGCAGCAGTGAAGCAGTGAGAAGCTGGGCGTGGCTACTGTCCTCTGGGAACTCACTGCTCAGCACTGAGTTACAGAGCGTGAGGAGGGCTGTGAAGGAAACGGGCAGGTAGGATGCTGGAGGGTCAGGAGGGTCCAGGTGAGAGGCAGGGCCAGCAGAGCCTGGGGAGAGGTCCCACAGTAAGGCACAGGGGAAGAGCATTGCGGAGGAGGTGGTGGCCTGTGCAAATGCCTGGAAGTTGGACATGCTCGGCTACGCTGAGGAACTGCAGGGAGGCCGGGAGGGCAGGAGCGTGGTCAGGGAGTGGAGGCTGAGGCTGCCCGCTGGGGAGGGGCCCAGATGGGGCCGCATGACTTCATATCCTCCCAACACAGACACTGCTGGCGGCTTTGGAATGGCAACTCTCTGGGGGTTGGGAGCAGGGGGCCTGACTCCTGGCAACTTCCTCCCCTCCTCCAGCACAGCTGCACTTGACCCGGAGACCATCCCAGCGTGACTTCCAGTCTTACTTCCACCCAGTCTTCCAGAGAGTGCTTGAGACCTCTCCGAAGCTCTCCCCTGGCACCCGGGCGCTGCAGACTGCCTCCAGCACACTCTGCGCCCTTCCGCTCCCAGAGGAGGGGGAGCACCATTGTTCTTGATGGAGAAGTAGGTGCTGGGATGGTTGGCTTAGTGAGAAGGGGGAGGACAGATAGGTCCCACTGAGATGGACTCCATATCCCCTGCTTTGCATCCTAGCCTCTGAGCTCTCCAGCCTTCAGACATCAGCTTCCTGCTGCTAACGGTGGTGGCATTTCAATTTTTATTTTTTAGAACGGGGTCTCGCTATATTGCCCAGGCAGGTTTTGAACTCCTGGGCCCAAGCTGTTTTCCTGCCTCTGCCTCCCTAACAGCTGGGATTACAGGCATGAGCCACCTTGCCTGGCCCGGTGGTGGCATTTCAACACAGAGAATGAGCCCAGCTTCAATTCCCTATGTACTGATAGGATCCAGGAGACTGTCATGGAAAGTCTCCCTCCCATCCTGTCCCTTCCAATTCTTTTCTCCCAAGGTGTGCAGCACCTCCAGCTGGGGACACTGAGGTCTGCACAGGTGGATGTTTACTCTCCTCTGCCTCAAGCACAGGCCATTTGCTCTGCACGGCACCTGTCTCTTTCCCACTAAATGCATCTTGACCAGGCCCCTTAGCACACACGGGGCTTGCTCTTTCTTTGCCGTCAGCTGCGTGCTATCTGTGGCGTGCGTGGGGCAGGTGGGGTGGGCTTTCCCATCCCCAGCAATGGAGGCAGGAGCTCTTTCAGGCTCACCTGGAACACAGTCGCATGCGCTGGTCTGTCGGCATCACCTTGGCAGTGAGCCCCTCTGTGGGCCACCATTTGATCTGCACCTTCCTCCTTAGTCCTCCCACAGCACCCCCAGGAGGGCACGGTGGGGTGCAGAGACACTGGATCTCAGGCCACACTTTCCTGATTTTTTCCCCAAATTCAGTGACCCAGCAGGACCTGTGCCTCCTGAAGTGGTTTCACTGTTATTTCTGGAGTCTCCCAAGGGGGCTCACCTAGGCCCCCAAACCAGCCTCAGAAGCCACTGTGGGTCCTCAGAAGTCACCGTGGGTCCTTGGAAGCCGCTGTGGGTCTTCCCTGCCCTCTTCCTTCTCTGCTCTCACTCGCCTGTGCCTGCCACCCCAAGGCTCTGGAAAAGGCTGCCTGGGGCCCCCATCCCAGGACACCAGTGTCCACGCCAAGGTCTCTACCTGCAGGCAGCTGCAGCGCTCCGGCCCCTGGGAAGGTCAGGGAAGGGAGCCTCCTTCCAGTGTGCAGTCCTGAGCCATCTCCCCGGGTCCCTACTGACCATCACAGCACCCACCTCACTGCTACCCACCCCAAAGCAAGGCCTCCATGGCATGAATGGAGACAGTGGGCCTGTGGGGGAGGGGGTTAGAAACAGCGTCATCTGTTCCAGCAGGAGCTGGTCATGCTGCAGGGCGGGCGCCTCTGACAACTTCACCAGCCCCAACCTCTCCCTCTAAACGCATTCATTCAACCAATCTTTCCCCATTTACTTATTGAACACCAACCAAATACAAGGTCCTGGTGAGAAGACAAAGATGTAAGTCATTTAGCCGGGCATCGTGGTGCATGCCTGCAGTCCTAGCTACTCGGGAGGCCGAGGCAGGAGGATCACTTGAGCCCAGGAGTTCCAGGCTGCAGTGAGCTATGATTGCACCACTGCACTCTAACCTGGGTGACAGAGCGAGACCTTGTCTCTTAAAAATAAAATAAACATGTAAGTAATCTCTGGAATAATGTTTAACTTGAGTCTGATAAATGCCACAGTGAAGTGCTGAGCCTGCCCAGGCAGCGTCCCTGCCTCAGGCCCTTTGCACGTGCCGTTCCCTCAGCCTGAATGTTCTTCCCCTAGGTGTCCACACGGCTCACCTCTTACCTCCTGCAGGTCTCTTCATCTCACTGGCTGCTTGGTTCAAGTTGCAGCCCCTCTCCCCGGCCTGCTTGACTTTTCTCCATAGCCCTTGTCACTCCTCCCAGCCTTTGCTTGCTCTAGGTGCTACTCACTTGTTGCTTGTGTGTCACTTATGTGTGTGTGGATTGCTGGTCCCCTCAAGGAATGTGAATCCAGGTGGCAGGCATTCTGTCTGTCTTATTTGCAGCTCTTTCCCCAGTACCTAGGCAAGTGCCCAATACATAATAGCTGCTCAGTAAATAGCTGCTGAATGAATGAACTGCCTTAAGGCATGTGACCTGTTCAGCTCAGGAGGAAGATGTCAGGGGACATTTTCCCACCACTGGGGACAGACTCAGGCTTTTGTTTTTTAGTTTAGTTTTTTTTTTTTGAGACAGAGTCTTGTTCTGTCACCCAGGCTGGAGTGCAGTGGCACAATCTCTCAGCTCACTGCAACCTCCGCCTCCCGGGTTCAAGTGATTCTTGTGCCTCAGCCTCCCAAGTAGCTGGGATTACAGGCACCCACAACCACACCAGCTAATTTCTTTCTTTTTTTTTTTTTTTTTTTTTTTTTTGTATTTTTAGTAGAGACAAGGCTTCTCCATGTTGGCGAGGCTAGTCTCAAACTCCTGACCTCAAGTGATCCACCCGCCTCGGCCTCCCAAAGTGCTGGGATTATAGGCTTGAGCCACTGCGCCTGGCCCAGGCTCAGGTTTTTCAAAGCCTGAAGTTATGTCAATTTTGGACACAATCTTTAAGAAAAAGAGATACAGTTACATGTACAGAATTAGGGCCAGGGCCTTTCCCCTAAGCTAAAGCTTCAACAGCCTCAGAGTGAACCCCATGTGAGCTAACACTGAAAGAAAGACTGGCGCTGATGACAGGAACCTTCTTCCAGGCAGGGGGAACAGCCGCGGAAAAGCTTCGAGGTGGCAAAGAGCCGGGAGAGAAGGTCTGTGTGACTGCAGCTTGGCAGGGGATCCAGGAGAGGCTGGAGGCCCAGCAGGGCCGGACCAGGAAGTGGCAGGTATGACATAGTGTGGCCTTGGTTTCTCAGGAGTCCAGAGGGCAAGCCTGGCGAGATGACCCTTGGGTTCCAGCAGGACTGAGCCCTCTGCCAGCCGATATTTTCCTACTCATTCCGGTGGCCCCAGCCCTCCCTGTCGGCTGCCAGGAATGTGTCACTCCTGCTTCGGGGTCCCTGCTGCCCCCTGCCCCACTCAGAAAGATCCCTTGGGGCTGGTTGGGGAGGCAGCCTCCCCCTCCTCCTCTCCCTTAGCTCTGCTCAGAATAAAAACTCCCAGGGTCCTCGCTACGGATGCTGTGCCCTCGCCCATCCGCGGCCACTGCCAGCCATTTGCATCACAAATGAGGCACAGTCGTGCTGTTGGGCACCAGCCTGGTGCTACCCTCGGTGACTCAAGGACAGGCCAGGATCCAGCTGCTGAACGTGCTGCCTCGCCCCACCCCCAGCCGCCTAAACTGTGTCGCTGGGGAAGGATGCCCCGGTCCCCAGCCTGCCTGGGATCCTCCTGGCCTGGGCAGCTCTCCCCACCAGCCGGGAGAGCAACCATCGTCCAGGTGATAAACCCAACGCGGGCAAGGAGCGTTCTGTGTGTCAGGTGGGAGCTCAGCACTTGGCAGACATTCTCTCTGTTAGCTTTCACGGCAGCCTACTTTACAGAGGAGGAAACTGAGGCTCAGAGAGGGTGAGTGATGTGCCCACAGCTGCTCAGCTACTCAGCTATACTCAGTAGAACTGAGGCTTGAACTCATGTCATTCTACTCTAGAAACTGTGCTGTGAGCACCAGCTGTCCCTTCCAAGGCCATCCGTGCTTACCCTGGGCATGCAACAGCTGTGCTCTGGATGAATAAAAGTGACCAATAGCTGCGCACTGGGTGAATATAAGTGACCAATAACTGTGCACTGGATGAATATAAGTGACCAATAGCTGTGTGCTGGATGAATATAAGTGACCAATAGCTGTGTACTGGATGAACAAGTGACCAATAGCTGTGCGCTGGATGAGCAAGTGACCAATAGCTGTGCTCTGGATGAATAAAATTGACCAATAGCTATGCACTGGATGAATAAAAGTGACCAACAGCTGTGCTCTGGATGGATATAAGTGACCAATAGCTGTGCCCTGGATGAATAAAAGTGACCAATAGCTGTGCACTGGATGCATATACGTGACCAATAGCTGTGCACTGGATGAATAAAAGTGACCAATAGCTGTGTGCTGGATAAGCAAGAGTGACACAGAAGGGGAAGTGAGAAGTGGAGGGAGTCGGATGGAGAGAGGCAAAGGAGGAGTGGTCAGTGTGACTCAGAGGCAGCCACTCCAACAGAACCCGAAAGAAAAGCAGAAATGCAGGCACGAGAGAAGGGGGGAGACAGGCAGGAGAGAGAGTGACACCGAGGTGAACAGAGAGAGATCTGGGGACAGGGTTTCCTTCTGGGGTGACAGAAATGTTATGGAGTTAGATCATGGCGACAGTTGCACAACTTTGCATACACACTAAAACCCACTAAATTGTGTACTTTTGTTTATTGATTTGTTTTAGAGATGGGGTCTCGCTCTGTTGCCCAGGCTAGAGTGCAGTGGTGTGATCATGGCTGGCTGCAGCCTCAAACTCCTGTGCTCAAGCTATCCCTCAGCCTCCCAAGTAGCTGGTAACCACAGACACTCACCACCATGCCTGGCTAATTTTTTTTTTTTTTTTTTTTGAGTTGGAGTCTGGCTTTGTCTCCCAGGCTGGAGTGCAGTGGTGCAATCTCAGCTCACCACAACCTCCGCCTCCCAGGTTCAAGCGTTTCTCCTGCCTCAGCCTCCCGAGTAGCTGGGACTGCAGGTGCATGCCACCACGCCTGACTTTTTAGTAGAGACGGGGTTTCACTATGTTGGCCAGGCTAGTCTCGAACTCCTGACCTCGTGATCCGCCCACCTTGGCCTCCCAAAGTGCTGCGATTACAGGCGTGAGCCACCGCGCCCAGCCGCCTGGCTAATTTTTTAAAAACTTTTTTTTCTCGAGATGGGGTCTCCCTATGTCACCCAGGCTGGTCTCAAACTCCTGGGCTCAAGCGATCCTCCTGCCTCAGCCTCCCAAAGGGCTGGGATAAGCCACTGTGCGTGGCCTAGTTTACAAACTTTAAAAGAGTGAATTTTGTGGAGTATGAATTACATACTATTTTAAAACACAAGAGGAGATCAGGCAAACCCGAACTGAGGCACACTCTGCAAAATACATAATACTCTTCACTATGTCAAGGTCACAAAAGACAAAGAAAGCCCAGGGAAAGGCCCTGGGTGGTTGCAGTGTGACATGAGATCCTGGAGCGGAAAGTGGACATCAGGAAGAAGCTGTGAGGCCTGAATATGACCTATGGTCTGATTCATATTATTGCATCGGCCAGGCACGGTGGCTCACGCCTGTAATCCCAGCACTTTGGGAGGCAGAGGCAGGTGGACCATCTGAAGCCAGGAGTTTGAGATCAGCCTGGCTAACATAGTAAAACCCCGTCTCTACTGAAAATATAAAAAATTAGGCAGGCGTGGTGGCACGTGCCTGTAATCCCAGCTACTTGTTAGGCTGAGGCAGGAGAATTGCTTGAACCTGGGAGGTGAAGGCTGCAGTGAGCCGAGATTGCGCCACTGCACTCCAACCTGGGTGACAAAGCAAGATTTGGTCTCAGAAAAAAAAAAAAAAATTATTGCATCAATGTGAATGCCTTATAGGTGTTGCTGATTGTCCTGTGGTTTTGTAAAATGCTAATATGAAAGAAGCTGGGTGAAGGGCGTATGGGAACTCTCTGCACTTACTGTCTTTGCACCTTTTCTTTCTTTCTGGAGATGGTGGTCCTGGCTCCCCAGGGTCAAGCTCAGGGCTTGAGTGGGATTACAGGCATGAGCCACCGCGCCTGGCCTCACCTGCCTATTTATGATTACAGCAATTTGCAGGACCATAGTTTTGTGTGCACCAGTGAAACAGCTCACATGAGAATGATCTGCGCTGTGCACAGTGCTTCGATTTTGTGTTTTCCATGGATGACATGTTGAGGTCCGGGGAGGAGGGGTATAGGTGATGCCTATTCTTGGAAGAGCAGCCCCCACCCACCCCAGGGCTCAGCCCTGTCACACCCGTCCCCCGAGGGCTGGCATTTGGGCATCATCACCTTTTTACTACTTTTATCACCTTCTTCAAACGGGCCCATCCATGGAACTGCAGCAGGGCAGTGGGTCGGGGGTGGGGAAAGCGTGGGCCTGGGCTGGGGGTGGGCTTGAGGGCTGTGCACTGCTCTGTGGGCTCCCCGAGACTCCTCTGATAGAAATCATCCTAGTTAGGGCAGCCAGGACAGCCACGTAGGGCTCAGAAGCCAGGACAGTGACGCAGGGCTTGGAAGCCAGGACAGTCACACAGGGCTCGGAAGGGCTCTGCACAGGGTTTCCTGCTGTGCTGTTACCATCTTGAAATTCTTCTCTTTTTTTTTTTTTTTCTTTTTTTGAGACAGAGTTCTCACTCTGTCACCCATGGGTATGATCTCCACTCATTGCAACCTCCGCCTCCCAGGTTCAAGTGATTCTCCTGCCTCAGCCTCCCAAGTAGCTGGGATTACAGGCATGCACCACATTCCTAGCTAATTTTTGTATTTTTAGTAGAGACAGGGTCTCACCACGTTGGTCAGGCTGGTCTTGAACTCCTGACCTCAAGCGATCCGCCTGCCTCGGCCTCCTAAAGTGCTGGGATTATAGGCATGAGCCACTGCACCCAGCCCATCTTGAAATTCCTGGTAACGTTTCAACAAGGGGCTCTGCATTCATTTTGTCAAACTTCATGTGGACATCTGACAACGGCGAGCACCTTCGGAGCCCTCGTCATGTGCCAGCTCTGCCCTAGGCCAGCCACACACACTGCCTCCTTGAATCCTACCAGTCATTCTGTTACAGGCATGGTCATCATCAACCCACTCTGCAGATGGGGAAACTGAGACTCAGAGAGCTCCTGATTCAGGCAATACCAGGTAACACCAGCTTTGAGAATCAAATCTGGCCAATCCCTTTTTTTTCAAACTGAGACCCAGAGTGGCTAGAGTTGGCTCAGGGAGACTCAGCCCCTGTGTCTCACTGCAGGGTTCCCAGCCATTCCCCAGGGAGGAACAAGAGACCATCTGTCCCCCAGGTGCTTTCTCTGGGCCTTTTTGGAAGGCCCCATTGGCTGGGTTCATTTTGCCACATTTCCTTTCTCCTGGCTGGTGGGGAGGACTGTCTCAATGAGGGGTGAACAAACCCCGGTTTTAATCAGAGCAGCCACTTCCTCTCACCAGAGAAGAAACCCGCCCTCTCACAACCCACTTTCTATATTTAGACCCGGGGCCTCGCCTTGAGCTGGGCCAGGGCTGGGTGTGGCGGGGCCTGCGGCTGCTTCCGGCCCTCGGGAAGGAAGTTTCCACCTGTTTCCCAAGAGCCGGAGGCACGAAGCCTGCAGGTCCTAGGCTGAGTGCAGGATTCTTGAGCCCACAGGGGCCCACAGGACGGTAGTTCCAGCCTCCCCCTCTGCAGCTCCACAGCCATGTGGGGGACAAGGCCCATTTCCAGGACAACAGAAGCCCACTCCCATTTCATTCATTCCTTCAGGGACCCGGTGTTTTCTGGATGCCTCCCACAACCCAGGTGCCGTTCTAGACTCTGGGGATATGGCAGGGAACAAGACAGGCCCCTGCCTTCATGGAGCGGACAGTCTAATGGGAATGACAGAAGTAAATACAATAAAAATAAAAATAAATTAATAAAACAGAAACCGGATATAACTAAGGAAAGGTAATGAAGGCATAAATCAGGCAGATGGACCGAGAGGCGTAGCAGAGTGGGCAACACCAGGGGTGGGGTCCCAGGGCCTCTGCGGGCCCCCGGGGTGTGGAAGGGCCTGGAATGCAGCGAGAGACTGAACAGAGCTTAAGGCAGAGAGGACAGAGCGTGCTGATGTCACAGGCAGGGCTCTTGTGCCTGGAGTGGTGGGAGCCAGTCAAGCTAGAGAAAGGGGTGAGGTCAGGCCCTGCGGGGCCCGGGGACCAAGGCAGAGGTGTGGATCTCAAATATCAAGAGAAACCACCCAGCGCTTTTGAACCTAGCGTGACATGCATCACGAACTGTGTGGTTTTTTTAAAGCTCACCCCTACTGTGATATCAAGAAAGGGAGGCAAGGGGCCAGGGGAGGGAGTCCAGGCCAGTTGGAGGGGTAGTACCCCAATAGTCTAGGGCACTGGCTCTCCACTGGGGCCATTCTGCTCCTCAGGGGATGTTGGGCAATGTGTGGAGACATTTTTTCTTGTCATAGTGGTGGGTGTGCTACGGGCACCTGATAGGCAGAGGCCAGGGGTGCTGCCAAGCATCCTGCCATGTCCCCATAGCAGAGAAAGATCCGGCCCCAAATGTCACCGGCCTAGTGGGAGGAGGTGGTAGTGACCAGGGCGACAGTGGTGGAGGAAAGTGATGTGCCGGGTTCTGGGATCCAGGGTACATGGAGGATGGGTGAGGAGTCACTTGGCATTCTGCTCTAAGTATTTAAGAGTGACCCATGAGAGCTGTAAACTCAAGTCTCAAGTGTGGGTGACCTCCAACACCCAGGCAAGGGTCTGCCTAGCATGGGCTCCCCTGCCGAGCACAGTGTCTGCAGGACTATTCTGCACGCATCTTTGGCAGTGCCCACATGTGGTGGCAAGACACCCCGGCAGCAGTGACTTTTGGCAGTCGGCCCCCAGCAGTGGGTTAAGGAAGACTTCGGTGTCCTTGGAAGATTGAAGATGAGAGAGCACTCGAGAAGGGGGTTCTGGGCTTCTTGCTAATAGAGAATCTGGGTACCTGAGTGATTAAGGAGCAAAGGGACACAGTCATCTGGGGATCATAAGTTGATGGAGTGGCTTATTCTGACTGCATTAGGAGTTCCCAGGAGAGCTGGGGAAAGGGGAGAAGGACTGCTGGGTTCAGGAAAGGCACCTGTCACACACGTGCCTCACTGACTTGCTCGTTGCTCCAAGAACATAGGTCAACGCTCCCTCTTCTTTGCATCTCCAGCTTCAGTGCTCTTCAGTTTGTCAGGCGCCTGCAGTCCCGACCCTGGGAGAGCACTCCTCAGCTGGCAGGCTCCAAAATACCCAGGATGAAGGGAAGGCAGGGATGGCGTGGATTGGATGGGGTGGGAGGCTGTCCCCATCTCCCCCAGCTTCAAGCCCTTCTCTCCCCTTCCTACTTAGAAGATGCTTCCAATGTGGGCCTGCCAGCTCCAGCTGACAGCACCAGGCACCCTCCACAGCCGCTCAGGGGCTCAGAGCTGAGGCACCTCAGCGCCACCTGGAGCTTGGGTTCCCGTCCCTCCAAGCTGTTCCTTAGCAACACGAGGCAACCTTGTCCGTGAAAGAGGAGGTGACCGCAGCTGCTGGGGATGTGCCAACACTGGGATGTGGCCCGAAGACAAAGGGCTTCTTTCCCATTCTGCCTGGCGGTAAGAGAGCCGGCCGCTCGGCAGGCATGCCCCGGCCTGCGGTTCTGGAATGCGGGAGAGCCACCGTCCCCAAAGACTTGTGTTGGTGGCCAGGCCAGCCCACACACCCAATTGGCACATACTCTTGTGCTTGCCCAGGAGCGGAGTCAGACCATTCATGCTGCCTTCATGGGAGTTGAACAGTTGAACTGATGCCCTTAAACCCAGTGTTTCCCTCTGGGAAGACGCCCGGGGGCCTCGTGGTTGTAGGTGCTGGAAGGATAGCTCCAGCTCCAGGCACCTGCCACATAAAGGTAGTTGTGAAATTTTGGACATGCTCTTGGCACAGGGCAGAGGTTGGGGATCTCTCGCCTGTGAGGAGAGGACAAGGGGACAAGGGGACGTGCCTGAGGCTGGTGTGGGTGTTGATGTGACGTCTGCTCTTGGGGTCCAGCCTCCCCAACTCTGGCTGGCCTGGATGAGTGTGCCAGAAATGGGACTCCGGCCATCGCAGTCCACTGGGTGACCTGTGTGGTAGGCACAGTGTCCAGGGGAATAGCTGTTTCTCTCCAATGTTTGTTCTCTCCTTCTCGGCTGAGCTGGGGGCTCATGTGTCTTTAATACTGGCCAACTCCTGCTTACCCCCCTCTCCATCTGAGAGAGCAGGCCCCAGGCTCCTGGCGTGTGCAGGTGGCAGTTTACGAACACACTGTGACGGCATCTGAAATCCTGGTCAATACTAAACATGACTGATGGCCACTGTGCTTATTTTCAGAGTCATCTGCAAAGCAAGTGATACTGGTTTTCCATTTACATTGCTGCAACAGAATTTCCTTTTAAAATAGACATTTATTTATTTATTTTATTTACTTTTTTGATACAGGGTCTCACTCTGTCCCCCAGGTTGGGGTACGGTGGTGCAATCTTGCCTCACTGCAACCTCCACCTCCTGGGTTC
Organism: Pongo abelii; assembly: GCF_028885655.2. Classification (NCBI taxonomy): domain Eukaryota; kingdom Metazoa; phylum Chordata; class Mammalia; order Primates; family Hominidae; genus Pongo; species Pongo abelii. Next base: position 61,831,460 of record NC_072006.2, read on the forward strand.
AAGTGCTCCTCCAGCCTCAGCCTCCCAAGTAGTTGGGACTACAGGCATGTGCCACCATGCCAAGCTAATTTTTGTATTTTTGATAGAGATGGGGTTTCACCTTGTTGGCCAGGCTGGTCTCGAACTCCTAACCTCAAGTGATCCATAGGCCTCAGCCTCCCAAAGGGCTAAAATGAACATTTAAGTAAAAAAAAAAAAAAACAAAAACTGAGTCATTTTAAAGAAAAGTATGAAACAAATGATAGACCAGATGAGATGGTCCAGGTCACAGAGGGAGCCTCTCAGAATGCGTGAAGTTTGGGAACCCTGGGCAAGGGCCCTCCTTAGCCCCTGGCAAGGTCACTCCGGATGGTGTGGGTCTTACCAGCCTCTCCTCATCCCGGCCTTGTTTTAGTCGCCAGGGCCTGGGTGGCAGATTCTTGAGTCTCTGGGATCCTTTGCCCTCCCCTCTGCTTCTCCCTCTTTCTCTCCTTGTTCCTTCTTCTCTTTCCTCACTGATCCAGCTCAAGAAGCACCCAGCAGGTCCACCACAGGCCCCTCCCATCCCATCTTGCTTTGAGGCTTTCCTCATGGGACAGGGTTGGCCTGTCCTGATTGTGGAGTCTCCACTTCCCCACTCAACCCCGCTTGCATCTTCCTTCATCTGCCCAGTGCACCGAGGCTGCTCATCAGAGTCACCTGAGGGGCTCTTACGAGATGCCCCGGCCTAACCGCCTGACCAGTTGAGTCGGAATCCCTGGTGGAGGGACATCCTGACAACTCTCTCCTGCAAGGAGCCTGGCCTGATGGGAGGAGTGTTTCCCTGTCCCTGTCGCCCTGGGGTTCATTTTCGCGTGGATGAGCAATGGCTGCAGAGCATAGAAGCCCAGCTCCGCTTCCCTGAAGGACCCAGATTCCTTCCACACTTCTGCTCGGTCACCCTCAGTGTGGTGTCTTTCAGTTGCTTCGTGGTCACGAAGTGGCTGTGGCTGCTCGGAGGCTCCTGACATCACAGCAGCTGCACCAGCAGGACAGCAGGAAGAGGGCTTGTGTCTCAGTGGCTAAAACTAGGTCACATGGCTCCCGCCAGCTGCAAGGGAGGCTGAAAGGCAAGTCTCAGACAGAGGGCAGTGGGATGCCTATGATTAGGCCAGTCCTGATTCATCCCTAGGGCTAGGCATGCGGCTGGCCCAACAGAACTGCTATTTTGGTAGCAAAGGAAGAAATAAGAAACAGCTTTTGAGAGTGCAGCCAAGAGTGAGTATGACAAGGAGACATAAATATCATATGACGGCCGGGCGCGGTGGCTCGTGCCTGTAATCCCAGCACTTTGGGTCGAGGAGCGTGTGGATCACTTGAGGTCAGGAAATTGAGACCAGCAGGCCAACACAGTGAAACCCCGTCTCTACTAAAATACAATAATTAGCCAGGCGTGATGGCGGGTGCCTGTAATCCTAGTTTCTCAGGAGGCTGAGGCAGGAACCCGGGAGGTGGAGGTTGCAGTGAGTGGAGATCATGCCACAGCACTCCAGTCCGGCAACAGAGCGAGATTCCATCTCAAAAAAAAAAAAAAAAAAAAAAAAGAAGAAAAATCTATGTGCCTCCCGCTGACAGATATTTATTTTTTTGTTGGCATCCCCTACCCTCAGAATATACATTCTAGGTGGGAATTTTTGTCTCTTTTGTTCTCTGCTGTATCTTCAAGATCTACAACCGTGCCTGGCACTGTGTAGATGCCTAATAAGTATTTGTGGAGTAAATGGCCAACCCTATGAGGTGGGTACCCCTGTCAGCCCTGCTTTCTAGTTGTGAAACAGGCCCAGAAAGGTTCGGCAACTTGCTGGGGACACAGGGACCTCTAGCTGATGCAGCCTAGAGTTGAGCCCTCAGGGAGCTGGCCCCAGAGCTCGCGCACTCTGCCCTGCAGAGCCCTGCCTCTCCTGCTGGGCTGGGAGCTGAAGTTGGTGGTTCTAGGCTCAAATTCTTGCTCTACGGTGACCAGCTGTGTGACCCAGGGCAGTCTCCACCTCTCTGGGATTTGCTCCTTGTCTGCACAGAGAAACAAGCCTTTCCTCTTAAGGGTGCCTGTGCATTCCAGGAGGTGGTCATTAGCACAGCTCTTTACACAGAGTCTGGCACCCAGCAGCTTCCTGGCTATTGCTGGCTGTTGTTGCTCTCCCATGTTATAGGGTGGGCAACCAAGAAGCAACCAGAAGACATTCAGGGTCACAGAACCTGTGGGTTCAAAGGCAGGCCTATGTGAGTCTGCCTCTGGAGGACGAGGTCTCCTAGTGTGGCCAGTACCTGGGCCTGCTCCTCCGGCTTCCCTAGCTGCCCTCTGCCCGCCCCCCGCCCCCCTGCCCTGCTCTCCCAAACCCCCACCCTCCTGCCCTGCCCCCACCACCCCCCATCCCCTTGACCCCTCTACCCTGCCCCCCCACTCCCCCACCCTCCCACCCCCAACCCCTCTGCCCTGCACCCCCAGCTCAGCCCTGCCTTTGTCCTGCTTACCGCCTCGCAGAAGGTGTTGCCCAGGCGCTGGCAGGAGGTGGGGCCAGGCCGCACACTGGGCACTAGTTGCTATTTGCCTTCCTCTCCATGGCCCCGCCTGGTCTGGGCAGAGGTGGCATGGGGCCAGGCAGGTGGTGGGGAGGGCACCTGGCTGTCCTCTCTTCTCTCCCTGAGCTCCTGGTGGTGCTGGCCAGCAACTAGTTTGCCCAGAATTGAGGGCTTTCCTGGGAAGCCTGACTTTCAGTTCTAAAACTGGGAAGGTCCCAGGCAAAGCCGGGTGAGTTGGTCCCCATGGCAGCAGAAAACCTGAGCGGGGTGGGGATGGGGCAGTAGAAGGGACAGCAGGGAGTCAGGGCCAGGATCAGCCACCCGGGACAATGTGCTGCCCCTCCAGCACCAGACAGAACCGAGCAGGATCCCTGTCCCCATCCCACATTGCTGATTCTGGGAGCCTTAGTTTCCATTTTGGTAAACTGATGCTAGAGATTCCCCGCCTCACAGGGATGAGGGATGGGGAACCCGGTGAGGAAATGAGCATAGAGCACTTAGCAGATGCAGACATGTGATTCATGGGGAATCACGTTATTAGGTCTCTGACTTCAAACCCAGCTTCCCGCCATTCAGAATAAAACATGACACCCCACAGACCCTGGAAGCACTGCGATCTTGGACCGAATCTCCCCAACTCCACTGCTCACTCTGCTCCAGCCTTGTGGGCCTCCTGGCTGCCTGAGATTGGGCCAGGCCTTGCCCTACCCCAGGGCCTTTGCACATGCTGTTTCCTCTGCCTGGAGCACCATGCTCTTCTCCCTCTCAGCTTCAAGGTCACTACACAGAGAGGCCTTCTCTGTCCCTCTTATTTGAAGGAATATCTGTCTCCTTGGGGAACGGTCATCTCTTGGCCGGTTGAGTGGCTGCCCTGGGCCTGGTATGGTGCCCCACCCAGATCAAAGCTCAGGATGTGGTCGTGGAGTGGAAGAATAAATGAATATTGGCCTGTGGAGGTCCCAATAGGCTGGAGAAAGAGCCCAGCGTCTTAAATCTCTTTCCTCCTCTAAGCCTCGATTTCCTCATCTGTCAGCAGGCATGAGAGGAGCATCTGAGTCCTTGGTCTCTGTGAGGCATGAATGAGGGGACAGAGATGAAGTCTGTTCAGTGCACTTGGCACGCAGCAGGACTTGGGGCCTGGCAGCTCTCCTGATGGCACCCTGGGGGCACCCCTCCCCACTGTTTCCTCCCTGAGGCCTGAGGACTCCATGGGCGGTGGGTGCTGCTCCACGCTCCACACAGACCAGGAAGCCAAGCTTGGGGCCACCCCCACTGCCTTCTCCTGGGCACCACTGCCCACGGCTGGCCTCTCCTCAGGCCACAGGTCTGGCCTGGCTGCCCAAATTCTCAGCCCGGAGGCAGCTGAAGCATCACATGCCCTTGGCCAGCCGTCTCCAGGGGGCGGGTTCCCCTTGGGAGACTTCAGCACATTGTCAAAGCTGTCAAACAATTTCCCTGCCAGGTTTTTGCAAGAATCCAAGGCCTCGCGCCCAATGCCAAACACCCTCTTAAGACGATACCTCCAGGGCCTGCAGGCCTGCTCAGCATCCGCTGCCTCTCCTCGGCCTTATATAGTCAAAAGCTGGGGAATCCCTGTCCCACCCTGGGCTGGGATCTGATGGAAGCTGCCACAGCCTTGGCCTGACCCCGGGATCTCCCGCCTCCAAATCGGCCATCTCTGGCCAAGGGGCCGGGTGACAGGCTTGGCATGCGCGCAGGCCTGCGCAGGGCTCTGGGTGTCCCATCGGCTGGCAGCCGGAGCAGCCAGGCCAGCACAGGCTCTTACCAAATAAGGCCTGGGCAGCTGGGCTTGGCCAGGCTCGGACGCCGGCAGCTGGGCCAGCGGCAGCAGGCCTGCCTGTCTCCTCCTCCCGCACTGCCCTGCCTGCCCAGTGAAGACTCTGCAAACGGTGGTCCCCTCGACTCAAGGGAGAGCTCCACCTTAAGAAGCCTGGGTAGACGGTCCCGGATCCCCTGCCAGAGGCGCTGCCATAAGAAACCTCTGGCAAAGTTCCATCGGGAACCTTGAGAGAAGACAAGGTGGAGAAACATTCCTAGGACTGCCGCTGCTGCAACGGGAGCCCCGAGCCAGGCCAAGAAATGACCTGTCCCTCCCCGAGGACCCCGCCCCCACTCCTGCATCCCCCAGGGTGTTCCGATTTGGATGTCGCTTGTCCCACCAGTCAGCCCCTTTCTGGTGCCTGGTCTTTGGGGCCAAAGGGCAAGGCTGGTTTGGGAAGGGGGCCTGGGCTCAGGGGCACACTCAGGGCCCTTGGGCAGTGACCTGCCCTCCACCTGTGGCTACGATGAGGAAGGGGCATGCGTGCTGGTTGAGGAGGGAAGACCCCCATGACCGTGAGCCAGTGTGGGTAGACGAATAGGCAGGGGGAGGGGCAGGGGGCAGGTCGTCTCTTAGGAGCCACTGTGGGGCATGAGGCTCCTGTGTCTGCTCATCTTGGTTCCAGCCAGCAGCTTTGGCTCTTGGAGCCTCAGTTTTGCCATCCTTAAAATGGGTGTGATACAAACGCTATCTCAGGGTGGTAGCAGGAGTTCAAGGGGACAAGATGCACACCTCGCAGGGCCCTGCAGGGAGTTCCTGGAAGATTGACAGCAGGGCGAGAGAGGGATCTCTCCTTTCCTTGGAGATGGGGGAGGCAAGGGCTCTCTTTCTGTCCCTGACACCCCCTCCTCGGCTTCTCCTGCCCTCCCTGCTGTCTCATTATCTTAGGGGTGATGGGGACATGGTGAGGCCTCCCAGCCACTCCCAGTGCTGGAAGTGCAGGCGTGGGGTGACCAGCTATTGCACATGTGACTGCATGGCTGTGTGTATATGCATGTCCCTCCCAACCCCTATCAGCACAACCATGGGAACGTGGCTGTGCAGCCCAACAGCCAGGGCGCGGGATACTCGAGAGGGTGGCCCCGGCCTGGGGATGTCTGTGGTTCTGCTGCTGCTCATTTCTGAAGCCCCGTCATGAGTTCTGGGACTCCTGGGGGGATGGGGCCCACTTATGAGTGCCTCGGAGGCGCTCGGTGCAAAGTAAAAATGTGCCCCCCTCCCAATTCAAAAACGACGAAGGCTTTTAAGACAATAACAGCAGAGCATTAAACCAACAGGCGGCCCTTCTGAGTGTGAGGGTCCCTCTGCGACTGCACAGGTCACACCCCATGCAACCGGCCCTGTCCCCTCTCCCCCTCTGCAGCTCAGGTGGGCGGGGCCTGGCCCCTCCAGCCTGGTCACTCCAGCCTGGCCTTAGACTCTGGGGTGAGTAGTGCCAGGACCCGCCGGTCAGCCTGGATTCATCATAGCCTCTGGTGTCCAGTAGGCTTGGCAAGAAGGGTCTGTGGAAGTTTATAAAAGTGACACCCCCCAGCCCCCAACCTGGGGAGCAGCCAGGAGCCCTGTGTCAGGATGTGCGGCCCCTAATGAAAGTGCTCTTCCAGCCACTCTATTTAAGCCGGGTGAGTTTGTTCTCAGGGACTGGAGGCCGGCAAGGTAATGCAGCTGTTTTTAGCATTTTAGCAGGAGGAAGGTACTGGCCAGGACGCCTGTGACGCTGTGGGTGACGATGGCCATGACCCAGACACATACAGGATGGGCAACCTGGGCAGAGCTGGTGTGCCTAGAGGTGGGGAGGGCGGGATGCCTGGAAGACTGGTGTGGCCTGGACGTCCTGAGAGCCCCAGAACCTCTCCTTGGGGCTCCCTGGGTGGCCACCACCTTTGACTCTTGCCCTAGGGGCACACACTGCTAGAGGCAGCCCCACCTTTCCAGAAAGTTCTCTGGGATCTACAGAAACTGACCACCCACCCAGGTGCTTGAACATGTCAGCTGGGAACTTGCAGCTGTTCTGTTGGAACCTCTGAGATTCCAAGCAGAATTTCTCAGAGCCTTCCGGATGCCCCACATGACATCCACTCCCTCGGGGGTAGACAGGGTTTGGCTGCTCATCGGGGTCTCCCAGAGCCTGGAACAGTGCTGGCCTAGAAGCCATGAATAACCATCCTGCAAAGCTGGAGAAGCAGGGCATTTCCCCGCTGACGCGCTCAGGACCAGGAGCTGGTGTGCGTCAAAGTCAGCACCAAGGCCGGACCATGGCCTGTGAGATACTCGTCCCTCAAGATTGCATTTCAGTGGAAAGACTGGCATTTCCCATTCATTCACCTATTTTTTGATGGAGGAAAAAGGTCTTTCTGAGTGGGGCCGGGGGGTCTGCTGCTGGGGGTGGTCCCCTTGTCTTCCTTGCATAACCCACATCTCCAGTGTATCTTGTGCCTTTACAGTTTCTCTTTCTTTGAAATGGAAGAGAGAAGGAATATGCTCCCAGAGACGGTAACTGGAGAGCTTCGGAGCAGACTTTTATACTCTAAAGTAAACTTGTCGTTTTCATTAATTAACTAACAGAGATTTATTTGGTGTGGACCTCATGCCAGAGCCTGTGCTGGATGCTGAGAACAGAGGAAAAATGAGCCCAGGGAAATTGTGCCTGAGTGCAGCTAGGTCAGTTTTCTGTTTTACAAACTCAGGAACCAAGGCTCAGAGAGGGTGTGTGAATCATCTAAGGCCACACAGTGCCTGTGTGACAGGCTTTGGCCTGTAAGGGGAAAGCTGGCTAGAAGAGATGAGAAAATGGGGTGTCATTCACCAGCAACACTGGGTTCAAATCTGCCTCTGGGACCTTGGGTAGGACCGGCCTGCCAGACACAAATGCATATCTGATTGTTCCCCTATCCCATTTTGTCTGTGTTATGTAAAATGCAGATTCCCCCATCTTTCCTTTATCCCTTTGGTTTATGTGGGTCCCCTCAAGCTTTAAGGGCTGTGCTCTGCTATAAGCTAGCCAACTTCTTGGAGCCTCAGTTTCTCATTTGTCAATGGGAACAATTACTGCTGGTTCCTGCAGTCACTCAGCAAATATTTGTTAAGCACCTACTATGTGCCATGCAGCATTGTAGGCACCGGGATATAGCTGTGAGCCAAACACCCAGCACAGGGCTGATGTGGGAGTTGATGGGGTGGTGCAGCGGGCCTGGTCTGGGCTCCCTCAGCGAGCCAGGCCCAGGGTGCCCCAGGGCAACAGGGCTGCACTGCAGGTAGACTCAGCTTGGCAGATCCCTGGCCCTGGGGGCCATCACATGGGGGCCAGGCCAGGGGCGTGTGGGAGCAGAAAGAGGATGGAGAGCAGGAAGGAGGGAGAAAGAGGGAGAAGAGAGGAGGGCACTCTCCTCATCCCCATCCTTCTCCAAAGAAGAAGTGACGGCATCGTGCTCTCACCGACTCATTGTCCTAGCAGGTCCTTAAGACACCCAGCAAAGCAGACCTCCGTTTGATAGATGAGGAAACTGAGGCTCAAGGGTGATGTCACTTGCCTAGGATCACAGAATTCCCGAGGGGGACCCAGGCAGTCTCCCTCCACAGCCCAGTCTCTTCCCTTCAGACGCAACAAAAAAAGAGGGAAGGGGAGAGAATGATGGGAGAGGGGGAGGAGGGAGGGGCAACAGGAGGTGTGGGAAGCAGGAGGGGGAAGAGGCCCCTGGGAGGCTTTCTGGGCCCTGCCTTATTTTCCCCTCCCTCCTCCTTCTCCTCCTCCCCCTCCTCCTCCTGCTCCTCCTCTTCCTCCTCTTCCTCCTCCTCCTCCTCCTCCTTCTTTTAGACAGAGCCTTGCTCTGTTGCGCAGGCTGGAGTGCAGTGGCGTGATCTCGGCTCACTGCAACCTCTGCCTCCTGGGTTCAAGCAATTCTCCTGCCTCAGTCTCCTGAGTAGCTGGGACTACCCAGCTCATTTTTGTATTTTCAGTAGAGATGGGGTTTCACCATGTCTACCAGGCTGGTCTACCAGGCTGGTCTCGAACTCCATCCCCGCTTCTCCAGGGGCTTTTGCTCCTAGGGACTTGGGCTCAGCTGAGCTCCTGTGACAAGTCCTGTGGGACTGGCATGGAAGACTCCTGGGCACGTGGTGGCTACAACTCTTCCCTGACGATGGTAGCCTCACCTTGGGGTTGGCTTCTCCTCTCCGAGTCAGGGACCTGGCGTTTTTGGCAGCCCTTGGGGGCTATTTTTAAACCTCACAGCTGGTTTTCATCATGGCTGCTGATATGTACGTGTAGAAACATTGGCTCACGTCACATTCTGAACAAACCTTGAAAACGAGCAGGGTTGGAGCTGATCAAAGTAGGGGCTCAGGGAAACCTGAAGTGGCAGCCAGTGCTTTGTCCCCACCCAGACCCTTGTAACGGTAGGGGATGAAAGAGCACGGCTCAGGGGATGAAAGGAGGTGCCAGGGCAGGAGAGAGCAGGGATTAGGCACATTCCCTAGAAGACGTAGCTGAATGTTGGGAGACAAGAGAAGGGCTCTTTAGCAGCTCGAGCCCTGTTATCCTCATTTTCCTTCTGGGAGGCAGCAAAATACAGAGGTTGAGAGCATGGATTCTGGAGTCCCACAAAGCTGACTCCTGCCTGGAGTCCTGACTCAGCTTTTAACAGTTGTGTGACTGTGAGTGTATCAGTTAGCTACTGCTATGTAACAAATCATCCCAAAACCTAGTTGCTTAAAACATGCTTCTGTGAGTTGACAATTTAGCCTGAACCATCAGTTGGATGGTTCTGGTGTGGGCTGGGATCCCTCATGCATTTTTGCGGTCAGCTGCCAGGTCTGCAGGAAGCTCTGGCTATCATCTAAGGTGATGGGAACAACTGGTCTCTCATTCTCTGGCAGACTGTTCTCCTGATGGAGACAGGGGTCCGAGAGAGAGAGAAGAAACCTGCAAGGCAGTTTAGGGTCTTAGATTTGGCACAGTATCCACTTCCAGCAATTCTGTTGGCCAAAGCAAGTCACAAGACCAACCCGACTCAAGAGTTTGGAAACCACCTCTGCCTGTTGATGGGAAGAGCTGCAAAACCATTTTTCAAAGGGCGTGGATACAAGGAGGGATGACTTGAGGTCATTTTATAAAAATCTGTGTACCACACTGGGTACCTATATACCTCTCTGAGCCTCAGTTTCCTCATTTGTAACATGTGAATGGTTTGGCTTGTCAATCGGAGAAAATGATGAGACAAGTCTCAATCATTTTTGGAGATTTATTTGTCAAAGTTAAGGACGCAGCTGGGAGACAGGTCTATGTCTTTCTCTGAAGATGATTTTGGGGGCTCCAAATTTAAAGGAGAAAGGGTGGGATATTGAGAAACACACAGTTTTCACATAAACAAAAGGGATAAAGGAAAGATGGGGGAATCTGCATTTTATATAAGATAACACAGACAAAATGGGGTAGGGGAACAATCAGATATGCATATGTGTCTGGCAGGCAGGGGTGACTGCACCTAAATATAAGCTATCAATTGTTGTGAGAACTAAATAAGGTGAGGTATGTAAAGTCGCCAGCATAGTGCCTCATGCAGAGTAAGTGTTGATTCCTTGAGAGGAGGCTTGCTTCTTGTCACCTCCTACCCCACTATCCCTGTGAAACATGACCTAGGAGGTCAGCTGCTCTCTGGAGAAACACTGTCTAAAAAGGCAATCTGTAGTTTCAAGAAACCCACCAGGACTGGGAGCCTTTTGGTAAATATTTCTTTCACCCTCTGCTTCACTGATAGAAACAGTAAGTTCCAGTTAAGCAGGATCAAAGTTTATCAGGCATCAGGACATACTGACTGCTGTCTTTCTGTCCTTCAGGCCATTCAGGTGTCTTCGCTCTTTCATTCAACAACATCAAGCACCTACTGTGTGCCAGGTGCCGTATTAAGTGTGGGGGGACAGAGTGGTAATAAAAGACAACACAGTCCTTGCTCTCAAGGAGCCAACAGTTATAATGACAGCAACACACACCAGTTCAGATCTATGTCCCTGTAATAAGGTAAGAACTTCAGGTCACAATCCAGATACTCAATAAATATGGCATTGGTTTATTTTTCTTACTATCAACAGAATCGTGATTGGATCCTTATCCCACTAGGCTGGGTGGGGAGCTTAATCTCAGGCTGTCTCATATTCTAGTTGCTAATAATAACATCCAAGCCTCCTTAATAGCTCACTTATATTGAGTGGTTACTAAATGCTGGCCCCAGGGCAGGTCTTTCTTTCCTTTTTTTTTGAGACAGGGTCTTGCTCATTGACCAGGCTGGAGTGCAGTGGCAAGATCACCTCTCACTGGACCTCCTAGGCTCAAGCCATCCTCCCACCTCAGCCTCCCAAGTAGCTGGGACTACAGGCATGCACCACCACACCCAGCTAATTTTTTGTTTTGAGATGGGGTTTCACCTTATTATCCAGGCTGATGAATTCCTAGGCTCAAGCCTTCTGCCCACCTCTGCCTCCCGAAGTGTTGGGATTACTGGTGTGAGCAACTGTGCCCGGCTGTAGGTAAGGTCTTTACAAGCATTTCATCCTCTTGCAGCAATCTGATGAAAGCATTTAGGGAGCCCAGGAAGGGAGGCAATGGCAATCTGGAAGGATGAGCTGCTTGTCCTAGGATATACAGCTATGAAGTTTTTAACCGAGGTCTGGTCGGATTAGGGAGGGGATCTTCGCCATGGGGCAGTCATGACAGGTGCGGGGTGCCATCGTCTCCTCCAAGGGTAAGGCATCTCCTTGAGATGGGGTTTACCCCGTGGTTTCTGCTCTTGGGTGGCAGGGCCCTGAACTCCCAGGTGGGTGTTTCACCCTGGGAGGTGGCAGGGGTAGGGAGAGGGTGTCTCAATCTCAGCAGAAACATCAGACGTGGCCACGAAGAATCAGCTAGATCATCCAGAACAGCAGGCACAGCTTTAAGTGCACACACCCACAGGCCTGGATGTTGTTTTAACATTTAATTTGGTCCAGCATCAGCCAGCTAAACCTCCCCCTTATCCTCGGCCTGGCTGGCAGCTGTCCTTCAGGGAGCTAAACCGACTCCTGTGAGTGAGCGGCCAGGCGTTTTCGGGAGCCTTCCAGGTGTGACTCTGGGGAGGGTCCACGTACATCAGTCACCCACTTTTCACACCCGTGCACACTTACCTGTGCACATTCACAGACACACTCACACCCGACTTTTGTTTTTTTTTAGAGATGGGATCTCATCTCACTATGTTGCCCAGGCTGGTCTCGAACGTCTGGCCTCTAGTGATCCTCCCATCTTGGCCTCCCAAAGTCCTGGGATTTCAGGCGAAAGCCACTATGCCCAGCCACACTTCTACATGCGTGCTGCTTCTTGCAGTCTCACACACTCACACACACATGCACATGCCACTCCAGCACACCCACACATGCACACACACACACACCCCTCTCCTGAGCCACCCTGGGCCGCAACTCACCTGGCTTGAATTTTGCTTTCCTCAGTTGACCCTGGCCCTGCAGATTGAGAAGCTGCACAGAGTCAAGGCCGGAGACAGGAGATTTATTTTTCACCTGGCTCAGCCACCAGGTCTCTTGATGTCTCTGGGCCTTATTCCCCTAACAAAAACAACAACAGTCCACGTTTGTTGAGGATGCTGTGGACACAGTCTTATCTAAGACTCACAGCAGGCTCGCGGGAAATGGAGACTCGGGTAGGGAAAACAGCCTGTCCAAGGTCACTCAAGCAGTAACCAGAAGACCTAGGGTTTGAACCCTGACTGTGGAACTCTAGCTACTTTGCTGTACGATTTCCCAGCCCACTTCATTCTCCCAATGAGGGCATGCTGTTATAATCCCATTTCACAGGTGAGGAAGCTGAGGCTGGTAGCGTGCAATAGCGCCTCGCACTGGACTTCTCTCCCTCCCTTGCTCACAGTGGGTTTCTTCCTGCCCAGAACCCTGGCCCGCTTTGTTCTCTCCGCCTCCCTACTTTGCCAAGTTCATTTCTCTTCTTCCTCTTGGTCTTACCCCAAATGCCATTTCTTCAGGAAGGCTTCTCTGACCCCCAAACTAGACCATACTCTCGCTTGAGGCTTTGACTGTATGTTTTCTGTTCGCTGGTATCACATGTGACCCCCAGTGCCATGGCCTGAAGCACCTCTTGATTAGCTCACCGGCTCCTTGAGTCAGGCGTCTGGGTGGGCTCCACTGACCCTCTGTCCAGGGTCTCAGTGAGCCCAAGTCAAGGTGTCAGCAGACTGTGCCCCTTTCTGGAAGCTCTGGGGGGCACCTGTTTCCTGCTCATTGGGGTGGTTGGCAGGACTCAGGTCCTCGGTTCCTCCCTCTCCAAGGCAGCAGCCTCGGGGTGAGTCTTCCCTCTGCCGCCCCTCTTCCCATTCCCTCTGGCACTTTGAAGGGTTCCTGTGAGGACACCGGGCCCTCTCCAATGGTCCAGGACGATCTCCCCATCTCCAGGCCAGCTGATTCACAACCTCTGTTCCATCTGCTGCCCAAATCTCCCTTCGCCAAGCAGCCTAGAGTAGTTACAGGTTCTAAGACTGGGGTGAGGGCATTATTCTGCCCACCACACTTCCCTTGCTCTTTCCTGCCACCTGTTTTTGCTAAATGTGTCATTATATATTTGTGTGCGGGATTATTTGTTTTCTCTCTGTCTCCCTCCCATAAATATCATCTGCATGACTCAGGTCGGGTACATAGTGCCCGTACACAGGAGGCATTGAGTACAAATTCCCTGAACAGGTGGCAGCACTGGGGTCTGAACCTGCACCTCCATGTCATTCTTCACCAACAAAGTAGTTTGGATGCTCAGTTTCTCCCCTGCCCTCCATCAGGTCTGCTGTGTCCAGTTGCACAGGCTGTAAACTGCACAACTCCACGGCACTATTTGCAGCTTAGTCTCTGTGATCCTCGCAGTTGGGTGGGATCCCTCAGGACCTATAGGCTGAAGCTCTGCTCCTGAACCTGAGCCTGTGTTCTAAATCTGGAGCCTGTGTTTATAACTTTGGCTGCTCCTAGAATCATCCAGAGGGCTTAAAAAAAACCCTCCTGCCCAGGTCATGCTCCAGACCAACTGTGCCAGAATCTCTAGGGTGGCACTCGACACCCGAAGTGACTCGGAAGTGCAGCTGAGGTGCAAGCCTCCCTCCAGCAGGGACGCAGAGATAATTATGTAATAGAGGAAGAGCCCCCCCGCCCCCCACCCCACACGCCCGTATACTTTGCATAACCGAGGCCGGGCAGCTTCCTCTCCCACAAGCCCGTTTCTTCACTCTGTGTGGCTGCAGCCTGGCTCTCCAGCTTCCTGTGGCTGATAAGCCGTCCTGCGTCATTTACGACGCTGGGCCAACATCTGGCTGCCAGTGTGGTCACCAGTCCTGCTCCAGTGAGGGGGCAGTCATCTCTCCTGGTGACAAACTGCCTGCCCGGAGTGGCCTGAGGAGAGGGAGAGCAAAACCACATCATCGAGCCCCTTGCTCGGGACTCACTGGAGGGTTGCTGGATCCTAAGTTTTACTTGGCTTTGGGAAATCTGCTGGCACATTAGTTGCGAATATTTTGCTCTGAGTGTCTGAGTGCAGCCTTCAAGGTCTCAGCATCTTGCTTCTAGGGCAGGTGATGAAGTGCACTGGAGGCTGGGGCATGGCCGGGTGAGCTGAGGTGCTGGGAGCAGCAGGGACCATCTGGGGCAAACTGCTGCCGACACACTGGGTTTCTAGGGTGGACCCGGCCTGAGAAAGGACGGAGGAGGTGGCTTGGAGGGGCCCGGAGAGCGTGCAGGCCACAGATGGCACTGTGTCTGCACACTTCACCTTCTGTGAGAAATACTCATGACCCTCTTGCTCTGTCGAGCCCTGGCCGGGAGGTGTGTGGTTGCAGCCCCTTGGTCACGTTCCCTCATGCGGAAGGTACAATCCCTGTGGGCACACAAGCCCAGGGGTGGGCCCAGCACCCGCAGCTAGCCAGCCCCGGAGCCCCCCGAAGGAGTCCCCCAGGCCAGCACTCCTCACCTCTGGGCATCCACCTCCCCCCTTCCCAGAGGGCTGTGTATCTTTGGCCTCCTGGCTGGGGGCCTCGGCATTCATTTTCTTTCTCTTTCCTCTTCAGCGAAGCTGGCAGTGGGGTGGAGACAATTCAGGTCTGACTGCCTCAGCAGCAAAGGAGGGGGGATGGCAGCTCATCCCAGGCAGACCCCGAAGGTGAAACATCCGCATGGCACACCAGGGCACTTGTGGCTATTGCAGCCCCGTAGTCAAAACTCCGGGATGTCACCATGCTGAGGGCTCTGTCGCATCCCCTGCTCTGGCTTGGCCAAGCTCCAGATGGGGACAATCACATGCCCCGCCTTGCCCCAAGAAAGAGAAGGAGATAATGGAAGACCACCCTTCTCCATGGTGCCATGTGGTGGCGCTTGCTCTTGCTTACTGAGCACTCACAGGCGACCATTCTCAGCCTGGCTGCGTATGAGTGCATTCAGTTCTCACAACAGCCTTGCAGCCACGTAAATCCTCCTTGTACCCATCTTGTAGATAAGAACACCAACGCACAGAAAGGTCAGCCCGTGGGGACAGTGCTGGTGTTGGGATGCAGGCCCGACCTCCCCAGGCACCCCGAGTCCTGCTGCCCCTTAGAAGGAGGCCCACGAGCCTTGTCTTTGCGGGGCTGTGCGAGGGGATGCTGCTATTCCCACTGCAGAGGTCACAGGGGAGCCCTTCCGCTGCTCAAGAGGAACCGGAACTTTGGAAACCACATTCTTATCTGCCCCTTACAAGAGCTGCAACTTGGCAACACTCATGAGCAATTAGGGTTGGATGAGTCTTCAGGATGAGTCTTCATCTGCTTACTCGTTCACTCAATCATTCATTCACCTACTCTTTCATTTGTTCAGCCAGTGTTTATTGGGGCCTTCTCAGGCCAGTTTCTGGGCCAGCTGCACAGCCATGCTGGGGATAAACCCACAAGCATGTGCTGTCTATGCTACGTCAGGTGGAAGGACGCCAGAGAGTTAAACCAGATAAAAGGCAGGAGGAGGATGGGACAGGAGCCTGCCTTAGGCAGGGTGGTCAGAGAAGGTGTCTGGGGAGGTGACATTTGAGCAAACATCTGAATGGAGAGAATGAGCCAGGCCCTGGGCGCGGGATGTGCCAAACAGAGGGAACAACCAGTGCAAAGGCCTTGAGGCAGGGGCGGCAGCAGGGTGGCCAGTATGGCTGGAGGGCAGTGAACAAGAAGGAGTGTGGCGGGGTGAGGCTGAAGGGGCTGTCGTGGGGAGGGATGGTCAGGCCGGGATGGGCCTGTGCCGCACTGTGAGGGCTTTGGACTTGACTGAGTGAGACGGGGGACAAGGGGGCCCATGAGATTGTTCTGCCTTGTGTTTTAAAGACTAGAGTGGTCGAGTGGGGCCAGGCATGGTGGTGTGTGCCTGTAATCCCAGTTACTCGAGAGGCTGAGGCAGGAGAATCGCTTGAACCCAGGAGGCGGAGGTTGCAGTGAGCAGAGATAATGCCATTGCACTCTAGCCTGGGCAAAAGGAGTGAAACTGTCTCAACAAATAAATAAAGACTAGGGTGTAAGGGCAGAAAAAGGGAGGAAGTGAGGAGGAGAGAGATGTCAGTGGCTTCACATGACAGGGGCAGGAGGCTGTGAGAAGTGACCAGGTACAGGGCGATGTGACGGTACAACCTCAGGGCTTGATTCTGACTTTGACAAAGGAATGCCTGTGGAAAGCAGGACACCTGGTAGAGTTAAAATGACTGTCCAGCCTAGGCAACATAGTGAGACTCAATCTCTACAAAAAAACTTAAAAATAAAGTAGCTGGGTGCAGTGGGTCATGCCTATAATCCCAGCACTTTAGGAGGCTGAAGTGGGAGAATTGCTTGAGCCCAGGAGTTTGAGAGAAGCCTGGGCAACATAGTGAGACACCATTTCTACAAAAAAAGAAAAAATTAGGCAGGCATGGTAGTCTGTACCTATAGTCCCAGCTACTTGGGAGGCTGAGGTGGGAGGATCACTTGAGTCCAGAAGGTCAAGGCCTTAGTGAGCCGTGATGTCGCCATTGCACTCCAGCCTGGGCCACAGAGCAAGACTCTATCTTAAAAAAAAAAAAAAAAAGTCGGTCACGATGGCTCACGCCTGTAATCCCAGCACTTTGGGAGGCCTAGGCGGGCAGATCACTTGAGGTCAGGAGTTCGAGACTAGCCTGGCCAACATGGTGAAACCGCATCTCTACTAAAAATACAAAAATTAGCCAGGCGTAGTGGCGCATGCCTATAATCCCAGCTACTCGGGAGGCTGAGGCAGGAAAATCGCTTGAACCCAGGAAGCAGAGGTTGCAGTGAGCCGAGATCTCACCACTGCATTCCAGCCTGGGCAACAGAGCGAGACTCTGTCTAAAAAAAAAAAAGTGTGCTTTTGGGTGGGTGGCTGATTGTCAGGTAAGAGTTGGTGACATGGGATGATGTGGGGTCATCGGACTGGCAGAGAGGTTGGAGAACCAGAAACTCCAGAGGAGTAGGAGGCGAATGAGTGTGACTAGACACGCACCTAGGCAGCTGAGTCTCCAGCCTCCAAGCTCCTGTCCTGCCCTCTTCCAGGCCAGCAGATGCCCAAGGCTCTCCCGTCCCCACCACCTCCAGCCCTTTGTTGCTTTCTCTTGAGCCCAGGAGGTGGAGGCTGCAGTGAGCCATGATCATGCCACTGCCCTCCAGGCTGGGCGACAGAGATCCCTTCAAGAAAGAAGAGAGGAAGAGAGAGAGAGAGAAAGAAAAAAAGATAGAGAGAAGGGAAGGAATGGAGGGAGGGAGGGAGGAATGCAGGCAGGCAGGCTGCAAAGATTTCAGCCTGAGCAGTGAGGGGCACGGAGGGTGCACCTGTGAAGATGGGAGATGGGGGAAGAGCAGGTATGAGGGAGAAAATTCTGAGTCCTGCTTTCGATGTTGCATTCGTCTGCAAGACTGCTTAGCTAATTCCTGAAAATTGGGTGGCTTAAAGCAGCAGAAATTTAAATCCCAAATCAGGGTGTGGGCAGGGCTGTTTCCTTCCGGAGGCTCTGAGGGAGAATCCGTTCCAGCCTCTCTTCCAGCTTCTGTGGGCACCAGAGATCCTTGGAGCTCCTTGGCCTGCGGCGGCGTCACTAATCCCCGCCGCCGTCTTCACACGGCCTTCTCCCTGTGTCTCGGAGTCTCTTCTTTCTCCTATAAGGATACCAGTCATTGGATTTAGTGCACAACCTAATCCTATATGACCTCATCTGAACTAATTCCATCTGCAAAGCCCCTATTTCCAGATAAGGTCACATTCTGAGGTTCTGGATGAACATGAATTCTGGGGGACACCGTTGCAGGCAGTGCAGATGCGGTAAGATTAAGATGTGACGATAAGCCCGCCTGGCGCTGCTGAGAAGGTGGTGGGCTCTGAGCTGGAGGTCAGCAGGTGGTCCAGGCTGGAAATCAAAATTGGGAGTCATTGCCTTAGCCATGGCGTGTCGGCCACTGTCCTGGATGTGACACCGAGGAGGGAGGGTGCACAGAGAATAGGCGAGAGGTCAGAGTCCGGGGCCTCTCCAGGCACCTGTTAGAAGAACCTGGGGATTTTGCAGGAGGCTGGGACCCACCCTGAGAGGTCCAGATTAAAGAGATGAGGTGGTAACAGCTCCCCAGGGCATACGGGGGTGCAACTTGCATGAGCACCCCTGATTAAAGCTGGTTCATGCGTGGGACCCATGACGCTCTGATGGCTGTTAAATAGAAGTAGTTTGGTGCCTCCTGAAAGGACAGGCATGAGTGGCACTTGCCATTGATTCTGATGAGCCTCCTCCTCCTCAGAGCAGGGTCTTGCAGGGCAGTGCTTGCCTCCTGGATCTCCTCACTGTTGGCAGGGCCCTTGGAGCCCCTGGTAGCCAGAGAGATTGTGTGTGCATGCAATGGGCAGGACAGCAATTTGACATTCAAATTTGTTCTCTCAGCTCACCAGGGCTGCTGGGCCCCGGCTTGAATGGGCTTTAGAAATCAGATGACAAGGAGAAGTGTTCTTTGAACCTCCATTACCCTCCAGCCTGGCCCTATGCTGCTACCTCCCACCCGTCCCCCACGACACCTTGGCCACACACAGCCTTTCTCGGGTTGTCTCAAACATGTTGAGCTCCTTTCAAGCTTGGTGGCCTTTGAATGCGTTCTTTCCTTTTTCTGGGAATCCTGTTTTCTTCCCCCATTCCTCTCTGGCTGACTTGGATTCACCATTCAGTTCTCAGCTTCATTGTCACTTTCTCTAAGAAGGCTTCCGTGATTGCTTTTCCCCCTGACCCTGAAGCTTGGGCTTGTCCCCTGTTATAAGTTCTCGTAGTTCCAATGCTTTCCCGTCATTGCACACATCAGAATCTATTTAAATAATTATTTCTGCAGTTATTTGTCAGTTGTATGTCTCTGTTGCTAGGATACAGGGACCTTGCCTGTCTTGCCTGCCATGTCGCCCCCAGCACCTATGACAGGGTGTGGCTCACAATAGCTGGTCACTAACATCCGCTGGTGGAGGGATAGGTCTGGTTGGAGGGGAAGGTTTGGTTCAGTGCCCGGGGGTCAGGGGATATTCCTGATGGTGGTACAGCTATTTGAGAGAGGCCGCAGCATCTGATAAAGAAAATAAACCAGCCGGTTGGGCCACTGGACACCTCAGTCACTGCCACCACGTCCACAGCCATTGCAGAAGGGGCAGCTCACTCAGAGTGGCCATGTGTGGGGAGACTTAATCCCGCCCCTATGGAGCAGATATTGAACCATGGGTGGGCATCTGACCTAGGGGGAGCCGATCATTGGCACCAACAGATGACCTGAGCCAGTCCAAACTCTCTTAGGGATTTAAGAAACCCTGGGAATATAATGCAGATGACGAGATGACAGCAGGGTGTGACGCTAATGGTTTCTGGGGCAGAGGCAAGCCAGGCAGGCCACGTCGGCCACCTCCCTGGTGCTCCCCAGGCATGCCGGGCACATTTCAGCCCCGGGGCTTTTGCACGGCCTGGAAGCCTCTTCCGCAGGCGGCTGCATGTCTTGTACCCTCACCTCCCAGGTCTTTGTTCTCATGTTCTCTTTTCAGTGAGGTGTACGCTGACCACCTCTCCCACCACTTATAAACCTAATTCTCCCCCATAAACACTTGACTTCTCCCCATCATTTACATCCCCATCTGACATACTTGACTCCTTTTTGTTTTGTTTTGTTTTGTAGAGATGGGAGGGTCTCGCTATGTTGCCCAGGCTGGTCCTGAACTCCTGGTCTCGGGTGATCCTCCTGCCTTGGTCTCCCAAAGCGCTGAGATTACTGGCGGGAGCCACTGCGCTCAGCCCTTTCTTACTCTTGGTTGACTTTCTTTCCTCACTAGAATATAGGGAACATGGCTCTAAGAGGGGCCATGAGCATGGTCTGTGGAGTCTGGGAGACCTAGGTTCAAATCCCAGTCTCACCACTTTTTACGTGTGTGACCTGGGTGTGGGACTCTCTCTCGGGGCCACAGTGGGAGGCTGTCATCGAGGCTAAGGTCAAGGCAGGTGAAGGTGCTTTGTCAACTGGGAAGAGTGGATGGGTTTGTGAAGTTCGCCCTTTGTTCTAGAAAGGAAAAAACGCATGAAGCTTCCAGATGGGAACTTTCTGTCCCGTATGTTCCATGCAGAGGCTCCATGGGGATGAAGTTCAATATTTCTTGTGGAAAGTCACTTCTCATCTCTCGTGGTGATTCTCTCAGAACTGAGGCTTCCTGGGTGCCTTGCATTGCAGCCAGCCACGTTCCAGGGAGCGGCAGCTCCTTGAACCGGAAGTCCTGAGATGGAATCCTGGGACTGTAACCCGGTAACTGCACTAGACAAATCTGGTTCAACTTTTATGTAACAAAGTTGTGAGTTGTTTTCAGTTGCCATGAACCCCCAGGTTGAAGGTCACATAACCTGGGCATGCCCAGACACACCAAGCATGCAGCCAGGGATGGAACCTAAGTGCTTGAGCCAGGATGCGGGGACTGAATTAAGAAGTGGACACTGCATGGCAGGATCCAGGATCCAATCAGATTGAGCCCTGGCGTCACCCCATGGCAGGATCCAGTCAGATCACACCTCGTGGCATCACCTGATGGGAACAGCCAATCAGATCACACCTCATTATCCTATGCTTATAAAACCTGACCTAGCCCCCAGCCAGGAGACAGATTTGAGTGTTTCCTCCTGTCTCCTTGCTACTCACAATAAACCTTTCTCGCTGCAAAAACGCAGTGCCTTGGTGTTTGGCTTTCTGCTGCATGTGGGCAATGGACCCAGTTCAGTTCAGTGACTGACCTAGTTGGCAGTGAGCTCAGCACATGACGCAGTGGCTCAGGACTCCACTCAGCAAGTTCCCTGGGACTGCATCCCTTTATTGTCCCGTTTTCCAGGGAGGAAACCAAGGCTCACCATGGCAAAGGGGATGCCCGTGGTCACAGCTAATGAGTGGAAGAGCGAGATCTCCAACCCAGGCGTGTGGCATACTCGACCCTGAGCACCAAAACATTCTTGCTAGAACCATGACAACAACATCAACAACGACAAATAACAGTGACGGTGTTTGCCGTGTGCCAGGCATTGTTCTAAGTGCTCCATGGGAACTACGCTGACCACCCCATGAAGGAAGTGCTCTTTCAGATCCCATTTTGCAAATGAGGAAACCGAGGCTAGCAAGCAGTCAGACTGGAATGGGAGCCCAGGAGGCCTGCCTGCAGGAGCCGAGAGCTCACCACTGCACCGTGCATTTTATTCATTATCCTATGCTTAGTGTTTAGTGTTTATCCTATGTTTAGATGTTTAGTGGACCGTTCTGTCCTCTGATCCCAGCTGACAGGCTCTCCTAGGTTCTGGTGGTGAGAGTTACATTGGTTTCTGTGATGTGTAACAAATTATCACAAACTTAGTGGCTTCAACAACACCCATTCATTATCTGTTTTAATGGGTCACAAGTCTGGCACGTTCTAGCTGGGTCCACTGCCCAGGGCCTGACAAGGCTGCAGTCAAGGTGGTGGCTGGGCTGCATTCTCATTTGGAAGCTCAACTGGGAAAAATCCACTTTCAAGCTCCCTCTGGTTGATGGCAGGATTCATTTCCCTGCAGCGATAGGACTGAGGTCCCTGTTGTTTGTCCAGTTGTTGGCTGGGACGGCTGTCAGTTTCTAGAGGCTACTCACAGGTCCTTATCACATGATCCCTCCTGGGGCCCTTTCACACGTCCAATCTCTGACTTCAAGAAAGGCTCAGTTCCTTTTAAGAGCTCATCTGCTTAAGCCAGGCCCACCCAGAACCATCTCACTTTTGAGGAACTCCAAGTCAACTAAGTAGTAATTTTCTCATGGCAGGATACACCACCATATCTACAGTCCTGCCCACACTTCAGGGAAGGGGGGTTATACAGGGAGTCTACAGCAGGGGCTGGGATTCTGGGCCATCTTAGAATTCTGCCTCCCACAAGGGATGGGGGCCTTTCTGTGCTGTGAAGGAAGACAAGGCTTCTCTCTGGAAGGATTCCCAGCCACAGTGCCTCACAAAGAAAAGTTAGCAAGAGGCATGGGCCCCTTTCCAAAGCCTTCCCTCAGCCAGCTTTGGGAATTTCTCCAAGTCTTGGGCACTGTGTTTGGTAATCAAGTGTGGATTCAGCTCCTGTGTGGCTGTAACCTTTGCAAGAGAGGGAGATAGCACACTGCTAAGGGCTCTTTCTGTCTTGAGTGACACAAAACCAGACTCAACTGGCTTAAGAAAAACGATTTGTGTGTAACTGAAACGGTCTAGGTGCTTCCTGCCTTCAGGCACAGATGGATCCAGGGGCTCAAATGCTCTCGTCAGGACTTGATTTTTCTCCATCTCTTACTCTCCCATCTTTTTCAGTCAGCCCCTGGCAGCCCAGGGCTTACTTCCTCCCACCTCCCCTTCCAATAGAAAGTCAAATTCTTTCTTCCCAATAGTGGCGCAGAGTTAACTCCTGTTGGGCTGATGTGAGTCCTGTTCCCATCCCTAAGCCAGTCACTGAGGCCTGCGGGGTGAAATAATCTGATTGGCCAGGACTGAGTCACATGTCTACCTTGGGCTTTGAGAGTGGGGTTTTCCCTCCCCAGACTACAGGAATTCAAGCTGTGGTGGTGGTGGGAGGTCCTCTCAGAAAATCCTGAGTGCTGTTTCCAGAAAATGTGGTGATGCACACCGGGGGTGGGGGTGGCAGAAGCAACTGTTGTCTTCCCCATCTGGCGAGAAAGTGGAGTGGTGTAAGCACCGCCCCATCCCACACCATCCAGGGGCCAGAAGCGACTGAGGGGATTATGAAGCCAGTGGGGATGCGGGCAGAGGGGTGGGGGGGCGGGGAGCGGGGAGGGGGAACTAGTAGCCTCTCCCTGAGATGGGTGAATAGAGGGAGGGGCAGCAGAAATGCAATGGTCTCAGGGGAAGAAGGAGACTTCCCAAGACTGGGAAGGGGAGGGGAGGGGACGGGGTCTATGCCTGGGGAGACCGTTTCTCCAGGGCACTGTCGCCCAGCAGCACTGGCCTCCCCCAGTCTCAGGGACTCCAGGTACTGCCAAGTTCTCCAGCCTCAGTTCAGCCAGAGGCTGCAGATCTGCCCTGTCTGGGGGTCACCAGCCTCTGACAATGAGCACTTAAAGGTAGACCGTGTGAACTGAAGACCAGCCAGCACCTGGAATGTTCGTTCCACCTGGGGCAGGACCCTGAGTCTTTCCATTACCTGGGGGCAGTGGGGCAGGACTGGCTGTGTGATTTGTAAGGCCCAGGGCAGAATGAAAACTGAAAACGGGGAGCCTCTGGTTCAGAACAATGGAGGATTTGGAGGCCGGGGTAGCAGAGCCTCACAGCAAGGTGGCACTCTGAGCTCAGGGCCTGTGGGGCTGCCTGGCACTTCCCTGCGGGAAATCAAGTTTTATTTGACTTAGAAAAACAGTCAAGTGATGCCTCCTGCCCTCACTGGGGTGTCCTTTTTACCCCGGGCACTTCTCCTGGGCTCCTGCCCTCCTGGCGCTGAGGTAAGAGGAGACATACGCAACCTTGCTGGCCTGGCCAGGAGGAGCCCACAGCCGTCATTTCAGACAGAGGAACCTGAGCCGGACGTGAACCTGGGTTCAGACACTGCCGTTGCTGTGGGTCAGCGGCTGTTCCGCCTGTGGAGCAGCATCGGGTGGGTGGTTGCCTGGCACCGTGACTGTTAGGAGAACTTCTGCATGGCCTGGGTGTACTTTATGGGGGGTGCGGCCCCTCTGTAATCGCTCTACAGTCTGGGCACCCTGTGATGGGGGCCTGGTCCTCATCTGCGGCTGCCTGGGCTGGCTCCGGTGTGAGGTGAGGAGTTAACCCCTGCCCTAGGCTCCCTCGCTCCTCTTGCCACCCGCCTCCCCACCACTAGCCCCTGACTGCCTCCCTGCTGTCACCAGCGTCCCTTTGCTTTGTGCTGGGGGGACCTGCCACCTCCCCCTCCCCTATGTGCCCCATCTGAAGGCATCCCATGGGTCCCCAGGTGTAATTGGGCAGGAGCTTTCCCCAGTGCACATCCCTGAGTCTGCGGGCCGGGGCCTGTCCTCCTGGCCACCATTGGCCAGAGGCGTCCCAGGGCTGTCCTGGGAATGTCCCCGGAACAGCAGGTCCTTCCAGTGCTGGGTTCCATCCTGCAGTGTGGTTAATGGGCATGTAGAAGGCACCATGTGCCCAGCTGCTGCCCAGGACAGAGTGGACATGGCCTGCCTGGGAGCTGATTCTCTTCTGGGAACGCGGGATGCAGAGAAGTACCATGGGGAACGGCTGACAGCATGCTGGCCACAGGCCACTGACTAGCTTATCTCCTGTAGCTGCCTGGTGACAATTTGACTTTTCCCAGAGCTCCTCCCACTGCCCTTCTTGACAATGGGGTGGGTCACTCTGACCTCTTGATTGACTTGCACTTTGACCAAAGGGGAACTCCGGGGGAGGCTGGAGGAGCCAGGCCTGGGGTGAAGGCCTCTGTTGAAAGCCGTCTCTGGGTTGCGTTGTCTGAAAGCCAAGAGATGCCTGAGCGAGGCTGGCTTTGTGGGCATGTGACTTGGGTGGTCATCTAGACACCTGCTCTCCGGAAGGACCCCACGTGCCAAAGGACCCCACGCTCCAAAAGACCTCATGATTGGTTTAATGCCTTACTGGTCACCATCGGTTTAAGGACCCCTTTGAACAGGGGCCTTTCATTTTCATTTTGCACTGGGCCCTACAAATTACACAGCCGGTCCTGGCCCTGAGCTGCCCCCACCACGGGCTTCTTACCAACAATTCGGGAATGTCTGTTTTCTCCTGAGTGATGCCCCTTGTCGTGGCCTGCTGTGGGCAGTTCACTCATTCTGGTTCAAAGTGGGTCCTGAACCCAGGCTGCAGAGCCCAGAACCTCCTAGTCCACAAAGGGCAGAGGTTCCTCCTGAAGAGGCCGGGAGAGGACAAGGTGTGCTGTGTCCACATCCTCCTCCCCTCCCTAGACAGCATAAGTCCCCAAAGTGCTTGGGATGCGAGGGTGGCCATCCACAGGGACCCCTCGGTGGGGACCACACGTGGTTAGTGCCAGGATCTGGCCTGGACCTTGGCATACATCCCCTCCTGGCCTCCCTGGGGACGGGAGGGACTGACTGTGCCAGGGTTCCCAGGGCTGGGTTCTAAGGGAGCTTTTTAAAACCACTTCCTGGCCCGGAAAGAGGAGGACACCAATTAAGTGCCTGGCTGAGGCCTGAGACCCAAATGGCCTTGAGTCCAGTCTTTCACTTTAAAGTCCAAGTTTCCAAGAACCTGTCAAAGTTGGTAAGTGAGGACTGACTGTACATGACTTTTGTGATAGAAGAGAGGGAGAGAGAAAGGGTTTGTACTGAGTGGAAGGGGATGAGTCCTGGCCCGAATCCTAGCTCTGCTGTGGCTGTGACTCAGGGCCTTGGCTTTCTTCTCTTGAAAGTGGGGCTACTGACAGTTCCTGCTCGAGGGGGTAGTGTGAGGAGGCACGGGGCCTGCGCCCGTGGAAGCTCAGACCCTGTGGTTTCTCTGTTACTTGAAATACAGCCAAGTTGGGGTCTTTCCAGAGACCCCCCAATTCGGGACTCCTTCCAAAGGACACATCTTGCGACACTGGAAGAAGCTTTCAAAAGAGCTCCCCAAAGGTGAGGAAAAAACACACACCATATTTTAGTTACAGAGATGTGGGATTTGGGGAAGAAAGGCTGGAAAGGAAGTTTCCATTTTTTTCCTCTGTGCTTCTGTATCTCTGAGCGCCCTGGGGCTCCTTGAGCAGTTCAAGGGGTGGCCTTGAACTTTGAAGAGGAGTCGAAAGGCAGTAAAGAGAATCCTCGTGTATGCCTTACTTTGCTTGAATTTCCCATAATGTTATCATCCTACTCAATGACCAGGGTACATTTGTCCAGGCTAAGAAATCAACATTGCTACATTACGATTCACTAAATTCCAGACTTTATCTGGAGTTGACCAGTTTCTCCCTAATGTCCTCTTCCTGTTCCAGGATCCCATCCAGGGTGCCGCATCCCATTCAGTCGTCATGTCTCCTAGGCTGCTCTGGTCTGTGACAGTTCCTTACCATTCCTTGCTTTTGACGAACTTGACCGTTTTGGGGAGTATAACTCCGATGTTTTGCAAAATGCCCTCCGATCTGAGTATATCTGATGTTTTCATCATGGTTAGACCAGGATGATGGGTTTCTGTCACGTCGTATCAGTAGAGGGTATATGATACCCACATGGCCTTGTTTTTACTTTTAAGAAATTCTGGAAATGTCAACAATACTGCATATTTCTTATGGGATGTGTATCTGTATATCAGCCATCGTATGTGGTAAGATGTTAACATTGCACTGTCCTGCAATCTGTCTCACTCAATCTCAGAGTCGTGGAGGTCCCCACACCAAAGGGACCCCTGTGGTTAACTCTGAGGGAGGGCGATGGGGACTAGTTATGGTCCCCTGGAACCTGTGAATGTGACCGTATTTGGGAAAAGTGTCTTTGCAAATATAGTTTAGGATCTCAAGATGAAATCCCCCTGGATTAGTGCAGGCCCCAAGTCCAATGACAAGTGTCCTCAGGAGAGAAGAGAAGAGGAGACACACACAGGAGCAGCCTACATGAAGTCGCAGGCAGAGATTGGAGCAATGGGGTCACAAGCCTGGGACACCTAGAGTCCCCAGAAGCTGGAAGAGCCAAGGAAGGATCCTCCCCTAGAGCCTCTGGAGGGAGTGTGACTCTGTCTACACCTTCATTGTGGACTTCTGGCCTCCAGAACCATGACAGAATAAGTTTCAAGCAATGCACTTTTTGGTGACTTGTTACAGTAGACATGGGAAGCTAATACAGGCACCATAAATTGCTATTATTATTATTATTATTATTCCACCTGTCCTTCAACCGAAGTGCACATCCCCATCTCAGCTGAGTGTAGCACAGCTGGGCTGTGTGCAAATTCCCCATGACCGAAGACAGTGCAATGTTAACATTTTCCTACACTCAGGGTCCTCTGGCTCTGCCGGCTGCCTTCCTGCAGGCCCCGTTCCTGGCGGGTGTAGTGCCCCCATCGCTACCTCTCTTGCTATATGATCTTTGAGGAAACTTTTCTGACATCCTGCAATCTGCCTTGACCAATTTCCTTGATGAAATTAGACCTCGTCACAAACATTGAACCATGCAGCTGCCTGATTTCCTGGAGGCTGTGCCTCCCCCACTGGGTGTTTAGAAAACTGTCAGGCTCGGCCGGGCACGGTGGCTCATGTTTGTAATCCCAGCACTTTGGGAGGCCGAGGCGGGTGGATTACGAGGTCAGGAATTCAAGACCAGCGTGGCCAACATAGTGAAACCCCATCTCTACTAAAAATACAAAAAATTAGCTGGGCGTGGTGGTGGGTGCATGTAATCCCAATTACTCGGGAGGCTGAGGCAGGAGAATAGCTTGAATCCAGGAGGCGGAGGTTGCAGTGAGTGGAGATCGTGCCATGCACTGCAGCCTGGACGACGGAGTGAGACTCCGTCCCAAAAAAATAAAAAAAAAGAAAGCTGTCAGGCTGAAGCGGGGGAGGCTGGCGGAATGCTCTGGTGTGTGTCCTGGGAACTAAGTCCCAGGGACTTCCTAGGCACAGCCTCCAGTTCACACAGGCAGGAGAAACCAGAGGGTACAAAAGAATGTTTCATGTCTTTTGGGGTGAATTTGGCTAAAAGTGAGTCCTCAGGGGAGATGCTAGTGGGGAAGAGACCAGGGTTAAGAACTTATTCTGAGGGTGACAGAGCTGCCACAAAGCTCGCTCCACTGAGTACTAGCCACTGACCTTGAGCAAGCCACTGACCTTGAGCAAGCCACTGACCTTGAGCAAGTCATTGACCTTGAGCGAGCCACTGACCTTGAGCGAGCCATTGACCCTGAGCGAGCCACTGACCTTGAGCGAGCCATTGACCTTGAGCGCGTCACTGACCTTGAGTGAGCAAGCCACCTGCCTCTCCAAGCCTCCCTGTGTTCATCTGCAGAAGGGGATAATATTGGTACTGGTAGCACGGGGTTGTTGGGAAGTGCAAGAGGGATGATGCTGACATTCTATGGAGAACTGTGTGTTGGTGCCATCCCAGCACCCACTGGAATTATGCAATTCATCACTCTGGACATGAAAGGAAGGCAGCCTAGCGTGCACCAGCTCTGGCTGACTTGCTGTACTACAGAGGACACCTCCTGGGACTACCATAGGGGTAGTTTAGGGTGAAATCACCCAAAGCAGGCACTAGCTCTCCTGGAGGAATCCGCCGCTTTCCAATCCAGAGAGCGACTTGGCATAGCCCGACTCCTTCCTGCTGCCCTCCAGACCCTGTGCAGGTCCTTTGGGTTCTAAATACTAGGCATCAGAGGCTGAAGTTTCCCTGGTTGACCACCCCTGGCTCCTTATCTCTCCAATGCCCATGGCCAGATCCTCTGCTCTATATTTTCAGTTGGTTTCTTGTGCCCAGGCCTCCTGGTCCGGATCTCCTTCCCTCTGGCCCAGACTCTCCAAAGCTCACATTCCCATCTCCAAAATGGTGCAGGGTTGCCATGAGGATTGTGTTCCGGAAGTCCTTCTTTGCTTGCTTGGGGTGTGGATGTAGGAAGGGTCCTACTGGCATGAGTGACTGGTCCACTACTGCTACCCAGGCCAGGCAAGGACTTCCCTGCCTCACCAGGTCACGGTGAGAATGGGCGTCAGCCGCTCATTGGCAAATGCGTGGGATCTCCATACTGGACAGGGCTGGGGAGCTCTCCAGCTGCCTCGCTGAACGCCATTGCCTGGGTCCCGCCTGCCTCAGTAATCCCTTCGCCTAAGCCTTTCGCTCTGAAACACTTTGCCTGAACATCTTCCTGGATTTCCCAGCCCATCCTGATCCTCTCATTCCTCAAACCCATTTCAGGATTCACCTTCAATGACCAGCCCAGCGCCTGGCAGGTTTTCCCTGCATCTTCGTGGCTTCCATGGCATTGATTTGAACTTGCCTTTGCTTCCCAGGTGACATAACGCGTATTTTTAAGACCCCCAAGAAGCTTCTGTGTATATTATTTAATCCTCACAATATCCCTGCCAGGTGGTGGTGCGTGTTACTGGCCCCATTTCACAGGGGGAAACTGAGGTCCCCAGAACTTAGGCTGCCACCCAAAGACATGCAGCCAGTAGGGGGCAGAAGTGGGGTTTTGACCCAGTGCAGTGGCTATTCAGGGCCTGGGTTTCTTTCTGGAGTCCTTTCTGGAGCCTTTCTAGAGCCCTTCAAGCAGGGCAGGGGCTATTTAAGGTGAATGAGGCCCTTCCCTCAGGCACAGAAAGCTGAGTCATCAAGATAAATACCAATTTCATGCCAAATGAATGCAAAAAATCCATGATGTACAAAATATCAAAATGTTAAAGTCAGGATGCAACCCTGCCCTTGCCCCACCCCACCCCCCCGCCCCCCCACCTCACTTGCCCTCACTACATCCAGCCCTGGCTCCAATAAAACATTATTTACAAAAACAGATGACCAGCCTGTGGGCCGTCGTTGAACGATTTGAATTTTCATATAGAAGGTTTGAGGTATGTGCTCTTTCCCCACCACCTGCACCCCACGTTTTTATTATGAAAACTTTCAAGCATGCAAAAAAAGAGGAGAGAAGAGTTAGATAAACACCTGTCTCGTCTGTCCTTTTTATCTCCCACCCTGGATCCTAAGCACCTCAAGGCACGACATAGTGCCTTAGACTCATACTGCTCCAAGCGGGGACTTGGAGTGTAGCAGTATGAATACTTTGTACCAAGGTGGCATTTCTGGTCCACCCTGACCCTCCGGGTCAGAATCTGCACTTCTAAGATTCCCTGGCATTCTCCGGCACAGTCAGGTTTGAGAAGCGTTGGCATGGCACACGCTTTGCCAGGAGACGGGACCTGTGTCCACGTCCTAGTCCCGGCACGTTTTGAGTGTTCAGTTTGGCAGTGATTGTTAGGTGCTGGACCGCCTGCAAAGTGCTTCCCATACAAAACTCATTTAATCCTAAATAACAACTCAGTAGCTCTCAACCTGTGGTTCTGCTCTCCAGGGTACACTTGGCAAAGTCTGGAGACATTTTTGGTAGTCAGTCTGGGGGTGGGGCTGGATGCAGTGGCTGACGCCTGTAATCACAACATTTTGGGAGGCCAAGGTGAGAAGATTAGTTGAGCCCAGGAGTCTGAGACCAGCCTGGGCAGTATGAGAATCTGTCCCTACAGAAAAGTAAAATAAAAATTAGCCAGGTGTGGTGGTGTGCCCCTGTGGTCCTAGTTACTCAGGAGGCTAAGGTGGGAGGATCCCTTGAGCCCAGGAGATTGAGGCTGCAGTGAGCTATGATTGTGCCACTGCACTCCAGCTTGGGTGACAGAGAGAGACCCTGTCTGAAGAAAAAGGGAATAAGCCCAGGGTGGGGGTGTTGTTGGCATCTAGTGGGTAGAGGCTAGGAATGCTGCCAAATCCCCCACAAGGCATGGGACAGCTCCACCCCATAGCAAAGAATGATCCAGCGCAAATGTGAGTAGGGCCGAGGCTGGAACACTGTGCAACTGCCTAGTGAGCTGGTCACTGCTATGAACTCTGCTTTGCAGATGGAAATGGAAGCTTAAAGAAGGGAGGGTTGCACAGCCACCACCCAAACGGTAGGTGGAGGGGCCGTGACAGACCCCTCGGAGGGTGGCTGCAAGAATCAAATAGGTCCTTCGATCAATTTTTTATGAAGCAGCTACTCTGTGTTAACTCCTAGGATCATGTAGTTCGGTGCTGGCACACAGTAGGCATTCAATAAATGCTGCTGCTCATCATAACGGAGCTGCATGACATTCATTGAGCACTCAGGAAGGACATCGTGGCCATTGTCCATGAGGCTCCAGTGACACTGTTCCAGCTCTGTTGTGTGGTGTTCTCATTTGGCTTCCAGCAAACACAGGATGTCCCTGTGGGCAGCTCGCTGGTGCTTCCCTGCTCTTTGGCACCACGTTCCAGCTCTCTGTGCAGAGCCAGGCTGCCCAGCATGCTTCTGGAGCCCTTGGATTCACATCCCGGGCTGTATCCCTGCCCAGCCCATCTGCTGTCCCACCAGGGATGTGCATCTCCACAGGGTATCTACATGTTGTTTGTAAACCTCAGGAAGCCTAATTCCTGGGATAGGGCCCACATTCCCGGGGCAGCGGCTCCTAGAAACACTGGCAGCCTGGCAATATTCCGACATACTTATACTAAAAAATTATTCACTGCTTATCTGAAATTCAAATTCAACTGGGCATTGTGTATTTTATCTTAGCCCTAATTCCTGGACCACCCTCTTCTATCTCCCTTTCCCTGCTTTAGTATTTTATAAACACTTTTTTTTTTTTGAGATGGAGTCTCGCTCTGTCGCCCAGGCTGGAGTGCAGTGGTGCGATCTCAGCTCACTGCAAGCTCCGCCTCCCGGGTTCACGCCATTCTCCTGCCTCAGCCTCCCAAGTAGCTGGGACTATAGGCACCCGCTACCATGCCCGGCTAATTTTTTGTATTTTTAGTAGAGACGGGGTTTCACCATGTTGGCCAGGATGGTCTCGATCTCTTGACCTCGTGATCCACCCGCCTCAGCCTCCCAAAGTGTATAAACATTTTTTATTGTGAAATATACATATAGAAAAGCGTAAAACATTTAAGAAACCAGATGAGTGAATTTTCGCAAAGTGAACACGCCTGGGTAAGCAGCACCCAGATCAAGAACTAGAACATGATCCCAGGAGCCCCATCGTGCCCAGGGTTCACCGCTCCCCCACCTGAGGGCAACCATGGTCCTTTTCTGAACTCCGCATGGTGACTTTTCCTGCTCTGGGGTGGTCCGGGTGTGGACGTGCAGTATGTTCTCCTGGTCTGGCTTCTTTTGCTCACACTGTGTGTGGGGATGCATCCCCATGGCCGGGTGCCTCATCTGTTCTCATCCATCTAGAATATTCCACGGTCTGTTGCGTCACCTTTTGTTTCTCCAAACCCTACTGATGAGCATTTGGATTGTTTCTAGTTTGGGCTACTATAAATAAACTGCTAAGAACATTCTTGCATGATCCTGATTTAAATTTCATCCTAGTACTTAGAATCACCAGTTATAGTAGACATTGAATTGTTCTGTATCGCCCTCTTCCCCATTCGTGCCTAAGCCCCATGGGACCCAGGCTGTCTGGATCACCCTGGTAACCAAGCCCCTCACACACTGCTTGCACACAGTAGGCGCTTAATGTGTGTCTGGGGGATGAAAGAACACCAGCTCCCCACTCCCCAGGGTGTGTGTTAAGGGCTCTCAGGGACAGTACTTATCAAAGGTTAACCTTGGGGCACAGAACTTGAATTTGCATGCACTTTGACTAAGGACCCCAGACAACTGCCAGGCAAATCTTAGGGAAATGAGTCCCCTAGGCTGTGGGAGAGGAGCAGCCCAGACTGGGGTGTTGGAGGGACCTGCTTCCTTTCCGCTGGCTGCCTGTCCCTGGCTCCCACCTGCCTGAGTGTCCTTTTTATAGCCGGCCATGGGCTACCCTGACTCTCCCCAGACAGTCGCCAGTGGGAACATTCCTGGGGCTTCTTGAGTGCCTCCAGCCTCCCGCTCTGATGGCTGAGGGCTGGATGATAAAGGACAATTAGGGATTCCAACTCCAGCACCCACCTGGCCTGGCTTCTATCAGAGTCCTGTAAAAATAGCCTGCCTCTGGCTATTTTGGGTCATGGAAAACCATGGGGAGACACACTGTTCTGAGGAGGACCGAGAAGGGAACCCAGAACAGCTAATCTCAAGCAAGCCCAGCTGCTCTTCCAGCAAAGAAGAATGTTGCTGAAGATTGCAAATTAGCAGCTCTATGTAAGAATAATTGCACGGTGCACATGCAAATGTACCCCTCCACACACACACACACACACACACACACACACACACACACACACACACACAGAGCACTCCCTCCTGTCTCTGTCTGTGCCACTGGCCCGCAGAAGTTTGCTTGCCTGGCCCTGGGACATTTGAGCTCGGCCCTGGGATGACTTGGCTGGGGGTGGGGTGGGGGGGGTATTGCTTGAGGAGAGTCTTGCGTGGCAAAGGGCAGCCAGATTTCTCACTGTCAAATGAGGCATGAGGTTCACTTTGAACTCCTATCTCATCTAGGTGGAAAGCTCTACCTTCCATGCAAAGAACTCTCCCATGAAATGAACTCAGCCTCTCAAAGTCTCTTTGTTTAAAGCTAATTTAAGAACATTTTAAATGAAAAGGGGGTGCTAGAATCCCACCAACAGCTCACCCGGGTTCAAGTTTACATATTCCCTTCCTGATCCACCTGGGTGTTGTGCATCAGGGGCCTTAAAGTGACAGGAAGAATAATGAATGTTGTCAAGAGTGCAGACAGCTGGCTGCCGGCACCGCCCTGAGGTGGACACAATGGCTTCACAGCTTTGCTGACCAGAGTGTGAGAGGCGATGCTATCAGCGCCCTGGGCTCTCGGCCTTCCTCCTACCAGTGAGCGTCTTTCCCCATCTGTGACATGGAATGGGACCTACCTCGCAGGTGGCTGTGTGGATTCCCATTTGATGAGGGCCGAAAGTGTTGAGTGCAGGGCTGGGTTAAATCAGCTGACCTTGCAGGCTGTACCCTTAGCTTAGCTTAGCCTCTCAGCTGAAGATTTAGGTCATTTTAAATAGTCCTTTGTTATCTGAAAGGGCTCTGGAATTCTGCACCCACAATCTCCTTCCCTTCCCTTTTCTCTTCCCTTCTTCCCTTCCCCTCCACTCCCCACTTTTCTCTCTCCTTAGGTGAGGTTCCTGGAAGTGGCATGGATACATTTTGCAGAACTGGCTCCAAGGACAACCAGCCAGTCTCCTTCAGGGGGCTGTGATCTCTGTAGGAGGGGTGGGGGCTGAAGGTCCGTGACCTCTCAACACCTGCCCAACCTCCGCCTGACCCTAGCCTAGTCTCACCTGCCTTTTGGACGGGAGCCTCTCTGCCTGTGCACAGGAGCTGCTCAGCACCCACAGGCCCGTGCGGGTGGCAGCACTGCTCCTGTCCGGCAGCTGCTGGGGTCCTGCAAAGGGGCTGAGTTAGGAACCTCCATCTAGGGCAGTAGAGAAGCCTTAATTCCCCAGGGCAGTGCAGGGAGAGCCACAGCCTGCTTTCCCCTCTCTCCCTCCCTTCCCTTCTCTCTCATTTTCCCTGCATCCTCTCTCTCTCTCTCTCCCCTTTCCTTTTCTCTTCCCTCCCGTCTTGTTTCCATTTCCTCTAATCTCCAGGGCAGGCACAATTGTGCTGGCCAAGTGCCCAGTGGGGGTTTGGAGTGGGGGTGGTTTAGCTTCTCCTGCCCTGGAATCTAAGCTGCAGTGGGGGTGGGAGCCGGTAACAAGGATTTGTGTTTCTAGGTTGACCTCACCATTTCCTTTAACACACGAGTCCAAGGTGGCCGCACTGGCCGGTGGAGTTGGAGTGGCAGCTGCCACACTCCCCAGGTCTCCCCTCTGTCTCTAGGGTGATGCTCGGGTGGGTGAGGATGGGGGATGGGCTTGGGGCCTGCAGCCTCCCCACAAAAGCCAACTGTCCAGAATTCGGAGGCCAACAGGGAACAGTCCCCTGCCCTGGCCCAGGTGTCTGCCTTCTGAGTGGGCCCGAGGGGCCTGGGCTATGCGCCCCCAGAAGTGGGACCTGCCCCCAGGATCACAGAGACATCCTGGCTTGGGGGGACCATTCTCTCTGTGAGGACTGTCTGGAAGAGGGCAGGCATCTGGGCCTCACCCGTCCCCCTCCCTTGCGAGGGAGTAATGAAGGAAGTTCTGGCCACCCAGGCTGTTCTTCCCAAGGGACACTTGGCGAATGCAAGAGCCAGGACGATGCTAGATGGCACAAGAGCAATGCCTATCCAGGCCCCTCGGCTTCCCAGCCAGTGGCTTGTACCCTCTGAGCCTCTGCCTTTCCCCTACAGGGCTGCAGGATGGACTGGGTGGGACCTCAGGGCAGGCGCTAACCAGGGCAGCCACTGCGGTACTTCTGAACTTGCAGAGGGGTCAACCTAGACTTCAGCAGAGATGGAGCAAAACCACCTGAGCATGGGGGTCAGAGCCCGGGCTTAGGGATTAGGTGAGCACCTGTTGGAATCCTGGATCAGGGTCCCATGAGCCAGCGTGGCCTATGGTCCTTAGGCCCCCTTTCCACCCCTACCCCAGGCCCTTGCTGTCCCCTGCCTGGCGTCCCTCTCTCACAAGACTCTCTCCTTTTGCTCATTTGTCAAATTCTCTCACCACCCCGTTAAGAAATGGTTAACTCACCCTCCTCTTCCTAGAGCTCCCTGCTCCCATTGCTGCCCTTCCTCCACAGCACGGACACCCTCTGTGCCACCTGGTATTTCACCAACTCCTTTAGGCAAGGACTCCATCCCTTTTATCCCTTGCACTTAGAATAGCACCTGGTACACAGCAGGTGTTCCATAACTATTTGTTCAATACACTTAATAAATGGGGGCTGGAGCGGTGACCACACCTATAATCCCAATACCTTGGGAGGCCAAGGAAGGGGCATTGCTTAAGCCCAAGAGCTCAATAGCAGCCTAGGCAACATAGTGAAAAAATTAAAAATTAGCCAGATGTGGTGGTGGGCACCTGTGGTCCCAGCTACTTGGGAGGCTGAGGTGGGAGGATTGCTTGTGCCTGTAAGCTCAAGGCTGCAGTGAGCAGTGATCACACCACTGTACTTGATATGGTTTGGTGGTGTCCCTACCCAAATCTCACCTTGAATTGTAATAATCCCCATGTGTCAAGGGCAGGGCTAGCTGGAGATAACTGAATCACGGGGGGATAACTGAACAGTATGGGTTCCCCCATATTGTTCTTGTGGTAGTGAATAAGTGTCACAAGATCTGAAGGTTTTATAAATAGGAGTTCCCCTGCACAAGCTCTCTTGCCTGCCACCATGTAAGACGTGACTGCTCCTCTTTCGCCTTCTGCCATGATTGTGAGGCCTCCCCAGCCATGTGGAACTGTGAGTCCATTAAACCTCTTTCCTTTATAGATTACCCAGTCTTGGATATGTCTTTATTAGCAGCATGAGAATGGACTAATACAGTACTCCAGCTCGGGCAACAGAGCAAGACCCTCTCTCTAATAATAATAATAATAAATAATGATAAATGGTATGGCTTATGGTTCATCGCCAACGATGGAACCACATTTTGATCCTGCATCCGAGTTGCCAGAACTTTCAGGTACCCGTGCAGCAGAGATTTCCCATCTCTGGAATAAAGAGCAGGAGGAGGATGATCACTGCAAAAGCAGCCGGGGGGCCTCACAGGTTCCTACATCCTGGGAGTCTACAGAGAGAAGAAAAGGAAGCTGCGGACTCGCCCCCACCGCTCTGTGAAGGACTCACTGAGTTCTGAAAGCTTCCACAAGTGTCCGGGCAGCCCCTCAGCTTTTCACAGCAGGAAGCGGATATGCAGACAGCCACAGCTCATTGTTGCAGCCTGGCATGTTTCATTAGTGGTTTCACAATCCACACTCTGGCCATCTCTTCCTCTCTGCCTGCGGGGAGACACTGGGGAGGCAAGTTCTGCCCCACAGCCTTGCACCTGAGCTCCGTCTGCTCCACGTTGCCTGAGCTCTGGCTCCCAGGGAGCGTCTGAAAATGCCCTGGCCAGAATCCCTGGGGAGCTGTAGCAATCCTGAATGGAGCCTCATCCCAGAGTTCTCGTGTATTTCATGCAGGTGTGGCTTGAGCACTAGCAGTTTTTAAAGTTCCCTAGGGAATTCTAATGCACAGCCAAACTTGAGAATTGCCCTGTTAATGGATCTTAGTGAATAGAAATAGTATTAACTATCCTTTATGAAGCTGCTTCTGCCTGCCAATGCTTCTTCGCAAATGTCCCAAATCGAGCTCCTTCTGGAGGCCAGGCAGGGTGTGTAATTGGAAGAAGTGGACTGAGGGAGAGACGATAGGGAAAAGCGGGGACTGTGGTGAACTGGGGAACCACGGCCCATCCCAAAGGGGCAGCCACGGCTCAGTGCGGCTGATTGTCAACACCCCAGAAAGCAGCTCCAGTGGGTGAGAGCCTCCTACGAGTTAAGAGAAACAGGAAATTTGAATTTTAATGTGAAATTTGCCAGTTAAAAAATATTAGCAACTCATGGAGATTGGATGGGAGGCGAATCATGCTCCTTGGTTGGGTGGAGCCTGTGGGTGCCCAGTTTGAGGCCCTTGCTTCAGGTCCATTTATTTTTTCTTTGCCGCAATGTCCATGGGAGCTAGATATTTCCTATTCTCTTTTTAGAGGTGAGGAAACAGACTCAGGGAGGTAAAATTGTTTCAAATTTGCTGAGGTAGGCAGAGTAATAGCTCCCAAAGATATCCATGTCCTAATCCCTGCAACCTGTGATGTGCTACCTTCCACGCCAGGGGAATTAAGTGGCAGATAGATTTAGGGTTGCCGATCAGCTGCCTTTAAGAGAGGGAGGTTATCATGGGTTGCTGGGTGGGTCCAGTATAATCACAGGGGTCCTTTAAATGTGGAAAAGGGAGGTAGGAGGGTCTGTGTCAGAATGAGAAAGACAAGACCAGTCTTTCCTGGCCTTGAAGATGGAGGAAGAGGCTATGAACCAAGGAACGCAGGCTTCTAGAAGCCAGAATAGGCAAGAAAATGGATTCTTCCCCGTAACCTCCAGAAGGAATGCAGCCCTGCCAACACTTTGATTTTAGCTCATCTTAGACTTCTGACTTCCAGAACTATAAGAGAATCACTTTGTGCTGTTTTAAGCCACTGAAGTTGTGGCAGTTTACAGCAGCCCCAGGAAATGAACGCACCTACCCAGCTAAATAAGAGACAGTGTCAGGATCTGAACCCAGGCTGTCTGACTGCAGAGCCTGAGCTCTGAGCTAGTCCCTGCACATCTGAAAGTATGGACACACCAGAGGGCCTGGATTTTCTGGTACAACCCTGATCTCAATATCTGCTTCTTTGTAGGAGGATGAGTTTGGGGAAGTATAGCCCTCAGCCTAGGGGACAAGAAGGGGATTTGCTCATCAAGTTGATGTCTACCCAATAGCTGTCGAGCCCCCATGTGGCAAGGACTCTTAGATGGCCCCAGGATCCTTTCTCTCTGTAGTAACAAGCCCCTGAGTGTGAGGTGGAGGCCCAGAACGCACCCTCCATTTCCCACCTCCCTTGTGGTTAGAGATTTGGATAAGGTCCTGTGGCTGGCATCAGGCCACTGGGGGGTACTCTTAGAGGCACGGGGAGGGCCGAGTTGGGGGTGAACCATCCTGGACTATGCAGACAAGGCACCATTTCTGGCACTTGCTGGCACCATTTCTGCCATCTTTTGGCAGCAGCAGGCCAGAGTGGGATCTTAGAAGGGTCAGCAGTCATGGTGGAACGGGGAGGCTGGCATTGAGCCTCTACTAGAAGCTGTCTTTGAAACATCACATCTTTCTCTCCCAGAAGGTCTGTCACTTGGATATTTTCCTTTATTAGTTAAATGAGGTTTGGGTACAAGGGGCAGAAAACAAAACAAGCAGAAATCACAATAGCTTTTTAAAAAAGAAACTGAATTCTCCTGGCATATATTTCTTTCCTATAAAAATGAAGTCTGGGGCAGCATTCCAGAGCCAGGAGGAGGCTCCACAAAGTCTTTAGGGTGACTCATGACTCTGCCATCCTCAAAATTATTGCGTGAGCTCCAGCCATCACATCTTCTTTCCAGCCAGGAAAAAGGAAGGAACAGAGAAGGATGTCCCCTGTTCCTTTGAAGAACACTTGAGAAAACTTCTGCTCACCTCCCTGTGTCACGTGGCCATACCTCACTGCAAGGAAAATGTAGTCTTTATCCTGGGTGGCCTTGCAACCCCCTGAAAACTGGGGGTCTTACAACTAGGGCAAGAGAGGAGAGTGGATACTACTGTAGTCTGCCCGATCAGATCTGTTCCAGCCACACAGGGAGGAGCTGAATGGAACAGCATCATTCCATTTAAGGCAATTGGCTATGCGTTCTCGGACAAGTCACCTAATCCTTCTGGGCCTCTTTTTGCTCATCTGACTAACTAAAATCAGATTACATGGTTTTTAGTGTCTCCTTCAGTAGAATCCTTCTATGGGTCTAAGAATTGTCTCATTTTTAGCCAAAGACCATATCAAGATGTAGAGACACTGGTGGGTACTGCCTGAGTGCGGTATCTTCTGTGTCAGACTGACCAG
This sequence comes from Pongo abelii, assembly GCF_028885655.2. Classification (NCBI taxonomy): domain Eukaryota; kingdom Metazoa; phylum Chordata; class Mammalia; order Primates; family Hominidae; genus Pongo; species Pongo abelii. The sequence goes on from NC_072006.2 coordinate 61,870,561, forward strand.
GCTTCAGGTCCTGAGGGGCCCTGGGAAACATCCTTCCTCCTCTGAGCCGGGTCCCTCCTCCTGGCCAGACTTGGGTGAAGGCTGTGGACGAAATGACTGTAAAGTTCCCAGCTTGCCACTCAGCAACTCCAGCAACGCCAGCAAATTACTAACATTCTATTAATAAAAACGACAGAGGAAATGCACCTGTTTCCTATTGCTGCTGTAACAAATGCCCACAAAGGTAGTGACTCAAACACCGCACATTTATTCCCCTCCAGTTCTGGAGGCCAGAAGCATGAAATGGACTCACAGGGCTGAGGTCAAGGTGTCTGCCGGGCTGTGTTCCTCCTGGTGGCTTTCGGGGAGAGCCCGTTTCCTGCCCACTTGGGTCGCTGGCAGAATTCAGGTCCCAGGGCTGTAGGAATGACCTCTTTGGAGGGTCAGAAATGAGCTCCTGGGATTATATTAGGCAACAGGTTGGATTCAGTTTTAGGAACAGAATTACCATTTGGAAATTATGCTCCAAATTCTGCTAGATCTGAATTTTTTTAAGTAGCCAGTGCAGACACAGAAGGGCAGCTGTGAGCTGGGGTCGCAAGGAAACTTCGGAAAGCCGTGTCCATAGCATCCTCCTTCCGTGGATCCCGAGGAGACCTCTGGGCCCATCTGGGCCTCTCCCTGCCCAGCTTCAGCTGTTGTTGTTTCAGGCCCGCAGGGGGTCCCTGCCTTCCTAGATTGTCTCTGTCCCACTCCCAAGGCCATTCACTCTTTCTGGCACTCATGTCCCCAGACACGCCCCCTCCCACCCAAGGCCCAAGCAAGTGCCTCACAGCCCTGATCCCAGCCGCACCAGAGGACAGAGTGGAATCTGGGAGTTAAACACCAAATGGCCAAGGGTGGTTTTCTGCTGAGACCTAGAGCCAAGGGGGCCATCAGCACCCGTTCTCTGAAGGCGGCTGGGAGCAGATCCAGGGCAGTTGAGCAGGTGGACTTTGGCGTCACCTTGCCCAGGCTCAAATCCCAGCTCCACCTTTGAGCTGTGTGACCTGGGGTATGTTGCTTAACTTCTCTGTGCCTTGCTTTTGACATTTGTAAAAGGTGGATCATGATGGCATTTTCCTCCCAGGACAGGTATGAAGATTACAGACAAAATCAATCCAACATCATTGGTATAAACCGCTTGGTTTAAGGGGTGCCCGGGACATCCACAGGGGCTCTGGTAACTGTGATTCCTGTTATGACCATGACAGGTTACTGCAGAACGCCCCACCCAGCTCCCACCCCAGTTGTATAGGCTGTGGGCTCCGCTTGACCATGTGTGTTGTGGGGAAGGAGACCCTGTTTTCTCCTGCGTTTGCAGTCCCATTCTCTTTCCTAAGGATTCCTTTTCCTTCTTTTTTTTTTTTTTCTTGAGTCAGAGTCTTGTTCTGTCGCTCAGGCTGGAGTGCAGTGGTGCGATCTTGGCTCACTGCAACCTCTACCTCCTGGGTTCAAGCGATTCTTCTGCCTCAGCCTCCCAAGTAGCTGGGACTACAGGCATGTGCCACCACACCTGGCTAATTTTTGTATTTTTAGTAGAGACAGGGTTTCACCATGTTGGCCAGGATGGTCTCGAACTCCTGACCTCAAGTGCTCTGCCCTCCTCAGCCTCCCTTCTGTTTTCCTTTTACAGCCCTTCTGAGATGTCTCTTCTTCGGCGTTTCATTCACTCCCTGCGGCACCCTGGATGCCTGTTCACAGCTCGGTCCAGATTTCTAGAGCTGCTTTTAAAGGGTAGCTGCCACCCAGTGTTGCTCCTTGTAATTCCCAGGTCCCCTTGCAGCCACAGTGAGCTTGTCCCCATTCTATAGACGGCAATAATCATAATAGTATTAGTAACGATGATACGAAACATTTGCTTACCACTAATTAAATACGAGGGTCTGTACTAAGCCGGTGTCCCTGTATTATCTCATTTCAAGATCTCCAGGGTCACAGAGGCAGCCTGTTTCCAGAGAGAGTAACTGAGGCATGGAGAGAGGATGAGGAAATGAAGCTGGGAGACAGTGACTAGCTTGGTGTTCCTTACAAATGGGAGGTGGTGGCTGGAATAGGCCAGGCTGACCTGACTCAGAGTCCAGCTCTAACTTCTGTCACTGGATTTAAACGGGATTCTGGAGTTTTAATTTTCCCCAAGCAGACACTTCCTCCTTAACGTCACGATTTCCACACCTGCTGGACACATTTGGAGGTGGACAGAGATGAGGCAAAATTAAACTTTTTTGAGTTGAGTCTGGTTATTCTGGGTAGAGGATCTTGCAAAACCACCTTGCTTTGCTAGGAGAGACTTTGGTCGTGAAAGATAAATGTTCTGCTGTCTAAATCAGAGGTAGGACGCCCCATGCTGTGAATTGTGCTGCTTAGAAATATTGCTGGTTATTGGGTTGCTTTTAACAATTTGGTAAGGAATTTAAATCCCACATCAAATAAATGAATTGCTATTAGTTTACAAGAATGGTCTTGGATTTCCACTTCTTTCTAAATAAAGCCTCAGGAAGACAAAAGGGACATGGGGAAATTGCAGGTTAATTTTTTGGTGTGCTCATAAAATTCCAGGACGCATGCAAATGAGGGCAAAGATGGTCACAAGGATAAGAGCTTAAACTCTCTGAGAGCCTGCCACTGCCAACTCACTTTAAAAAATCAAATATATGAAAACAATAAACTTTATAACATAGCTACGGTAAATGGAAAACACGATCATTTGCCAACAACAGTAATAAAAATAATGATCATGATTAGTTACATATTTTGAGCATTTACTCTGTGGCAGGCACAGATGTAATGTTTTAAAACTGATGTTATCCAAATTAGCTGGGCACGGTGGCCCACGCCTGTAA